>NW_026646978.1:220000-537500 GCF_950005125.1 Chionomys nivalis | reverse complement strand
GGGTCTAACACCAGGCGGGGAGGCATTCTTGTCAATCGACAGACCACCCACCTTTAACGGTGAGAAGAAAAAGGCCGGCCACGACCGCTCAACACCACACAGCGCTCACAGCCTACGGGAGAAGGCAGCGCACGGTGGGCCGCTCGCCCGACGTCCTCCGCTCACGGAGGGGAACCTCAGAGAGCCTCTTACCGCTTCGCCTCGACCCCCTTCATCATCGGGGTCATCTTAACCCAACGAGAGCACACCTCGCAGAGGAACACCGCTAAAGGCCGGACCGCGCACAGAAGGCACACACGTCAGAGAACCGGGAAACGCCGCCGCCGCTCAGAACCGGGCACCTCTGAAGATCGGCCTGGAACGCTCCAGGAGCACCAACGAGGATGGCAAGCAAGACGCGTGCACGCGAGCCCGCTCGGGAGGGACACACGTGACGCGGCACATCAGCCGACCCTCCCCCGGCTTGGAGGGAGGAGGGCTAAACAGACCACACACGGTGGGCAGAGTGAAACGCGCGACGGGGGGAACAGAGCCCCCGGCGCGCCTCACAGGAACCCCCACGAACCACAGCGAGGAGTGCGAAGGGGCTTTCACAGGGCTCAGGCCGGATAACCGCACCCCTGCCTTCCACACACCACCGGTAAAAGGTGGGGAGGAGAGACGAGGGGCCCGCTGGCAGAACGAGAAGAGCGGCCGCCATTCGCCATGAATGTCCGTCCCTCGCCTGGCGCGGCTTAGGCCTCCGGCCCGAATGAACACAGAGCGAGGGCACCACATCGATCGACAAAGCAGAACCGGGAAGAAACGAGCGAGAGAGCACCAACACATGCCACCAAAAAAAAAAAAAAAAAAAAAAGGAAAACCCTTCACACCTCCACAACCGAAGAAAAAAACAGCGGTGGGGTCCACGGGGAAAGCCAAAAACAAATGTGCACTCGGGAGGCACATAAGGCAGCAGAAGGGTCGGGCTGAGTAACCCTCCCCCCGCAAGGACTCATGGAGGCTCGGGAGCTCCACAACGAGGGAGGGGGGAAAACAGTGCGCTCGGGAGGCACTGGGGAAGCAGAGGACCGGGGGACCCACCCAGTCCATGGAGACTCGGGAGCTCCACGATCTGATCCAAAAAAAAAAAAAAAAAAAAAGCACCGGGACGGTAAGGGAGAAAAGCATCGAGAGACAGTTCCCACCATCCAAACGGCACGGGCGATAAACCACAAAGCGGGGACGCCTGACACGCTTCACCACAGGCCAAAAAAAAAAAAAAAAAAAAAAGCAAGGAAGCCAGTCACCTCAGAAAGCCACTCGGGAAAGCACGCACGGGCCCAGTCCCAAAAGGCAGCGAGAAACCCGGGGACGGCAGGCTGGGCTAGGCGGGAGAAAAAGCACCCAGCGAGCGAGGCTCAGAAGAGAGACCGCCACCTAGCGTCCTTTAATGTCACCCAATTAAAGGACAGCGTGTCAGCACCTATCTGCAGGTACAATAAGGACAGATAGTAACCATTAGAAGAATGACAACAGGTCCGGGGAGTCATTCACAGACCACACAGAACTCCTGAAAGTGAGGCTGGGTGAAATGTCCCAAAAATGTCCCCATAAACAAGAGAACCGACCCTCAAAGGAACAACTGGTCGACCTCATAACCATGACAGGACCGAGAGAGCGAGGTGGACATGCCAGAAAGCCGGGCGCCCAGCCTCCTCCCGGCCGAAGACCCTGCGACCAGCCGCTAGGGATGGAGACGGGCAAGAAGAAAAACTTGGGGGAAAAAAAAATAAAATCTCGAGTCCAAGAAACCGGGGACCAGTGAACAGGGAAGCCGGGACCACCGCCTCCTCTCGGCCTCAGAATGGCAAGGCCCGCCGCTGAGGACCGAGGGTTCTGGCAAGAGGAAAGAAAAAAAAAATTCATAAAAAGCTCCGAGAGTCCGAACCAGGGAAGCGAGAAAGCCGGGACTACAGCCTCCTCTCGGCCTCAGGATGGCAAGGTCCGCCGCTGAGGACCGAGGGTTCTGGCAAGAGGGGGAAAGAATTAAAAAAAAAAAAAAGTCCGAGACCCCAACGAGTCCGTGACAGGGAAGCGGGGAAGCCGGGATCAACCAACGCCTCCTCTCGGCCGAGGGTCGCCGGGTCCCAGGGCTCTTAGAAGAGAGTTTAAAAGGCAAGGGAAAAACAACTTTTAAAGCCGGGGTACTTCACCGATCCTGGGCCCGGGTAGACCCGACACCTAGCGGGGGTACGCCAACGACTTATGCCTCTGGTCGACCGGCTCAAGTCTTCCAGCACCCTTCCCATCCGTTCCTTTCACTCGGTTCCAGCCCCAACGCACCCATGGGTGACTCTTCCGGCACAACCTCCTACACAGAGACCGTTCCCAAGCACGACACCAACTCCGGGACACACCCGCCTGCCGGGCCGGGACTCTCGTCACTCTTTCCGCCTCACAAAAGCCATTTCGCCCCGTCCTCGTCAACGACCGAGGACCAGGAGCGTTGCACAAAAAAGGCCACCGCTAGGTGGCGCCCGACAACCGACCGACATAGATCGCTCGCTCGCTCGCTCGCTCGCTCGGCCACGGCGTCTTCACCTTCTCTGGCGTTACAGCGTCCTCCCACGCTCACGCCCGGAGGCGACACGGGCCCACAACAGGACAGGGAACCCCCTGTCGGTTCCCCCACCCCACCCCCGAACACGGTGAACGCGGGCCGGCCCGGACATTCGGGGCGACGAAAATGAAAGTACGACCGAGACCACAGGCAGCTGGGAAAACAGGTGAATCAATCGCTCACGGGAAACAAAGAGCGTGTCTGACCGTTCATCGGTGACAGGACTAGGTGGGGGGCCAGGGGCTTCTGCCACAATTAGGCCATGGTGAGAGGGAGGGAGGGAGGAAGGGAGGGAGGGACCGACGGACTGAGGGGGACCGAGGGACCGAGGGAGGGAGGGAGGCGGCAACGGCAGTTCCCTGCCATCTAAGTCTCCTTTCGCCATGGCCGCTGCTTGCTTGCTTGCTTGCTTGCTTGCTTGCGGTTCTTTTTCTTCACCCCACTCCCCACGCCCTCAGCCCACCCTTCTCAGACTAAATACCGAGTCGGAGAAAATTAAAACAGCCGTGGTGGAATAGTTTTTTTAAAAAAAAGAAATAATAATAATATTAATAAAATGAAAATAGTTTTTAAAAAATCCCACTTGGATTTCATTTCCAGGGATAGTATTGTCATAGTGATGTGTTGTGAACATTTTCACTTAGGACAGAAAAAATTTTAAAAAAATGTCACTTTAGTCATTTCTTGGAGAGGGTCTGTTTCCCCACCACGATGGTTCGCACTTGCTGAGTTGCTGAAGATGATCTCCTGATCCTTGTGTTTTCAGTTTCTGAGTGCTGCTGGCATGACAGACATGGGCCCTCACACTCGAGTTTATGAGACACTGCTGAGAGCATGGAGCCCATAGGACAAGGTTTTGGCTTCCCCTTCCCCTCCCACATAAGTCAGATAGATAGATAGATAGATAGATAGATAGATAGATAGATAGATAGATACACAGCAGAAGAAGCATGAAAGCAGCTTCTCAGACCCTTTAGAGCTCCTGAGTACTGGGGTTACAGTCATGGCAGAGGATATGACTAGGCCAGGGCTCCCTTCACAACCACCATCCAGGCCCCCAGCACTGCCTGCCTGCCTGGCTGCCTTCCTTTTTTAAATGCCAGTTTAATAAAATTTTAGTTACTTTTAATTGCGTTGGGAGACTAGAAATGTTTTGGGTTTTCGTGAGTGGGCAGACATATGAGAGGAAGGGAGGGAGGGAGGGAGGGAGGGAGGGAGGGAGGGAGGGATGGAGGGAGGGAGGAAGGAAGGAAGGAAGGAGACAAGGATCAGAGCAGTGAATATACAGGTGCACAGTCCTTACACCAATATTGACTGCAGATAGAAAATAAGAGGAAGAAAAAACACACACACACACACAGAATGTCACCAAAGGGACAGCCTGGTCTATAAAAGTGAGTTCCAGGACAGCCAGGGCTATTACATGAAATTGCCTGAGTTCAGATCAACAATTTCTCAACTCCAACAACAATGTTTACAGGAAAGGCAACAGATATGCACATCAAGGAAAGCCAGTGGAGCCGTAGGCACACCCTTCACACACTTTGAAACTTCTCTGTTGCAAGGTCACAGAGTTAGGAAAGGATCTTGATCTTGAACTTTCCTTAATAGTAAGTCTGTGTGTGTATCACACTCAAGCCAAGTGCCCTCAGAGCTCATGGAAGACAAAACAGAGCTCTAGACTAAGAGAGACGGGGGGGGGGGGTATATTCACTCAAGAAAATGAAAGCAAAACCCTACACAAACCTTGGCACACAGTAAATTCAGTCCTATGAGGAAATTTGTAGCTCTAATTGCCTACTTTTTAAAAAAACTTCTAACCGGGTAATGGTGGTACATGCCTTTAATTCCAGCACTCGGTCTGGTCTCTAAGAGCTAGTTCCAGGACTGACTCAATTAGAACTAGAGAGAAACCCTGTCACAAAAAAACAAACAAACAAAAGAATAAAGTATTACATAAATCAATAGATGCATACAAAGATGGAAGAATAGATGGATAGATAGAGAGACAGACAGACAGACCCACACCCCATCTTCTGTCTTCTGAAGGTACCAGGCTCTCTCACAGGGGTCAGGCAGAAACGCAGACAGTGTATGCGTGTGATATCAAGCAAGCCTATAATATGTGATATATAGGGTATGATAGGATGATGTCACTATGAAATTGGGGTAGGTCTCAGGAGCACAAGAACTCAAATCTCTGCTGTACTCCCTGTCACCAGAAGAGGGCACTAGATACCCACCATGTGGTTTCTGGACATTCCAGAAATTCCATCTCTCCAGTTCTCATTCTTTCATTGTTCCTCCTGCATGCATGCCTGCATCGAGTGAGAGAGTGGGCACCGTTTCTGTTTCTCCCTGCTTGTCTGCGTGTCTGTGTCTGTCACGTCCTGCATAGCCAGAGTGCCCGCCACCTATGCCTGAGATAGATGTAGCCGGCAGCCCAGAGGCTGGGGGAGAAAGGGAGAGAGTGGGTCCCCTGGAGAGCCTTGGGCAGAGGCTCTGTGGATTCCCTGCAGGAGGCCTCACCGCCTCTGAGGAGCCCATGGGGGAGGGGGAAAGGGAAGGTCAACCATACAGTCCTGCCTGGCTTTTGCTTTGTTTTTGTTTTGGTTTTTGTTTTTATTTCCAGGTACAGCTGTGACCAGGTCTGAATCCAGGACAGACTCCAAAGCTAGAGAGAAATCCTGTCTCAGAAAACAAAAAATAAATAAATAAACTAATCAATAAATGGCTAGATAGATAGATAGATAGATAGCCAGACAGGGAGATGATAAAACACCTCCAAGATCAGGGAGACCAAGGCAGGCAGATCACTGTGAGTTTAAGGCTACCTTGTTCTGCAGATTGAGATTCAGGACAGGCAAAGTGACACAGAGAAAGAAACCCTGTTTTCCAAAAAAAAAAAGGTGGGGGCTGAAGAGATGGCTCTGTGGTTAAGAGTGCCGACTGCTCTTCCAGAGGACCCAGGTTCAATTCCTACCACGCACATGGCAGTTAACAGCTGTCTGTAACTCCAAGATCTGACACCCTCAGATAGACATACATGCAGGCAAAACACCAATGCAAATAAAATAAAAATAAATAAATTATTAGGAAAATAAATATATAAAAAAGGTGTTTAGTGCATGCCTTTAATCCCAGCACTAGCAGGCAGAGGCAGATGGCTCGCTGTGAGTCTGAGGCCAGCCTTGTCTACAAAGTGAGTCCCAGGGCATACGAGGGTACACAACGAAACCCTATGTTGAAAAACAACAAATAAACAAACAAATAAAGAGATAATAGCAATAAAAATATTTGAGAGTTCAAATAATTGACTCCGTCAACAATAATAGAATATAAAAATAAAAATATCAAATGCACTTGAACACATTGGCACAGGAGACCGCTTCCTAAATAGAACCCCAGTAGCACAGACACTGAGAGAAACAGTTAATAACAACTGAGACCTCCTGAAACTGAAAAGCTTCTGTAAAGCAAAGGACACGGCCAACAAGACAAAACGACGGCCTACAGAATGGGAAAAGATCTTCACTAACCCCACATCAGAGAGAGATCTGATCTTCAAAATATACAAAGAACTCAAGAAATTGGTCATCAAAAGAACAAATAATCCAATTTAAAAAAAAAATGGAGTACAGACCTAAACAGAGAACTCTCAACAGAGGGATCTAAAATGGTTGAAAGACACTTAAATGTTGGGTCGAGGGGTGGATCATGCAAAGATGAGAAACCACCAAGTTTAATAAACCAGAAGCAAACTTTATTCCATAAACCAGATCCTAGGAAAACCAGAAGCAAACTTAAAAATAAAAAAATAAATAAATAAAAATCACCACGGGGCACAGAAGCTTATCAGCTAGCTGAGACCACAGACAGAGTTTGGGCTTCTGACACTGTGGCAAAAGGCCAGTTTCTGAAACCAATTTTTATAGTAGGGGCATCAAGCATTAACTCTGAACAAAGGAATTTTTATGATCTTGCCCTGACCCGTGGGTCAGTCAACATTAGACCCTACAGAGGGGAGTGAGTTTTAACATCAATGGGTAACTAGGCAACTATCATGAAATATGTTTCAAAGTAGATTTCTTCACCGAATGCATGACAGTCCGGTATGAGACCATGGTTTTACGGTTTTATTTCATTTTGTGTGGTGTGTGTGTGTGTGTGTGTGTGCGTGTGTGTCTGTGTTCTCTGACTCTCTTGCACAGTGAATTTAACTTCAGATTTTATTTGTTTTTCTCAGTGTGCCCATGTCTGTCCGTGTGTGTGTGTGTGTGTGTGTGTGTGTTTGCGTATGTGGGCGAGGATCACAATTCAAAACATTGCAGTGAAGGCCCTTTGTAGACAGCCCCCAGGACTACCTTCCTTTGTTCTTTTGTTTCTTCATTTTCATTCTTTCTATCTTTCTTTTTTTTCTTTCTTTTCTTTCTTTCTTTTTTTTTTTTTGGTTCAATGTGTATATGTTTTTATTTGGTACAGGGGTTTTTCTACACAACATGGGAATTCACTACCTAGATAGACCAGACCTGTCTCCATTTCAAGGTTCACCTGCCTCTGTCTCTTGGATGATAGAATAAAAGGTGTGAACCACAACAACCCTGCTTTGTTTTTAGTATGTTGTTCTATTCATTTCTTGTACACTTAGTTCAATTTTAATTTTAGTTTTGTTTTGTTTTGTTTTTCGAGACAGGGTTTCCCTGCATAACAGTCCTAGCTGATCTGGAACTAGCTCTTGTAGACCAGGCTGGCCTCAAACTCCCAGAGATTCACGTGCCTCTGCCTTCTGTGCGCTGGGAATGAAGGCATGTGCCACCACTGCCCAGCCATTTTCAAATTCTATTTAAATCTCTCAGTGTGCCTTTTGTATGTGTGGGAGACAGGGAAGGTGTCCTATTTCCAAACATTTTCATAACTGCACTTAGCACTGCACTCTTTTACATTTAATTTTACTTTTATTTAAGAGTGTTTCCAGTTGTGTAGGACTTAGTTTAATTTCAATTTCTTAAAGAATTTTTTATGATTTATTTAACTTTAGATGTACAATGGGGTGAGGGTATCAGATCATCCAGGAACTGGATTTACAATCACGTATGAGCTGCCATACGGGTGCTGGGAATGGAAACCTCTTCCTCAGAGCCACCGAGCCATCTCTCCAGGCCCTTAATTTTCTTTAAAAAATGATGTTTCTCTGGGTGTGCCTGTGTGTGTGTGTGCCTCTGTGTGCGTGTTGTATGTGTGTGTGTGTGCATGTGTGCGCGCACATGTATTTGTGGGGTGGCTTTTGAACTAACCAAGATGACTGGTTTCATATGTGGCAGAGAGGCAGGTGGATCTCTGGGAGTTTGAGGCCAGCCTGGTCGACAAGAGCTAGTTCCAAAGACAGGCTCCAAAGCAGCAGAGAAACCCTGCCTTGAAAATCAAAACAAAATCACAAACCAAAAAAATAAAACGCAAATTAAATGTGAGAGAGAGAGAGAGAGAGAGAGAGAGAAGACATGTTGATTCATCGATTTACAGACAAGAAATAAGAAAAAACAAAACCATAATACCAAACCATAATGTTACCAAGATGACAGCCTGGTTTATATAATGAGTTAAAGGTATTATACAGAGAAACACTGCACCAAAAAATAATAATGATAATAATAATAATAATAATAATAATAATAATAATAATAATAATAATAATAATAGAAGAAGAAAACAGAGAAAAAACAAGGAAGGAAGGAAGAAAAAACATGTGTTTTCCTTTTTTTCTTTCTTTATCTCAGGTTATTTTATTTTAATTTATTTCTTTTAATTGCTGCAGCAGCAGCAGCAACAGTATATTTTGGGCAGCTGCCTAGCTGGGTAATGGTGGCAGCATATTTCTTTATTCTCATTTCTCAGCCCTCAGAAATCAGGAGAGGCAGAGGCATGCAGATCACTGTGAATTTGAGGCTACCTTGTCCTGCAGTGTGAGTTTCAGGACAGGCAAAGCGACAGACACAGAGAAACCCTGTCTTGGGGGAAAAAAGTGTGTTTAATACAGGCCTTTAATTCTGGCACTAGGAGGCAGAGGTAGAGGCAGGTGCAGCTAGATCTCTGTGAGTCTGAGGCCAGCCTTGTCTACAAAGTGAGTTCCAGGGCAAACACAGGGAACCTCTATGTAGAAAAACCACAAATAATAATAATAATAATAATAATAATAATAATAATAATAATAATAATAATCTAAGAGCTCAATTAATTGACTTCACCCACAACTCAAAAATTTAAAAATAAAAAAGAAGAGTGTGTCTGACTGATCAGTGAAAGGACTATGAGGGCCAAGGGGCTGCCACAATTATGGCTTGGTGAGAGGGAGGAACTGAGGGAGGGAGGGAGAGAGGGAGGGAGGCCTGCTTTCTTGGGGTTCCTTTTCAGTAGTTGTGTTTGTACAATCTACCCCACACCCCACTTCTCATACTAAATACCGAGTCTGAGAAAATTAAAACAGCCACGGAAAAATTCCCACTTGGATCTGTTCCTGCCCTGTAAAACAATAATCACAACAAAAATATCCGTACCTAAGCAGACCAATCAAGTTGTAGCCTCACCCTTTAAAGGTTCAGCAAGGAGTCCTAGCTGTTAGGAAGGGCTGGTGACCTTGAACTTTAATAGTCTCTTAAATCTGCCCTCTCACTTTTACCAGGTGCCCTCAGGGGACAGGAGTGGAGGCCAGGGCCCCTGCAACAGGAGATCTCCTAGATAACCTACAGGCTCTTAGGGTTCCTGGGCCTGCTTACAGAAAGAACAAAATTTTTTTTTTTTTTTTTTGGTTTTCTGAGACAAGGATTCTCTGTAGCTTCAGCACCTGTCCTGGAACTGTTGATGACCAGGCTGGCCTCAAACTCACAGAGATCCTCCTGCCTTTGCCTGTCACAGAGAAAATTACAATAGCCATGGAATAGTACGAAAAATTCTGACTTTGCTATCATTTCCAGGAATACTGACATAGTGAATTATTTGGAACGTTTTCACTTCAGACAGAAAAAAAATGAAAATGTCATTTTATTGATTTCTTTTAGAGGGTCTGTTTCTCATCAGGAAGGTTTGCACTTGCTGGGTTGTTGAAGATGATCTCCTGATCCTTGTATTTCCAGTTCCTGAGTGTTGCCGGCAGGATAGACATGGGCTCACCATACACTCGAGTTTTTGATGCAGTCCTGAGAGCCTGGAGCCCAAAGGACAAGGCTTCAGCTTCCCCTGCCCCTCTGACATAAGCCAGATACATAAATGATTACCCAGATTCTATTTAAATCTCTCAGTGTGGCCTGTGTATGTGTGGGAGACAGGGAAGATGTCACCTTTCCAAACATTTTCATAACTGCACTTAGCACTGCACTCTTTTACATTCATTTTACTTTTATTTGAGAGTGTTTCCAATTGTGTAGGACTTAGTTTAATTTCAATTTCTTAAAGAATTTTTTATGATTTATTTAACTTTATTTTATGTGCAATGGTCTGAAGGTTTCAGATCACCCAGAAACTGAATTTACAATCACTATGAGCTGCCATGCAGGTGCTGGGAATTGAACCCAATTTCTCAGGAAGAGCCACCAAACTAGCTCTCCAGGCTCTTAATTTAAAAGTTTATTTATGTGTCTCTGGGTGTGCCTGTGCCTGTGTTTGGTTTGTGTGTGTGTTGTGTGTGGGGGTGTGGGGGTGTGGGTGGGGTGGCTTTTGACCTCACCAGACAAAGGCATTCAAGAGCACTGGCTCCATATTTAGCAGAAACAGGATCTCTGGGAGTTTTAGGCCAGCCTGGTCTACAAGAAAGAAGCTAGTTCCAAGAACAGTCTCCAAAGCAGCAGAGAAACCCTGTCTCATAAAGCAAAACACAAAACCAAACCAAAAGAGAGAGCGGGGGGGGGGGGAGAGAGAGAGAGAGAGAGAGAGAGAGAGAGAGAGAGAGGACAGCTAGGGCTGTTACACAGAGAAACCATGCCTCAAAAAAAATAAAAGAAGAAAAAAAAAGCGAGAGAGCAAGAAAGCAAAAAAGCAAGCAAGCAAGCAAGCAAGAAAGCTAGAGAGAAACCCTATCTCAGAAAGAAAACAAAAAATTAAATAAATAAACTAATAAATGAATGGATAGATAGATAAATAGATAGCCAGAGAGAGAGAGAGAGACAGAGAGATGAAAAAACACCTCCAAGTCTGCAGATTGAGATTCAGGACAGGCAAAGTGACACAGAAATACCCTGTTTTCAAAAAAAAAAAGGTGTTTAGTGTACGCCTTTAATCCTAGCACTAGAAGGCAGAGGCAGGCATATTTCTGTGAGTCTGAGGCCAGTCTTGTTTACAAAGTGAATTCCAGGGCGTACAAGGATACATAACGAAACCCCTTGTTGCAAAACCACAAATAAACAAACAGATAATAACAATAAAAATATTTGAGAGTTCAAATAATTGACTTCATCCACAATAAAAAAAAATAAAAATATCAAATGCATTTGAACGCATCGTCTCAGGAGACCGCTTCCTAAATCTAACTCCAGTAGCACAGACTCTGAGAGAAACAAAATTAATCAATGAGACCGCCTGAAACTGAAAAGCTTCTTCTGTAAAGCAAAGGGCATGGCCAACAAGACAAAACGACAGCCTACAGGATGGGAAAAGATCTTCACTAACCCCACATCAGACAGAGGTCTGATCTCCAAAATATACAAAGAACTCAAGACATTGGTCATCTCAAGAACAAATAATCCAATTCACAAAATGGAGGTACAGACCTAAACAGAGAACTCTCAACCGAGGAATCTAAAACGGCTGAAAGACACTTAAGGAAATGTTCAACATCCTTAGTCATCAGAGAAATGTAAATCAAAACAGCTCTGACATTCCACTTTATACCTGTAAGAATGGTCAAGATCAAAAACACTGATGACAACTTATGCTGGAGAGGATGTGGGGAAAAGGGAACATTCCTGCATTGCTGGTGGGAAGGCAAGCTGGTACAGCCCCCTTTGGATGTCAGTGTGGCGATTTCTCAGAAAATTAGGAAACAACCTTCCTCAAGACCCAGCAATACCACTTTTAGGTATACATGTAAAGGATGCTCAATTGTGCCACAAGGACATGGGCTCAACTATGTTCATAGCAGCATTGTTTGTCATAGCCAGAACCTGGAAACAGCCTAAATGCCCTCTGACTGGAGAATGGATGAGGAAAAGGTGGTACACTTACACAACGGAGTACTTACTACACAGCAGAAAAGAATAATGACACCTTGAATTTTGCAGGCAAATGGATGAAGCTAGGAAACATCATTTTGAGGGAAGTAACCCAGACCCTAAAAGACAATTATCACATATACTCACTCATAAGTGATTTTTAAACATAAAGGGAAATAAAGCTCACAAATCACAATCCCAGAGAACCTAGACAACAATGAGGACCCTCTCTAAAATACATGAGTAGTAGAAAAAGACAAGATCTCCTGAGAGCATGGGAACCTTGGGAGAGGGTTGAAGGGGAGGGGAGAGGCAGGGAAGGGAGCAGAGAAAAATGTAGAGCTTAACAAAAATAAATAAAAGAAACAAATAAAGGCGGGTGGTGGTGGTGGTGGTGGTGGTGGTGGTGGTGGTGGTGGTGGTGGTGGTACATTCCTTTAATCCCAGCACTTGGGAGGCAAAGGCAGGTGGATCCTTGTGAATTTGAGGCCAGCCTGGTCTACAAGGGTTAGTTCCAGCACAGGTTCCAAAGCTACAGAGAAACCCTGTCTTGAAAAACCAAAAATAAATAAATAAATATATAGGCATGGATTAAAAAAAATCAAATGCAAACTAAGTAGAAATAAATACTTTCAGTATGCCATTCAAGAATTAGGGAAACCTTTATCCCAGGACTTGGGAGACACAGGCAGAAGGACATCTGTGAGTTAAAATCCAGACTCATCTACCAAGTGAGATCACAAGACTCGTGCACTGTCTCGTAGGTCCTAAACGCCCATGGTCCAGTTTCTAGGACCAAGGAGACAGTTTATAATGTTTCTTTCTTCTTTCCTTCTTTCCTTTTCTTTTTTTTTTTTTGGGGGGGGGGGTATTTGGTTGAACTTTTATACATTTTTTTTAATTTGGGATGGGGGCCTCTCTATAAAGCCTGGGAATTCACAGAGGTCCCCCTGCCTCTGTCTCTTGGATGATAGAATAAAAGATGTGCACCACAATAACCAGGCTCAGTTTCTTATACATTTAGTTTAATTTCAAATTTTTTTTTTTTTTTTTTTTTTTTTTTTTTTTAGTTTTTTCGAGACAGGGTTTCTCTGTGGTTTTGGAGCCTGTCCTGGAACTAGCTCTTGTAGACCAGGCTGGTCTCGAACTCACAGAGATCCGCCTGCCTCTGCCTCCCGAGTGCTGGGATTAAAGGCGTGCGCCACCACCGCCCGGCCTAATTTCAAATTTTGTTTGTATCTCTTGGTCTGCACCAAGTGTGTCCCTGGGGGGGTTGGGGGGCACACAGGGAAGGTGTCCTATTTTAGAACATTTTATTTTACTTTTACTTGAGACAGTCTTTCCAGTTGTGTAGAACTTATTTTAGTTTCATATTTTTAAAGAATTTTTTATGATTTATTTAACTTTATTTTATGTGCAGTGGTGTGAAACTGGATTTACTATCACTTATGAGCCTGCTGCCATGTGGGGGTTAGGTCTCAGGAGCACAAGAACTCAAATCTCTGCTGTACTCCCTGTCACCAGAAGAGGGCACTAGATACCCACCATGTGGTTTCTGGACATTCCAGAAATTCCATCTCTCCAGTTCTCATTCTTTCATTGTTCCTCCTGCATGCATGCCTGCATCGAGTGAGAGAGTGGGCACCGTTTCTGTTTCTCCCTGCTTGTCTGCGTGTCTGTGTCTGTCACGTCCTGCATAGCCAGAGTGCCCGCCACCTATGCCTGAGATAGATGTAGCCGGCAGCCCAGAGGCTGGGGGAGAAAGGGAGAGAGTGGGTCCCCTGGAGAGCCTTGGGCAGAGGCTCTGTGGATTCCCTGCAGGAGGCCTCACCGCCTCTGAGGAGCCCATGGGGGAGGGGGAAAGGGAAGGTCAACCATACAGTCCTGCCTGGCTTTTGCTTTGTTTTTGTTTTGGTTTTTGTTTTTATTTCCAGGTACAGCTGTGACCAGGTCTGAATCCAGGACAGACTCCAAAGCTAGAGAGAAATCCTGTCTCAGAAAACAAAAAATAAATAAATAAACTAATCAATAAATGGCTAGATAGATAGATAGCCAGACAGGGAGATGATAAAACACCTCCAAGATCAGGGAGACCAAGGCAGGCAGATCACTGTGAGTTTAAGGCTACCTTGTTCTGCAGATTGAGATTCAGGACAGGCAAAGTGACACAGAGAAAGAAACCCTGTTTTCCAAAAAAAAAAAGGTGGGGGCTGAAGAGATGGCTCTGTGGTTAAGAGTGCCGACTGCTCTTCCAGAGGACCCAGGTTCAATTCCTACCACGCACATGGCAGTTAACAGCTGTCTGTAACTCCAAGATCTGACACCCTCAGATAGACATACATGCAGGCAAAACACCAATGCAAATAAAATAAAAATAAATAAATTATTAGGAAAATAAATATATAAAAAAAGGTGTTTAGTGCATGCCTTTAATCCCAGCACTAGGAGGCAGAGGCAGATGGATCTCTGTGAGTCTCAGGCCAGTCTTGTCTACAAAGTGAGTCCCAGGGCATACGAGGGTACACAACGAAACCCTATGTTGAAAAACAACAAATAAACAAACAAATAAGGAGATAATAACAATAAAAATATTTGAGAGTTCAAATAATTGACTTCATCCACAATAATAGAATATAAAAATAAAAATATCAAATGCACTTGAACACATTGGCACAGGAGACCACTTCCTAAATAGAACCCCAGTAGCACAGACTCTGAGAGAAACAAAATTAATCAATGGGACCTCCTAAAGCTGAAAAGCTTCTTCTGTAAAGCAAAGGACATGGCCAACAAGACAAAACGACGGCCTACAAAATGGGGAAAGATCGTCACTAACCCCACATCAGACAGAGGTCCGATCTCCAAAATATACAAAGAACTCAACACATTTGGTCCTCAAAAGAACAAATAATCCAATTTAAAAAAATGGAGTACAGACCTCTCAACAGAGGAATCTAAAATGGCTGAAAGACACTTAAGAAAATGTTCAACATGCTTAGTCATCAGAGAAATGCAAATCAAAACAAGTTTCTAGGACCAAGGAGACAGTTCATAATGTCTCTTTCTTCTTTTCTTCCTTCTTTTCTTTGTGGTTGAACATATATATATTTTTTATTCGGGACGGGGCCTCTCTACAAAGCCTGGGAATTCACAGAGGTACACCTGTCTCTGTCTCTTGGATGATAGAATAAAAGATGTGCACCACAACAACCCAACTATGTTTTGAGTATCTCATTCTGTTAATTTTATGTACATTTAGTTTGCTTTCAAGTTTTGTTTGTATCTCTTGGTCTGCACCAAGTGTGTCCTTGTGGGGTGGGGGGCAGGGAAGGTGTCCTATTTCAGAACATTTTATTTTATTTATTTCATTTGAGACAGTCTTTCCAGTTGTGTAGAACTTAGTTTAATTTCAACTTTTTAAAGAATTTTTTATGACTTATTTAAATTTATTTTAAATGTAGTGGCATGGATATGTCAGATCATCCAGAAACTAGATTTACAATCACTTATGAGCTGCTGCCATTTGGGTCCTGGGAATTGAACCCACTTCTTCAGGAAGAGCCACCAAGCCATCTCTCTAGGCCTTTAATTTCACCAATTTATTTATGTGTCTCTGGGTGTGCCTCTGTGTGTGTGTGTGTGTGTGTCTGTGTGTGTCTGTGTGTCTGTATGTCTGTGGGGTGGCCTTTGACTTCACATTTAAGAGGACTGGTTCCGTATCTGGCAGAGGCAGGCGGATCTCTGGGAGAGAGAGAGAGAGAGAGAGAGGGAGAGGGAGAGAGAGAGAGAATATCCTCAGGCAAATGAAAACATACCCTTACAGAACAAATACCTGGCTGTTGTAATAGGAGCGGCAGGGCTGCGTCCCCGGCACCCAGCCGCCCACATGGCTAGCTTATGCCCCGAAATAATTACACGGAAACTGTATTCTTTTAATCATTGCCTGGCCCATTAGTTCCAGCCTCTTATTGGCTAGCTCTTACATATTGATCTAACCCATTTCTAATATTCTGTGTAGTACCACGAGCTGGCTTACCAGGAAAGATCTTAACCTGCGTCTGTCTGGAGTGGGAGAATCATGGCGACTCCTGACTCGGTTTCTTTCTCCCAGCATTCTCTTCTGTTTACTCCACCCACCTAAGGGTTGCCTATCAAATGGGCCTAGGCAGTTTCTTTATTATTTAACCAATGACCTTCCTCCATCATTTCCCCTTTTTCTGTTTAAACAAAAAAGGCTTTTACTTTAACATAGTAAAATTACATATAACAAAACAGTTATAAAGCAAGAATTACAGTTACAATACTTATCTATTTTATCTTATAACTAAGGAAAACTATAACTATAACTAACCATTCTTCAACTCCATCAAAGACTCCAGAAGGATATAATATTACCTAAGCAAACAAGAGATTCCAAACTCTAGAAATGACAGAGACATCTCACTGCCTGGACAGTCACCCAAAGTTCTTTTGTACTGTTGGGGCATCCATCTTCAACCTTTAGGCCCATAGTATCCAGCAGACATTTCCATGAAGCAGGAAAATTCCAAAGACAGTTTAGTCACTATCTGCTGTGTCCTGCAGAATATCTCATAGACTCTTTTATGAGTCAGGAACCCCGAAAGACCATCTCACCTTTAGGCAAGTTCAGCAGTCCTCTTTCTGTAGGTTCTTTGTGTCCAGTTTATGCAACAGTCCAAGCATGAGCAGTATCATGCCCAAATGGTTATCAAACTCCATAAGGAGCCTCTTTGATGCCCATCATCCTCTTGAAGTAGATTGGTGCTGCCAGGAGCAGACGTGTCTCATTGTCATGAAAAGCCCTAAGTTATTAAAACATTAAATGCCATATTCTGCAGTCTTTGAAAGATATGAAGAATGCCTATCTAGCTGAAATATATCTATGCACATCTAGAAAATCTAACTAACATGACTAAAAGCTTGACAATTATCGATGATTATCCATTAACAACCTATATTTCCTAATTATACATTACATTTTTAAATGAACTACACAATCACAATACCTTAATCAAGATTAGAAATATGCATATACATATAACAAAATTGACCTTAAAATCCACACCAATGCAAATTATTCATATCTATATCATATCCCCCTTTAAATGTAAAAGAACATTTATAAACCATATTTGGGAACATGGGTGCAGTTTTTCTCTCCAAACTGCTTTCTGCTGAATGGGGGCGTTGTTATTTAGATCTTTTATGGTGTAACCTGTGTGCCAGGGTCATCTCAGTTGGCAGTTGAGTGAAGTAATTTTTTGAAGGTGTTTACAGCAACCTTTCAGGAGGGCGTGGTCTATCATACCATATTGGGATAGACGAAATCCACAGGGTCGCATCCTCTGTGAAAACAAAAGAAGACCCTCTCCAAAGCATCATATCCTTAGACCCATATTTTGAAATCATAATACCCTTGTATCCATTCTGGTTTAGCTTGGCAGCCCATATAATGAAATGTCTCTCTGTACTTAGCTCCTTCACAGTCAAAAATTTTAAAGAAAACACAATAATACAAAGTATCCAGACTCTCTGTGAATTTTCCATTTTTACGTGGCTTATTTTTCTTTATTTTTTTTTAATCTATAACTATCTGTACTCTGTCTCTTTAAAGACTTTACCCTTTTTTTAAGACATTAACTTTATTTTTTATATATATTTTTTTCTCTCTCTCAAGCCTACGTACATTTATCCAACAGTGTCTGAATCAGTTCTATTGTGAATCTGTAATTTTTTTACTATCCAGGAGCATTTTTTAAAATGTTAAGCGTTTCTTAAAAACGTAAGTTGCAACATTTAGAGGTATTATGGTACTGCCTGTGTCCTGCCCAGTCTAAACCTTAACTGCGCTGTTATTATGGTAATTATGGTAGTTCCTGCCTGAGACCAGCAGAGTTCCTCATGGCGGAGCTGAGCTGCTCCTGCATCAGAACCATTTGGTGCCCCTGAGTCACACACAGTTCCAGGCACACAGCAGTCCACATTGTCATCAAGCAAGCCGTAGCTCTTTACTCCAAATGCTCCATTGAAAGACTCTGTCTCCAGCAGGAGCCAGACAGAGATCGTGATGGCGGCACAGCCCAGAAAGCCGGCATTTTAAAACAGCCAGTTTTTTCCTGTTGCTGAGTCAGGACAATTTATTTGCCGCACGCAACCCACGAACAGCAAAAATCTGTCTTAAATTCTCTCTGTGTCCTTTTTAAGCCCTCTCAGGTTTTACGTGGAGTTCATTAGCACGTTGGGTGCCACTCTGTTGTAATAGGAGCGGCGGGGCTGCTTCCCACCGCCACCCGGCTAGCTTTACCCGAAATAATTACACGGAAACTGTATTCTTTTAATCATTGCCTGGCCCATTAGTTCCAGCCTCTTATTGGCTAGCTCTTACATATTGATCTAACCCATTTCTAATATTCTGTGTAGTACCACGAGCTGGCTTACCAGGAAAGATCTTAACCTGCGTCTGTCTGGAGTGGGAGAATCATGGCGACTCCTGACTCGGTTTCTTTCTCCCAGCATTCTCTTCTGTTTACTCCACCCACCTAAGGGTTGCCTATCAAATGGGCCTAGGCAGTTTCTTTATTATTTAACCAATGACCTTCCTCCATCACCTGGCACACAGTGAACTCAGTCCTTTGAGGAAATTTATAGGTCTTATTGCCCACCATTGGAAAAGAAATCTATCTGGGTAATGGTGTCAACACATTTCTTTTCTTTTTTCTTTTCTTTTTTTTTTTTTTTTTTTTGGTTTTTCGAGACAGGGTTTCTCTGTGGTTTTGTAGCCTGTCCTGGAACTAGCTCTTGTAGACCAGGCTGGACTTGAACTCACAGAGATTTGCCTGCCTCTGCCTCCCGAGTGCTGAGATTAAAGGCGTGCTCCACCAACGCCCAGCAACACATTTCTTTATTCCCAGTTCTCAGCTCTCAGAGATCAGGGAGGCAGAGGGAGGCAAATAGGTGTGTGTTAGAGACTACCTTGTTCTGCAGTATGAGTTTCAGGACAGGCAAAGTGACACAGAAAAGCCCTGTCTTGAAAAAAAAAAAGTGTGCTTAGTACAGGCCTTTAATTCTGGCACTATGAGGCAGAGGCAGCTGAATCTCTGTGAGTCTGAGGCCAGCCTTGTCTATAAAGTGAAATCCAGGGCAAGCAAAAATACACAGGGAACCCCTATGAAGAAAAACCATAGATAAAAAACAAATAAACAAATAATAATAATAACAAAAGCAACAGAAATATCTGAGAGCTCAAATTAATTGACTTCACCCACAATTTAAAATTGTAAAATAAAAATTTAAAAAATCAAGTGCACACATTGGCACAGGAGACCACTTCCTAAATAGAACCCCAGTAGCACAGACACTGAGAGAAACAATTGAAGGAGACCTCCTGAAACTGAAAAGCTTCTGTAAAGCAAAAGACACGGCCAACAAGAAAAAATGACGGCCTACAGAATGGGAAAAGATCTTCACTAACCCCACATCAGACAGAGGTCTGATCTCCAAAACACACAAAGAACTCAAGCAATTGGTCATCAAAAGAACAAATAATCCAATTAGAAAAAGATGGGGTACAGACCTAAACAGAGAACTCTCAATCGAGGAATCTAAAATGGTTGAAAGACACTTAAATGTTGGGTCGGGGGGGGGGGTCATGCAAAGATGAGAACACCACCAAGCTTAATAAACCAGAAGCAAACTTTATTCCAGAAACCAGATCCTAGGAAAACCAGAAGCAAACTTAAAACTAAAAAAAAATAAATAAATAAAAATCACCACGGGGCACAGAGCTTATCAGTTAGCTGAGACCACAGGCAAAGTTTGGGCTTCTGACACTGTGGCAAAAGGCCGGTTTCTGAAACCAATTTTTATAGTAGGGGCATCAAGAATTAGCCCTGACCCATGGGTCAGTCAACATTAGACCCTAAGGAGGGGAGTGAGTTTTAACATCAATGGGTAACTAGGCAACTATCATGAAATATGTTTCAAAGTAGATTTCTCCACCAAATGCATGACAGTCCGGTATGAGATCATGCTGTAGCATGGTTTTATTTCATTGTGTGTGTGTGCGTGCGTGCGTGTGTGTGTTCTCTGACTCTTTTGTACATTGAGTTTAACTTCAGATTTTATTTGTTTTTCTCAATGTGACCATGTCTGTCCCTGTGTGTGTGTATTTATGTATGTGGGGGGGGGCGGGGATCACAATTCAAAACATTGTAGTGAAGGCCCTTTGTAGACAACCCCCAGGACTGCCTTCCTTTGTTCTTTTGTTTTTTCATTTTCGTTCTTTCTATCTGTCTTTCTTTTCTTTTCTTTTTTTGGTTCAACGTGTATATGTTTTTATTTGGTACAGGGGTTTTTCTATACAACATGGGAATTCACTACCTAGATAGACCAGACCTGTCTCCAATTCAAGGAGGTCCACCTGCCTCTGTCTTTTGGATGATAGAATAAAAGGTGTGAACCACAACAACCCTGCTTTGTTTTTAGTATGTTGTTCTATTCATTTCTTGTACATTTAGTTTGATTTTTTTGTTTTGTTTTTCGAGACAGGGTTTCCCTGCATAACAGTCCTAGCTGATCTGGAACTAGCTCTTGTAGACCAGGCTGGCCTCAAACTCCCAGAGATTCACCTGCCTCTGCCTCCTGTGCACTGGGAATGAAGGCATGTGCCACCACTGCCCACCCATTTTCAAATTCTATTTAAGTCTCTCGGTGTGCCTTTTGTATGTGGGGGAGAATGGGAAGGTGTCCTATTTCCCAAACATTTTCATAACTGCACTTAGCACTGCACTCTTTTACATTTACTTTTACTTTTATTTAAGATTGTTTCCAGATGTATAGGACTTAGTTTAATTTCAATTTCTTAAAGAATTTTTTATGATTTATTTAACTTTATATGAGCAATGGTATGAGGGTGCCAGATCACCCAGGAACTGGATTTGCAATCACATATGAGCTGCCATGGGGGTGGCGGGAATGGAAACCACTTCCTCAGAGCCACCAAGCCATCTCTCCAGGCCCTTTAATTAAAAAAAAAATATGTTTCTCTGGGTGTGTATGTGTGTGCACATGCGTTTATGGGGTGAATTTTGAACTCATTAGGATGAAAGCATTCTCAAGGACTGGTTCAATATCTGGCAGAGAGGCAGGTGGATTTCTGGGAGTTTGAGGCCAGCCTGGTCGACAAGAGCTAGTTCCAAAGACAGGCTCCAAAGCAACAGAGAAAACCCTGCCTTAAAAATTAAAACAAAAACACAAACAAAAATAAAAAAACATAAATTAAACCTGTGTGTGTGTGTGTGTGAGAGAGAGAGAGAGAGAGAAAGAGAGAGAGAGAGAGAGAGAGAGAGAGGAAATGATCAAACGGAAAATAAGAAAAAAAAAACCATAATGTCACCAAGATGACAGCCTGGTTTATATAGTGAGTTAAAGGTATTATACAGAGAAACTCTGCACCAAATAAATAATGAAAGAAGAAAACAGAAAAAAAAACAAGGAAGGAAGAAAAGAAGGAAAAAAGGAAGGAAGGAAGAAAAACAGGTGTTTTCCTTTTTTCCTTTGTTTATCTCAGGTTATTTTATTTTAATTTATGTTTTTTTAATTGCTGCTGCATCAGCAGCAGCAGTATATTTTGGGCAGCTGCATAGCTGGGTAATGGTGGCAGCACATTTCTTTATTTTCAGTTCTCGGCCCTCAGAGATCAGGAGAGGCAGAGGCAGGCAGATCACTGTGAGTTTGAGGCTACCTTGTTCTGCAGTGTGAGTTTGAGGACAGACACAAAAAACTAAAAGTGTGTTTAGTACAGGCCTTTAATTCCAGCACTAGGAGGCAGAGGTAGAGGCAGGGGCAGCTAGATCTCTGTGAGTCTGAGGCCAGCCTTGTCTACAAAGTGAGTTCCAGGGCAAACGCAAACAAGCATACACAGGGAATTCCTATATAGAAAAAACCACAAATAAACTAATAATAATAATAATAATAATAATAATAATAATAATAATAATAATCTAAGAGCTCAATTAATTGACTTCACCCACAATTCAAAAATTAAAAAATAAAAAAAAAAAGAGTGTGTCTGACCAATCAGTGAAAGGACTGTGTGGGCCAAGGGGCTGCCACAATTATGGATTAGTGAGAGTGAGGAAAGGAGGGAGGCAGCAAGGGCAGTTCCCAGTCACTTAAATGCCTTTCAAAGACATTTTACCATGGCAACCACTCGCTTGCTTTCTTGGGGTTCTTTTTCTTCAGTAGTTGTGTTTGTACAACCCCACACCCCACTTCTCATACCGAGTCTGAGAAAATTAAAACAGCCATGGAAAAATTCCCACTTGGATATCTGTTCCTGCCCTGTAAAACAATAATCACAACAAAAATATCCATATCTAAGCAGACCAATCAAGTTGTAGCCTCACCCTTTAATGGTTCAGCTAGGAGTTCTAGCTGTTAGGAAGGGTTGGTGACCTTGAACTTTCCTAGTCTCTGAAATCTGCCCTCTCACTTTTGCCAGGTGCCCTCAGGGGACAGGAGTGGAGGGAGGGCCCCTGCAACAGGAGATCTCCTAGATAACCTACAGTCGCTTAGAATTCCTGGGCCTGCTTAGAGAAAGAAGCGAGACATGAGACACAGAGAAAAAAAATTTTTTTTCTTTTTTTTTTTTGGTTTTCTGAGACAAGGATTCTCTGTAGCTTCGGCACCTGTCCTGGAACTGTAGACGACCAGGCTGGCCTCAAACTCACAGAGATCCGCCTGGCTCTGCCTGGCACAGAGAAAATTACAACAGCCATGGAATAGTACGAAAAATTCTGACTTTGCTATCATTTCCAGGAATACTGACATAGTGAATTATTTTGGAACGTTTTCACTTCAGACAGAAAAAAATGAAACTGTCATTTTATTGATTTCTTTTAGAGGGCCTGTTTCCCACCAGGACGTTTTGCACTTGCTGGGTTGTTGAAGATGATCTCCTGATCCTGAGTGCTCCCAGCAGGATAGACATGGGCTCACCATACGCTCGAATTTTTTTTTTTTTTTTTTTTTTGGTTTTTCGAGACAGGGTTTCTCTGTGGTTTTGGAGCCTGTCCTGGAACTAGCTCTTGTAGACCAGGCTGGCCTCGAACTCACAGAGATCCGCCTGCCTCTGCCTCCCAAGTGCTGGGATTAAAGGCGTGCGCCACCACCGCCCGGCACACTCGAATTTTTGATGCAGTCCTGAGAGCCTGGAGCCCAAAGGGACAAGGCTTCAGCTTCCCCTGCCCCTCCGACATGAGCCAGATACATAAATGATTACCCAGCAGCAGAAGCATGGAATGAGCTTCTCAGACCCTTTACAGCTCCTGAGTAATGGGGTACTGGGGTTACAGCAGACATGGCAGAGGATGCAACTAGGCCATGGCTCCCTCCTCAGCCACCAACCGGGCCCCCAGCTCTGCCTTCTTTTGTTCTTTTGTTTCTTCATTTTCTTTCTTTTTATCTGTCTTTCTTTTCTTTCTCTTGGATGATAGAATAAAAGGTGTGTACCACAACAACCCAGCTTTGTTTTTAGTATGTTGTTCTATTAATTTCTTGTACATTCAATTTAATATTGATATCAATTTTTTATTTTTTATTTTTATTTTTTGGTTTTTTGAGACAGGGTTTCACTACATAACAGTCCTAGCTGATCTGGAACTAGCTCTTGTAGACCAGGCTGGCTTTGAACTCCCAAGAAATTCACCTGGCTCTGCCCCCTGTGTGCTGGGAATAAAGGCATGTGCCACCCCTGCCTAGCCAAGTTCAAATTTTATTTAAACCTCTCAGTGTGCCTGTGTATGTGGGGGAGACAGGAAAGGTGTCCTATTTCCAAACACTTTCATAACTGCACTCTTTTACATTTATTTTACTTTATTTGAGCCAGTGTTTCCAGTTTTGTAGTTTAATTTCAATTTCTTTCTTTCAGAGACAGAGAGAGACACAGAGAGAGAGACAGAGAGAAGAAATGTGGATTTACAGATAGGAAATAAGAAAAAAAAAAAGAACGTTACCAAGAAGACAGCCTGGTCTATAAACTGTGTTCCAGAACAGCTAGGGCTGTTACACCGAGAAACTGTGCCTCAAATATATAATAAAAGAAGAAAAAAAAAGCAAGCAAGCAAGAAAATGCAGGGTCTTTTTTCTTTTTTTTCTTTTTTTTTTTTTTGTCTTTGTTAATGCCAGGCCATTCATTTTATTTTAGTTTTTCCTTTAAGATTGTATTTTCAGGGGCTGGAGAGATGGCTCAGAGGTTAAGAGCACTGACTGTTCTTCCAAAGGTCCTGTCTCAAAAAAAAAAAAATCAAATTAAAATGTGAACTAAAACAAAGAAGGGGCTTTTTGTTTTTGCTTTTTTTTTTTGTTTTTTTTTGTTGTTGTTGTTGTTGTTGTTGTTGTTTTTGGATTTTTCGAGACAGGGTTTCTCCGTAGCTTTTTGTTTCCTGTCCTGGAACTAGCTCTTCTAGACCAGGCTGGACTCGAACTCACAGAGATCCGCCTGCTTCTGCCTCCCAAGTCCTGGGATTAAAGGTGTGTGCCACCGCCTGGCGGGCTTTTGGTTTTGTTTTGTTTTGTTTTGTTTTCTAAGAAACCTGAAAATGACTGAATTCAACAATTATCCAAGTTCAGCAAGAAGGTAGTGTTTCCCAGCTTCAAGCAGAAAGCAGCAAATATGCATATCTAGGCCCTGTCACCAGAAGAGGGCACTAGATTCCCACCATGTGGTTTCTGGAAAGTCCAGAAATTCCATCTCTCCAGTTCTGATTCTTTCCATCACTGCAGGCAGGCAGGCCTGCATTTAGTGAGAGAGTGGACACCATTCCTCGTTCCTTCCTGTTTCTCATGCATTTGTGTCTGTCACATCCTGGGTAACCAGAGGGTCTGCCACCTATGCCTGAGACGTAGCTTGGGACTGGGGGAAGGGAGAGAGTGGGTCCCTCCCCCTCCCCCCCCCCCCCGGGGGAGCCTTGGGCATAGGATTCCCTGCAGGAGGCCTCATCCCCTCTCAGGAGCCCATGGGGAACGTGTGAAGGGAAGGTCAACATACAGTCAGTCCTGCACAGCTGAGGACAATTTATTTATGCTCCTGCATTGCTGGTGGGAATGCAAGCTGGTCCAGCCCCTTGGGATGTCAGTGTGGCGATTTCTCAGAGAAGTAGGAAACAACCTTCCTCAAGACCCAGCAATACCACTTTTGGGTATATATCCAAGATTTCTGTTCAATTGAATCTTAAAGTGTGCCACCACCGCCCAGTCAGAGAAAATAATTTTTTTTATGATTTATTTAACTTTATATGTGCAATGGTGTGAGGGTGTCAGATCACCCAGGAACTGGATTTACAATCACGTATGAGCTGCCATATGGGTACTGGGAATGCAAACCACTTCCTCAGAGCCACCGAGCCATCTCTCCAAGCCAAAATTACATTTCTCTGGGTGTGCCTGTGTGTGTGTGTGTGTGTGTGTGTGTGTGTGTGTGCGCGCGCGTGCGCGCGCACGGGCACATGTGTTTTAGCTTTTGAACTAACCAAGATGAATGGTTCCATATCTGGTAGAGAGGCAGGTGGATCTCTGGGAGTTTGAGGCCAGCCTGGTTGACAAGAGCTAGTTCCAAAGACAGGCTCCAAAGCAACAGAGAAACCCTGTCTTGAAAATCAAAACAAAAACACAAACCAAAAAAATAAAATAAAATAAAACATAAATTAAATGAGAAAGAGAGAGAGAGAGAGAGAGAGAGAGAGAGAGAGAGAGAGAGAGAGAGAAATGTCAATTTGTCAATTTTCAGACAGGAAATAAGAAAAAACAAAACCATAATGTCACAAAGATGACAGACTGGTTTATATAGTGAATTAAAGGTATTATACAGAGAAACCCTGCACCAAAAATAAAAAATAATAAAAGAAGAAAACAGAGAAAAAAGAAAGAAGGAAGGAAGGAAGGAAGGAAGGAAGGAAGGGAAAACAGGTGTTTTCCTTTTTTTCTTTGTTTATCTCAGGTTATTTATTTTTATTTATTTTTTTTCTAAAATTGCAGCAGCAGCAGTATATTTTGGGAAGCTGACTACTTTCATGGAAGTGTTCAGAAAGAAGTCCTGGGCCATGCATGTAGTGAGTGAGATAGATTGTCTGGAGCATAAATAAAAAGCTAATTCCTGCCTCAAAATAGAAAAAAAAATCAAGTTAAAATGTGAAATAATAAAATAAATAAGGGTTTTTTTTTGTTTGTTTGTGTGGTTTTTTGTTTTTTTTTTTTTGCAATGAGTGAATTCAACAACTTTCAATTTCCCAACTCCAACAGGAAAGGCAGCAGATATCCATATCAAAGAGGTCCAGTGAAGCTGTAGCCACACCCTTTAATGTTTGTGTTACAAAGACACAGAGTTAGGAAAGAAATGATCTTGATCTTTTTTTCAGGAGATCTGAAAACTCAAAACAGCAACCAAACACAAACCAAGTAGGAAGAAATGACTTGGCAGACAGGCAGGAGGATGTCAGTGAGTTCAAGGCCAGCCTCACCTACCAAGGACATTCCAGGACTGTTCCCTAGATAAACCCTGTCTCACAAAACCAAACACACAGACACACAAAAAAAAAAACCAGAAAAATTAGGAAATTGTTCCTGAAACACCACAAACCAACTAGATGGCACTTAATAGCAATCAAAGGTGGGTGAAATATAAAACGGAGAGAAATTCTTTGATGAAATCCAACCTCCTAGCCAGGCGGTGGTGGCTGGCGCACGCCTTTAATCCCAGCACTCGGAAGAGGCAGGCGGATCTCTGTGAGTTTGAGGCCAGCCCGGTCTACAAGAGCTAGTTCCAGGACAGGCTCCAAAGCCACAGAGAAGCCCTGTCTCGAAAAACCAAAAAAAAAAAAAAAAAAAAAAAAAGAAGAAAAGAAAAAAAAAAGAAATCCAACCTCCTTTCTTGGTCAAAGCTGTACAGCCAATAGAACTAGAAGGAACATGTGTCCACCTCTCAATCAAAAAAAAAAAAGCCGTGCAGTGGTGGCGAACACCTTTAATCCCAGCACTCAGGAGGCAGAGGCAGGTGGGCCGCTGTGAGTTCGAGACCAGCCTGGTCTACAAGAACTAGTTCCAGGACAGGCTCCAAAACCACAGAGAAACCCTGTCTTGAAAAACCAAAAAAAAAAAAAAAAAAAAGAGAGAGAGAGAGAGAGAAGAAAAGAAAGAAAAGAAAAAAATGTCGTACATTGGATTTTGCATGAAAATAGATGGAGCTAGAAAACATTATTTTGAGTGAGGTAACCCAGACAGACCCAGAAAGACAATTATCACATGTACTCACTCATAGGTGCTTTTTAAACATAAAGCAAAGAAAACCAGTCTACAAACCACAACCCCAGAACTTAGACAACCATGTGGACACCAAGAGAGACTTACATAGATCTAATCTACATGGGAAGTAGAAAGCAGAAAAAGACAAGATCTCCTGAGTAAATTGGGAGCATGGGGACCTTGGGGGAGGGCTGGGGGGGGAGGGGAGATGCAGGGAAGGGAGCAAAGAAAAAATGTAGAGCTCAATAAATCTCAATGAAAAATTAAAAAAAAAAGAAGAAGAAGAATACTCTGTAGACTGTGGCTATATAGACGTCCTGGAAGAAGTACAGATTCAATAAAACCCAATTGGATCCTTCCTACTGGTGTAGGCCAGTGTTTCCTTACGACCAGACTGCAATTCTAGGCAATAATGTTGACATGATGGGAGTCAGCAAGGAGGAGTTGGGCGTCATTAAAAGTTTGGGATTTTTGGGTACAGTGAAGACTCATTTGGGCACCAGAAACCTTAACAGATAATCTCACACATTTGAGCCACATACGTCCCTTAAAGTAGGTAGGTAGGTAGGTAGGTAGGTAGGTAGGTTGGTTGGTTGTTTCCCCCACCTACTTGGGTTAGCGTCTGAGAATCCATTATCAAGGAAAGCCCTAGGGAAGCAAAATCCCTAGGGAAGTGTTTGCAACCACAAAGAGAGGCATGGCCCAAGCTCACACGCCTAGGGATGGCACTACTCCCTTACCGAGGACTGGGACCTCCTAAATCGATTAGCAAACATGCTCATGTCAGTGGTGTCATCTCATCCCTGGGGTACGATTTGGTTTTGGAGTATGATTTGTTTTTTGGTTCTGTTGCCCTAAATCCTGCCTCTCTGACCCCCGGAGAAACATCCAATAGACCTTCTTGCTTTGAAAGCAAAAGGATGAATCTAGATGCTGCCATTTACAATGAAGACCAAACAGAAGTCACCCCAGTTCCTCCCGTTTGCGGAAGGAGTTATCCCACCACAGGTTACATGGAATAAGCAAAACTCTTGGAAGCCCCTCCTTTGGGCTGAGTTTCCCACACAGCTCTGACGATGCAGGAGGATGCCGAGAGCCCAGTTGGTGCCTCAGCCCGATGCCTGCATCTGTGCCTTGGCAGCAGCTATTCATCTCTTGCCACTCAGAGAGAGTCCAATTCCCTTAAGTTTATCCTTCCCTAAGTGCTCATTCACTTCAGAGGACTCAACCCTCATCCTCCGTATCCTCCTGGCCTAATTTCTCATATTACTGAGTATGAATACCTGTTCAGGAGAGGGAGGAAGGGTCATTCATGAAAAAAGTGAGTGTTCAACTAACTAGCTCCCCATGGGTGAAGGAAGTAGTGAAAAGATTTTAATGACGCAGAGAGACATTTCTAGTTTTGGAAGGAGGAGATCCTGAATGGCTCCCTCTGTGTCGCAGGAGAGACTCCCGGAAAGGAAACCTCAGGTTCCGGTCGGTCAGTTCGGGGAGAAATATCAGCAAGGAGGTAAAGGCCGTGCCTCACGACATCAGCAGTCCCTTCTCTGGAAATTCTACGGTACCCCAGAGAGCTCTCAGAATTTTGTGATGTCACTCGTGTCCTAGAAACGCCAACTGCCCTCAAGACACACTGTCTCGGTTCCTTCTAGACTCACTTCTAGACACGTCGTCTTGACTGATGAGTCTACTTGCAAGAGAGAGAATGGAGAGGAGATAGTGGAGATGCCAGAGGGAGGAAGAAGAAAGCTGGCCCCAGATCTCACAGGCAAACATGGAGAAATAAGTGGTTGGTCCTGGGGAAGACGAAATGAGTTCACCACTAGCAGGGACTAGAGAGATCTCTGGATGTGATGGCTTTGAGACTTCCAGGGCTAGGGCTCAGGAACTGGGAGGTTTCTGGGATGCCCAATAGGCCTGCCTGTCTTGTTTCTCTGAGTTCCTAAAGGGCCAAGCCACATCAAAGATTCATGATAGTTGATTTGACAAAGTCGGGAATAGACAAGGAGTGCTGAAGGAGTCAGTGAGTTTTCAATATCAGCATTGCACATCATCTCCCCCCCCCCAAGTCCTTTTCGTTGTGGAGCAGTAATAATAGAGAAAGGGGAGTAGTGCCCTGCCAAAGCCCGATTTTTACCATGCCTTATATCACAGCCATTAGCAGGGTTGAAGCATCAAGTGCTGCAGTCAGTCAGTCAGTCAGTCAGTCAGTCCTCCTGTGACCCCCTAATGTTTCTGGCTTCCCAGTTAGGAATGACACCCTGGTCTCCAGTTCAGCCTGAGAGGAGCTCTTTAGAGCCAATGGATGAGAGAGTGGGAAGAGACTGCAATTTTTTTCTTTTTCCTTCTTCTTTTATCTTTTTCCTTTCTTTCTCTGTTTTGCTGTTTTGTTTTGTTTTTCAAGAAAGGGTTTCTTTGTGTATTTTGGTCTGTCCTAAAACTCACTCTGTAAATCAGGCCATCCTTGAACTCACGGAGATCTGTGTGTGTAAGTGCTGTGATTAAAGGCATGCCCCCACCCCCACACACCACAGTCCGGCTGAGACTGTAATTTCTTGTTAGTTCTGGGTGTCCTGGGCTGTTAGTAAGTGACGATGGCTCTGTGTTGTGAATCTTTGTGAATCCAGACTATGTTCTGCCCTTCAATGACATGAGTCTGAAGCATCAAGCTAGTGACTTGGGCACCCACCCCTATACTACCTGAGGTCTCTGAAGTCACGGTGCATCCTCTCTATAGCTCTGAATAAGGCTTAGAAAGCCTTCCCCTGGGTCACCTTGTGCAGAGGAAACCAGGTAACCTCTGAGAGACATGCACCACCTTCCTACAGAAAGAAGGGAGGACTGACTGACTAATACCCACAGAGGGGGAAACTCAAGCCTGGTATTTCAGAACCTGCTTGGACAAAGTCTCATCTGTCAGTCACTTCCTGAACAAAAGAAGGAAGGAAGGAAGGAAGGAAGGAAGGAAGGAAGGACCACAAATATCTCTCCTTTTGTATCCTTTTTACACTCTTCTCATGCTCTGATGAATATTGTGATTCAAGTTGGCTGTGTCCCCTTTTCCACGGCACGTGCACTGTGGCTCTAGATCAAGGAATCAGTTTTTTTTTTGTGTGTGTTGCTCTATCTGGGAGAAGCACCACAGCAGTTGCATACTGACTGAGAAATTTGATTTTCAGGAAATGATTTTTCATATCTGTGAATGGTCTCTCCATAGCCATTCATGTTTCCTTAAACTTGAGTATAGTCATGAATGATCCCTCCCTCCCTCCATCCCTCCCTCCCTCCCTCCCTCTTCATGGGAGTGTCTGCTCTTGCATTGGGGGCTCCCCTGGGTGAACCCCAGTTCTCAGCATCTCCAGCCCAACCTGTCACAAGCTGATCACACATTTGCAAACTTGGGATATATTCTGCTGAAGTTTTGGGGTAATGAATTTCATCAATTATGGGACTAAACTTTGTTGTGATCTGACAGGACACTCACTCACCAACAACTTTGTGGTTCCTCCATAATGTGCTTATTTCTGTCAGGGAACTGAAAGCCAGCCAGCCAGCCAGGCAGCCAGGCAGCCAGCCAGCCAGCACCGTCTTTCCTTGTTTCTCAGTTTGTTCTTATATTCAGTCTCTCCCTCCCCCCCTTCCTTTAAAAAATTTATTTATTTTTATCTTATGTGCATTTGTGTTTTTGCCATGGCTCTCAGGCTCCTGGATTACAGACAGCTGTGAGCTGCCATGTAGATGCTGGGAATTGAACCTTAAACTATCTCTTCAGCCCGACATGGAGCATTTCTCTATATAGCCCTGCCTGCAAAACTTTCAGAGTTCACTCTGCCCCCTGATTAAAGGCATTATGCGTTATGCTTCCTTTTATTGTATATTTAGTGGGTTTGTGTGTGTGTGTGTGTGTGAGAGAGAGAGAGTTTCATTATGAAACCAAAAGTCAGTCAACAACAACGAACTTTGTATTTATTTGTTTGTTCATCCGTAAACGTATTTGCTTACTTACTCTTATTTATTTATTTGTTTGTTTGTTTGTTTACAGTGGAAGACTTAATTCAGTACAGAATGATCAGAATGGTAGGGTATCCTTGGGAAAATATCACGATGAGTTTCCCTTCCGAGAGGCTGCTTTCTGGTAAGATGTGAAACCGCAGTTTTAAGCGCCTGCTTTCCACAAGTCCCTTTTCCCAAGGTCAGGCATTTTTTAGATAAGCAAGGGTCTCCATTCATTCCTTTTGAAGAACTCTCAGGTCAGGCCCTGACATTAACATCTGACTGGAGCTTATCGTCAAGGCCAATGGTACACTCCTCAGCCCCTCCCCTCCGTGACCTGAGAAGCCACACCCCACCCCAGTTCACAGGCCCCTCTTAATCTAACTAACTATACAGCATCAAAAGTGGCATCTCTTCTCACTGAAATGCTGTTGGCAGCCATTCGATGAATTTATTCTCAGATCAGATCCTGTCCAGCAGGGATGTCTTCTTTCCATGTTTCTTCTTCTTTTGTATGTTGCAGTCATTCCAGATGTGGTGGTATATGGAGAGAGAGAGAGAGAGAGAGAGAGAGAGAGAGAGAGAGAAATGGAATTGCTTTTTATTTGAAGAGTTTTAATGATTTAATATGTGTGTGTCAAATTCCATTTCAGGAGATGCTTTGCTGACACTCACCCAGCACCAGTGAGATGGAGGCCACCATTTTCTTAGCCGGTTATGTTTCTAGGACAGTCAGGAGACAGAAAGAAGGAAGGAAGGAAGGGAGGGAGGGAGGGAGGGAGGGAGGGAGGGAGGGAGGGAGGGAGGGAAGGAAATAAATGATCTACATTCCCAAAGAAAGAAAAAAACTAAGTAAATTTTAAAAATTAAAAAAATTTTAAGAAAGTAAGTAAATACATAAAAATAGACAAATAAGGAATAAATGAATAAAAATAAATAATAATTGAAACATTCAATAATTAATGAGTTAGGCTGAGCAGATACATGAAAGAAGATAAGGAAGTGAAGGAATGAATCAACAAATAAATAAGTAAATAAATAGGTGGGTCATTTTTTAAAGAAGTAAGTAAATGAGATGGGCTGAACAGATAAGTAAGTAAGTAAGCAAGCAAGCAAGCATAGAAAAAAAATGAGACACATCCATTCAATCCAGAAAAGACAAAACACGGAAATAAACATGTAAACAGGTCGACCCACACACGTTCACTCAGCCACCCCACCCACCCAAATCAGGAGGGAGGTCTCTGTCCAGCAGGGCCATCATCTTTCCAAGTTGCATTCAGTCAGATCTCTGGGCAAACAGAAAAGAAAGTAATTGTTTTCTACTTGAACAGTTTTAATATTATTCAAATGAATTAATATTCAGCTATTTATTCCCAGCCTTATTTACCATGGGATGACCAGCGAGCACCTTCCTCTCACCACACTAGCCTCCTTCTCCCCCGGCCCCATTTGTACGTGTCATGCATGTGGGACAGTCAAAAGAGGAGATAGAGAGATAGAGAGATAGAGAGATAGATAGATGGATGGATGGATGGATAGATAGATAGATAGATAGATAGATAGATAGATAGATAGATAACAGTGCTTTCACACTTAGCAAACCACTGCTTGTCTTTACAAAGAAACGCATGTGCGTTTCTTACTAAAGCATTCGTGAAATTGATAAACTTTCCAAAGAACGCGATTGTGTTTCAAAGTAAAGCTTGTACTGAGAAAAGGAGCACTGATCTCAGTAGAAAACCACTGCTTATCTTTACAAAGAAACGCATGTGCGTTTCTTACTAAAGCTTTCGTGAAATTAAGAAACTTTCGAAAGAACGCGATTATCTTTCAAAGTAAAGCCTGTACTGAGAAAAGGAACACTGATCTCAGTTCTAACAGTGCTTTCACACTTAGCAAACAACTGCTTGTATTTACAAATAAACGCATGTGCGTTTCTTACTAAAGCTTTCGTGAAATTAATAAACTTTCAAAAGAACGCGATTATCTTTCAAAGTAAAGCTTGTACTGAGAAAAGGAACACTGATCTCAGTTCTAAGAGTGCTTTCACACGTAGCAAACCACTGCTTGTCTTTACAAAGAAACGCATGTGCGTTTCTTACTAAAGCTTTCGTGAAATTAAGAAACTTACGAAAGAACGCGATTATCTTTCAAAGTAAAACTTGTACTGAGAAAAGGAACACTGATCTCAGTTCCAACAGAGTTTTCACACGTATTAAACCACTCCTTGTCTTTAGAAAGAAACGCATTAGCGTTTCTTACTAAAGCTTTCGTGAAATTGATAAACTTTCGAAAGAACGCGATTATGTTTCAAAGTAAAGCTTGTCCTTCAAAATGGAACCCTGATCTCAGTTCTAACAGTGCTTTCACACTTAGCAAACAACTGCTTGTCTTTACAAAGACACGCATGTGCGTTTCTTACTAAAATTTCATGAAATTAATAAACTTTCGAAAGAACGCGATTTTCTCTCAAAGTAAAACTTGTACTGAGAAAAGGAACACTGATCTCAGTTCTAACAGTGCTTTCACACGTAGCAAACAACTGCTTGTCTTTACAAAGAAACACATGTGCGTTTCTTACTGAAGCTTTCGTGAAATTAATAAATTTTCCAAAGAACGCGATTGTGTTTCAAAGTAAAGCTTGTACTGAGAAAAGGAACACTGATCTCACTTCTAACCGTGCTTTCACACATAGCAAACAACTGCTTGTCTTTACAAAGAAACGCATGTGCGTTTCTTACTAAAGCTTTTGTGAAATTAATAAACTTTCGAAAGAACGCGATTATCTTTCAAAGTGGGGCTTGTACTGAGAAAAGGAACACTGATCTCACTTCTAACAGTGCTTTCACACATAGCAAACCACTTCTTGTCTTTACAAAGAAACGCATGTGCGTTTCTTACTAAAGCATTCGTGAAATTGATAAACTTTCCAAAGAACGCGATTATGTTTCAAAGTAAAGTTTGTCCTTCGAAAAGGAACACTGATCTCAGTTCTAACAGAGTTTTCACACGTATTAAACCACTCCTTGTCTTTAGAAAGAAACGCATTTGCGTTTCTTACTTAAGCTTTCGTGAAGTTAATAACCTTTCGAAAGAAAGCGATTATCTTTCAAAGTAATGCTTGTATGGAGGAAAAGGAACACTGATCTCAGTTCTAACAGTGCTTTCATGCGTAGGAAATAACTGCTTGTATTTACAAAGAATCGCATGTACGTTTCTTACCAAAGCTTTCTTGAAATTAATAAACTTTCAAAAGAACGCGATTATCTTTCAAAGTAAAGCTTGTACTGAGTTAAACACTGATCTCAGTTCAAAGAGTGCTTTCACACTTAGCAACCCACTGCTTGTCTTTACGAAGAAACCCATGTGCGTTTCTTACTAAAGCGTTCGTGAAATTAATAAACTTTCGAAGGAACGCGTTATCTTTCAAAGTAAAGCTTGTAGTGAGAAAGGAAACACAGATCTCACTTCAAACAGTGCTTTCACACGTAGCAAACCACTGCTTGCCTTTACAAAGAAACGGATGTGCTTTTCTTATTAAAGCGTTCGTGAAATTAATAAACTTTCAAAAGAACGTGATTATCTTTCAAAGTAAAGCTTGTAATGAGAAAAGGAACACTGATCTCATTTCTAACAGTGCTTTCACACATAGCAAACCACTGCTTGTCTTTAGAAAGAAACGCATGTGCATTTCTTACTAAAGCATTCGTGAAATTGATAAACTTTCCAAAGAACGCGATTATATTTCAAAGTAAAGCTTGTACTGAGAAAAGGAACACTGATCTCAGTTCTAACAGTTCTTTCACACGTAGAAATCCACTGCTTGTCTTTACAAAGAAACGCATGTGCGTTTCTTACTAAAGCGTTCGTGAAATTAATAAACTTTCGAAAGAACGCGATTATCTTTCAAAGTAAAGCTTGTACTGAGAATAGGAACACTGATCTCAGTTATAACAGTACTTTCACACGGAGCAAACAACTGCTTCTCCTTACAAAGATACGCAAGTGCGTTTCTTATAAAGCTTTTGTGAAATTAATAAACTTTCGAAAGAACGCGATTATCTTTCAAAGTAAAGCTAGTACTGAGAAAAGGAAAACTGATCTCAGTTCTAACAGTTCTTTCTCACGTAGAAATCCACTGCTTGTCTTTACAAAGAAACGCATGTGTGTTTCTTACTAAAGCGTTCGTGAAATTAAGAAAATTTCTAAAGAACACGATTATCTTTCAAAGTAAAGCTTGTACTGAGAAAAGGAAGACTGATCTCAGTTCTAACAGAGATTTCACACGTATTAAACCACTACTTGTCTTTAGAAAGAAACGCATTTGCGTTTCTTACTAAAGCTTTCGTGAAATTGATAAACTTTCGAAAGAACGCGATTATGTTTCAAAGTAAAGTTTGTCCTTCGAAAAGGAACACTGATCTCAGTTCTAACAGAGTTTTCACACGTATTAAACCACTCCTTGTCTTTAGAAAGAAACACATTTGCGTTTCTTACTAAAGCTTTCGTGAAGTTAATAACCTTTCGAAAGAAAGCGATTATCTTTCAAAGTAAAGCTTGTATGGAGGACAAAAACACTGATCTCAGGTTTAACAGTGCTTTCATGCGTAGCAAACAACTGCTTCTCTTTACATAGAAACGCATGTGCGTTTCTTACTAAAGCTTTCGTGAAATTAATAAACTTTTGAAAGAACGCGATTATCTTTCAAAGTAAAGATTGTACTAAGAAAAGGAACACTGATCTCAGTTCTAACAGTGCTTTCACACATAGCAAACCACTGCTTGGCTTTACAAAGAAACGCATGTGCGTTTCTTACTAAAGCTTTCGTGAAATTAATAAACTTTCGAAAGAAAGCGATTATCTTTCAAAGTAAAGCTTGTATGGAGGAAAAGGAACACTGATCTCAGTTCTTACAGTGCTTTCATGCGTAGGAAATAACTGCTTGTATTTACAAAGAATCGCATGTACGTTTCTTACCAAAGCTTTCTTGAAATTAATAAACTTTCAAAAGAACGCGATTATCTTTCAACTAAAGCTTGTACTGAGTTAAACACTGATCTCAGTTCAAAGAGTGCTTTCACCCTTAGCAACCCACTGCTTGTCTTTACGAAGAAACCCATGTGCGTTTCTTACTAAAGCGTTCGTGAAATTAATAAACTTTCGAAGGAACGCGTTATCTTTCAAAGTAAAGCTTGTAGTGAGAAAGGAAACACAGATCTCACTTCAAACAGTGCTTTCACACGTAGCAAACCACTGCTTGACTTTACAAAGAAACGGATGTGCTTTTCTTACTAAAGCGTTCGTGAAATTAATAAACTTTCAAAAGAACGTGATTATCTTTCAAAGTAAAGCTTGTAATGAGAAAAGGAACACTGATCTCATTTCTAACAGTGCTTTCACACGTAGCAAACCACTGCTTGTCTTTACAAAGAAACGCATGTGCGTTTCTTACTAAAGCTTTCGTGAAATTGATAAACTTTCTAAAGAACGCGATTATGTTTCAAAGTAAAGCTTGTCCTGAGAAAAGGAACACTGATCTCAGTTCTAACAGTGCTTTCACACTTAGCAAACCACTGCTTGTCTTTACAAAGAAACGCATGTGCGTTTCTTACTAAAGCATTCGTGAAATTGATAAACTTTCCAAAGAACGCGATTGTGCTTCAAAGTAAAGCTTGTACTGAGAAAAGGAGCACTGATCTCAGTTCTAACAGTGCTTTCTCATGTAGAAAACCACTGCTTGTCTTTACAAATAAACGCATGTGCGTTTCTTACTAAAGCTTTCGTGAAATTAATAAACTTTCAAAAGAACGTGATTATATTTCAAAGTAAAGCTTGTACTGAGAAAAGGAACACTGATCTCAGTTCTAACAGAGTTTTCACACGTATTAAACCACTCCTTGTCTTTAGAAAGAAACGCATTAGCGTTTCTTACTAAAGCTTTCGTGAAATTGATAAACTTTCGAAAGAACGCGATTATGTTTCAAAGTAAAGCTTGTACTTCAAAAAGGAACCCTGATCTCAGTTCTAACAGTGCTTTCACACTTAGCAAACAACTGCTTGTCTTTACAAAGACACGCATGTGCGTTTCTTACTAAAATTTCATGAAATTAATAAACTTTCGAAAGAACGCGATTTTCTCTCAAAGTAAAACTTGTACTGAGAAAAGGAACACTGATCTCAGTTCTAACAGTGCTTTCCCACGTAGCAAACAACTGCTTGTCTTTACAAAGAAACGCATGTGCGTTTCTTACTGAAGCTTTCGTGAAATTAATAAACGTTCGAAAGAACGCGATTATCTTACAAAGTAAAGCTTGTACTGAGAAAAGGAACACTGATCTCACTTTTAACCGTGCTTTCACACGTAGCAAACAACTGCTTGTCTTTACAAAGAAACGCATGTGCGTTTCTTACTAAAGCTTTCGTGAAATTAATAAACTTTCGAAAGAACGCGATTATCTTTCAAAGTGGGGCTTGTACTGAGAAAAGGAACACTGATCTCACTTCTAACAGTGCTTTCACACATAGCAAACCACTGCTTGTCTTTACAAAGAAACGCATGAGCGTTTCTTACTAAAGCTTTCTTGAAATTAATAAACTTTCGAAAGAACGCGATTATCTTTCAAAGTAAAGCTTGTACTGAGAAAAGGAACACTGATCTCAGTTCTAACAGTGCTTTCACACTTTGCAAATAACTGCTTGTCTTTACAAAGGAACGCATGTGCGTTTCTTACTAAAGCGTTTTTGAAATTAACAAACTTACGAAAGAACGCGATTATCTTTCAAAGTAAAGCTTGTACTGAGAAAAGGAACACTGTTCTCAGTTCTAACAGTACTTTCACACTTAGTAAACAACTGCTTGCCTTTACAAATAAACGCATGTGCATTTTTTACTAAAGCTTTTGTGAAATTAATAAACTTTCAAAAGAACGCGATTATCTTTCAAAGTAAAGGTTGTACTGAGAAAAGGAACACTGATCTCACTTCTAACAGTGCTTTCACACGTAGCAAACCACTGCTTGTCTTTAGAAAGAAACGCACTTGCGTTTCTTACTAAAGCTTTCGTGAAATTAATAAACTTTCGAAAGAAAGCGATTATCTTTCAAAGTAAAGCTTGTATGGAGGAAAAGGAACACTGATCTCAGTTCTAACAGTGCTTTCATGCGTAGGAAATAACTGCTTGTATTTACAAAGAATCGCATGTACGTTTCTTACCAAAGCTTTCTTGAAATTAATAAACTTTCAAAAGAACGCGATTATCTTTCAACTAAAGCTTGTACTGAGTTAAACACTGATCTCAGTTCAAAGAGTGCTTTCACCCTTAGCAACCCACTGCTTGTCTTTACGAAGAAACCCATGTGCGTTTCTTACTAAAGCGTTCGTGAAATTAATAAACTTTCGAAAGAACGCGATTATGTTTCAAAGTAAAGCTTGTACTTCAAAAAGGAACCCTGATCTCAGTTCTAACAGTGCTTTCACACTTAGCAAACAACTGCTTGTCTTTACAAAGACACGCATGTGCGTTTCTTACTAAAATTTCATGAAATTAATAAACTTTCGAAAGAACGCGATTTTCTCTCAAAGTAAAACTTGTACTGAGAAAAGGAACACTGATCTCAGTTCTAACAGTGCTTTCCCACGTAGCAAACAACTGCTTGTCTTTACAAAGAAACGCATGTGCGTTTCTTACTGAAGCTTTCGTGAAATTAATAAACGTTCGAAAGAACGCGATTATCTTACAAAGTAAAGCTTGTACTGAGAAAAGGAACACTGATCTCACTTTTAACCGTGCTTTCACACGTAGCAAACAACTGCTTGTCTTTACAAAGAAACGCATGTGCGTTTCTTACTAAAGCTTTCGTGAAATTAATAAACTTTCGAAAGAACGCGATTATCTTTCAAAGTGGGGCTTGTACTGAGAAAAGGAACACTGATCTCACTTCTAACAGTGCTTTCACACATAGCAAACCACTGCTTGTCTTTACAAAGAAACGCATGTGCGTTTCTTACTAAAGCTTTCGTGAAATTTATAAACTTTCGAAAGAACGCGATTATGTTTCAAAGTAAAGTTTGTCCTTCGAAAAGGAACACTGATCTCAGTTCTAACAGAGTTTTCACACGTATTAAACCACTCTTTGTCTTTAGAAAGAAACGCATTTGCGTTTCTTACTAAGGCTTTCTTAAAGTTAATAACCTTTCGAAAGAAAGCGATTATCTTTCAAAGTAAAGCTTGTATGGAGGAAAAAAACACTGATCTCAGTTTTAACAGTGCTTTCATGCGTAGCAAACAACTGCTTCTCTTTACATAGAAACGCATGTGCGTTTCTTACTAAAGCTTTCGTGAAATTAATAAACTTTTGAAAGAACGCGATTATCTTTCAAAGTAAAGATTGTACTGAGAAAAGGAACACTGATCTCAGTTCTAACAGTGCTTTCACACATAGCTAACCACTGCTTGGCTTTACAAAGAAACGCATGTGCGTTTCTTACTAAAGCTTTCGTGAAATTAATAAACTTTCGAAAGAACGCGATTATCTTTCAAAGTAAAGCTTGTACTGAGAATAGGAACACTGATCTCAGTTATAACAGTACTTTCACACGTAGCAAACAACTGCTTCTCCTTACAAAGATACGCATGTGCGTTTCTTATAAAGCTTTCGTGAAATTAATAAACTTTCGAAGGAAGGCGTTATCTTTCAAAGTAAAGCTTGTACTGAGAAAGGAAACACAGATTTCACTTCAAACAGTGCTTTCACACGTAGCAAACCACTGCTTGTCTTTACAAGGAAATGCATGTGCGTTTCCTACTAAAGGTTTCTTGAAATTAATAAACTTTCGAAAGAACGCGATTATCTTTCAAAGTAAAGCTTGTACTGAGAAAAGGAACACTGATCTCAGTTCTAACAGTGCTTTCACACTTTGCAAATAACTGCTTGTCTTTACAAAGGAACGCATGTGCGTTTCTTACTAAAGCGTTTTTGAAATTAACAAACTTACGAAAGAACGCGATTATCTTTCAAAGTAAAGCTTGTACTGAGAAAAGGAACACTGTTCTCAGTTCTAACAGTACTTTCACACTTAGTAAACAACTGCTTGCCTTTACAAATAAACGCATGTGCATTTTTTACTAAAGCTTTTGTGAAATTAATAAACTTTCAAAAGAACGCGATTATCTTTCAAAGTAAAGCTTGTACTGAGAAAAGGAACACTGAACTCATTTCGAACAGTGCTTTCACACGTAGCAATCAACTGCTTGTCTTTAGAAAGAAATGCATGTGCGTTTCTTACTAAAGCTATCTTATTAATAAACTTTCGAAAGAACGCGATTATCTTTCAAAGTAAAGCTTGTACTGAGAAAAGGAACATTGATCTCAGATCTATCATTACTTTCAGACGTAGCAAACAACTGCTTGTCTTTACAAAGAAACCCATGTGCGTTTCTTACTAAAGATTTCGTGAAATTAATAAACTTTCGAAAGAACGCGATTATCTTTCAAAGTAAAGCTTGTACTGAGAAAAGGAACACTGATCTCAGTTCTAACAGTGCTTTCACACGTAGCAAACCACTGCTTGTCTTTACAAAGAAACGCATGTGCGTTTCTTACTAAAGCGTTCGTGAAATTAATAAACTTACGAAAGAACGCGATTATCTTTCAAAGTAAAGCTTGTACTGAGAAAAGGAACACTGATCTCAGTTCTAACAGAGTTTTCACACGTATTAAACCACTCCTTGTCTTTAGAAAGAAACGCATTTGTGTTTCTTACTAAAGCTTTCGTGAAATTAATAACCTTTCGAAAGAAAGCGATTATCTTTCAAAGTAAAGCTTGTACGGAGGAAAAAAACACTGATCTCAGTTTTAACAGTGCTTTCATGCGTAGCAAACAACTGCTTGTCTTTACAAAGAAACGCATGTGCGTTTCTTACTAAAGCTTTCGTGAAATTAATAAACTTTTGAAAGAACGCAATTATCTTTCAAAGTAAAGCTTGTACTGAGAAAAGGAACACTGATCTCAGTTCTAACAGTGCTTTCACCCATAGCAAACCACTGCTTGTCTTTACAAAGAAACGGATGTGCTTTTCTTACTAAAGCTTTCGTGAAATTAATAAACTTTCAAAAGAACGCGATTATCTTTCAAAGTAAAGCTTGTAATGAGAAAAGGAACACTGATCTCATTTCTAACAGTGCTTTCACACGTTGCAAACAACTGCTTGTCTTTACGAAGAAACGCATGTGCGTTTCTTACTAAAGCGTTCGTGAAATTAATAAACTTTCAAAAGAACGCAATTATATTTCAAAGTATAGCTTGTACTGAGAAAAGGAACACTGATCTCAGTTCTGACAGTGCTTTCACACTTAGCAAACCACTGCTTGTCTTTACAAAGAAACGCATGTGCGTTTCTTACTAAAGCTTTCGTGAAATTGATAAACTTTCGAAAGAACGCGATTATGTTTCAATGTAAAGCTTGTCCTGAGAAAAGGAACACTGATCTCAGTTCTAACAGTGCTTTCACACTTAGCAAACCACTGCTTGTCTTTACAAAGAAACGCATGTGCGTTTCTTACTAAAGCTTTCGTGAAATTGATAAACTTTCGAAAGAACGCGATTATGTTTCAAAGTAAAGCTTGTACTGAGAAAAGGAGCACTGATCTCAGTTCTAACAGTGCTTTCTCATGTAGAAAACCACTGCTTGTCTTTACAAATAAACGCATGTGCGTTTCTTACTAAAGCTTTCGTGAAATTAATAAACTTTCAAAAGAACGCGATTATCTTTCAAAGTATAGCTTGTAGTGAGAAAAGGAACACTGATCTCAGTTCTAACAGTGCTTTCACACGTAGCAAACCACTGCTTGTCTTTACAAAGAAACCCATGTGAGTTTCTTACTAAAGCTTTCGTGAAGTTAATAACCTTTCGAAAGAAAGAGATTATCTTTCAAAGTAAAGCTTGTACGGAGGAAAAAAACACTGATCTCAGTTTTAACAGTTCTTTCATGCGTAGCAAACAACTGCTTCTCTTTACATAGACGCATGTGCGTTTCTTACTAAAGCTTTCGTGAAATTAATAAACTTTTGAAAGAACGTGATTATCTTTCAAAGTAAAGATTGTACTGAGGAAAGGAACACTGATCTCAGTTCTAACAGTGCTTTCACACATAGCAAACCACTGCTTGCCTTTACAAAGAAACGCATGTGCGTTTCTTACTAAAGCTTTCGTGAAATTAATAAACTTTCGAAAGAACGCGATTATCTTTCAAAGTAAAGCTTGTACTGAGAATAGGAACACTGATCTCAGTTATAACAGTACTTTCACACGTAGCAAACAACTGCTTGTCCTTACAAAGATACGCATGTGCGTTTCTTATAAAGCTTTCGTGAAATTAATAAACATTCGAAAGAACGTGATTATCTTTCAAAGTAAAGCTTGTACTGAGAAAGGAACACTGATCTCAGTTCAAACAGTGCTTTCACACGTAGCAAACCACTGCTTGTCTTTAGAAAGAAACGCACTTGCGTTTCTTACTAAAGCTTTCGTGAAATTAATAAACTTTCGAAAGAAAGCGATTATCTTTCAAAGTAAAGCTTGTACGGAGGAAAAGGAACACTGATCTCAGTTCTAACAGTGCTTTCATGCATAGGAAAAAACTGCTTATATTTACAAAGAATCGAATTTACGTTTCTTACCAAAGCTTTCTTGAAATTAATAAACTTTCGAAAGAACGCGATTATCTTTCAAAGTAAAGCTTGTACTGAGTTAAACACTGATCTCAGTTATAACAGTACTTTCACACGGAGCAAACAACTGCTTCTCCTTACAAAGATACGCAAGTGCGTTTCTTATAAAGCTTTTGTGAAATTAATAAACTTTCGAAAGAACGCGATTATCTTTCAAAGTAAAGCTAGTACTGAGAAAAGGAAAACTGATCTCAGTTCTAACAGTTCTTTCTCACGTAGAAATCCACTGCTTGTCTTTACAAAGAAACGCACTTGCGTTTCTTACTAAAGCGTTCGTGAAATTAAGAAAATTTCTAAAGAACACGATTATCTTTCAAAGTAAAGCTTGTACTGAGAAAAGGAAGACTGATCTCAGTTCTAACAGAGATTTCACACGTATTAAACCACTACTTGTCTTTAGAAAGAAACGCATTTGCGTTTCTTACTAAAGCTTTCGTGAAATTGATAAACTTTCGAAAGAACGCGATTATGTTTCAAAGTAAAGTTTGTCCTTCGAAAAGGAACACTGATCTCAGTTCTAACAGAGTTTTCACACGTATTAAACCACTCCTTGTCTTTAGAAAGAAACACATTTCCGTTTCTTACTAAAGCTTTCGTGAAGTTAATAACCTTTCGAAAGAAAGCGATTATCTTTCAAAGTAAAGCTTGTATGGAGGAAAAAAACACTGATCTCAGTTTTAACAGTGCTTTCATGCGTAGCAAACAACTGCTTCTCTTTACATAGAAACGCATGTGCGTTTCTTACTAAAGCTTTCGTGAAATTAATAAACTTTTGAAAGAACGCGATTATCTTTCAAAGTAAAGATTGTACTGAGAAAAGGAACACTGATCTCAGTTCTAACAGTGCTTTCACACATAGCAAACCACTGCTTGCCTTTACAAAGAAACGCATGTGCGTTTCTTACTAAAGCTTTCGTGAAATTAATAAACTTTCGAAAGAACGCGATTATTTTTCAAAGTAAAGCTTGTACTGAGAATAGGAACACTGATCTCAGTTATTACAGTACTTTCCCACGTAGCAAACAACTGCTTCTCCTTACAAAGATACGCATGTGCGTTTCTTATAAAGCTTTTGTGAAATTAATAAACTTTCGAAAGAACGTGATTATCTTTCAAAGTAAAGCTTGTACTGAGAAAGGAACACTGATCTCAGTTCAAACAGTGCTTTCACACGTAGCAAACCACTGCTTGTCTTTAGAAAGAAACACATTTGCGTTTCTTACTAAAGCTTTCGTGAAGTTAATAACCTTTCGAAAGAAAGCGATTATCTTTCAAAGTAAAGCTTGTATGGAGGAAAAAAACACTGATCTCAGGTTTAACAGTGCTTTCATGCGTAGCAAACAACTGCTTCTCTTTACATAGAAACGCATGTGCGTTTCTTACTAAAGCTTTCGTGAAATTAATAAACTTTCGAAAGAACGCGATTATCTTTCAAAGTAAAGCTTGTACTGAGAATAGGAACACTGATCTCAGTTCTAACAGTGCTTTCACACTTAGCAAACAACTGCTTGTCTTTACAAATAAACGCTTGTGCGTTTCTTACTAAAGATTTTGTGAAATTAATAAACTTTCGAAAGAACGTGATTATCTTTCAAAGTAAAGCTTGTACTGAGAAAGGAACACTGATCTCAGTTCAAACAGTGCTTTCACACGTAGCAAACCACTGCTTGTCTTTAGAAAGAAACGCACTTGCGTTTCTTACTAAAGCTTTCGTGAAATTAATAAACTTTCGAAAGAAAGCGATTATCTTTCAAAGTAAAGCTTGTATGGAGGAAAAGGAACACTGATCTCAGTTCTAACAGTGCTTTCATGCGTAGGAAATAACTGCTTGTATTTACAAAGAATCGCATGTACGTTTCTTACCAAAGCTTTCTTGAAATTAATAAACTTTCAAAAGAACGCGATTATCTTTCAACTAAAGCTTGTACTGAGTTAAACACTGATCTCAGTTCAAAGAGTGCTTTCACCCTTAGCAACCCACTGCTTGTCTTTACGAAGAAACCCATGTGCGTTTCTTACTAAAGCGTTCGTGAAATTAATAAACTTTCGAAGGAACGCGTTATCTTTCAAAGTAAAGCTTGTAGTGAGAAAGGAAACACAGATCTCACTTCAAACAGTGCTTTCACACGTAGCAAACCACTGCTTGACTTTACAAAGAAACGGATGTGCTTTTCTTACTAAAGCGTTCGTGAAATTAATAAACTTTCAAAAGAACGTGATTATCTTTCAAAGTAAAGCTTGTAATGAGAAAAGGAACACTGATCTCATTTCTAACAGTGCTTTCACACGTAGCAAACCACTGCTTGTCTTTACAAAGAAACGCATGTGCGTTTCTTACTAAAGCTTTCGTGAAATTGATAAACTTTCGAAAGAACGCGATTATGTTTCAAAGTAAAGCTTGTCCTGAGAAAAGGAACACTGATCTCAGTTCTAACAGTGCTTTCACACTTAGCAAACCACTGCTTGTCTTTACAAAGAAACGCATGTGCGTTTCTTACTAAAGCATTCGTGAAATTGATAAACTTTCCAAAGAACGCGATTGTGCTTCAAAGTAAAGCTTGTACTGAGAAAAGGAGCACTGATCTCAGTTCTAACAGTGCTTTCTCATGTAGAAAACCACTGCTTGTCTTTACAAATAAACGCATGTGCGTTTCTTACTAAAGCTTTCGTGAAATTAATAAACTTTCAAAAGAACGCGATTATATTTCAAAGTAAAGCTTGTACTGAGAAAAGGAACACTGATCTCAGTTCTAACAGAGTTTTCACACGTATTAAACCACTCCTTGTCTTTAGAAAGAAACGCATTAGCGTTTCTTACTAAAGCTTTCGTGAAATTGATAAACTTTCGAAAGAACGCGATTATGTTTCAAAGTAAAGCTTGTACTTCAAAAAGGAACCCTGATCTCAGTTCTAACAGTGCTTTCACACTTAGCAAACAACTGCTTGTCTTTACAAAGACACGCATGTGCGTTTCTTACTAAAATTTCATGAAATTAATAAACTTTCGAAAGAACGCGATTTTCTCTCAAAGGAAAACTTGTACTGAGAAAAGGAACACTGATCTCAGTTCTAACAGTGCTTTCACACGTAGCAAACAACTGCTTGTCTTTACAAAGAAACGCATGTGCGTTTCTTACTGAAGCTTTCGTGAAATTAATAAACGTTCGAAAGAACGCGATTATCTTACAAAGTAAAGCTTGTACTGAGAAAAGGAACACTGATCTCACTTTTAACCGTGCTTTCACACGTAGCAAACAACTGCTTGTCTTTACAAAGAAACGCATGTGCGTTTCTTACTAAAGCTTTCGTGAAATTAATAAACTTTCGAAAGAACGCGATTATCTTTCAAAGTGGGGCTTGTACTGAGAAAAGGAACACTGATCTCACTTCTAACAGTGCTTTCACACATAGCAAACCACTGCTTGTCTTTACAAGAAACGCATGTGCGTTTCTTACTAAAGCTTTCTTGAAATTTATAAACTTTCGAAAGAACGCGATTATGTTTCAAAGTAAAGTTTGTCCTTCGAAAAGGAACACTGATCTCAGTTCTAACAGAGTTTTCACACGTATTAAACCACTCTTTGTCTTTAGAAAGAAACGCATTTGCGTTTCTTACTAAGGCTTTCTTAAAGTTAATAACCTTTCGAAAGAAAGCGATTATCTTTCAAAGTAAAGCTTGTATGGAGGAAAAAAACACTGATCTCAGTTTTAACAGTGCTTTCATGCGTAGCAAACAACTGCTTCTCTTTACATAGAAACGCATGTGCGTTTCTTACTAAAGCTTTCGTGAAATTAATAAACTTTTGAAAGAACGCGATTATCTTTCAAAGTAAAGATTGTACTGAGAAAAGGAACACTGATCTCAGTTCTAACAGTGCTTTCACACATAGCTAACCACTGCTTGGCTTTACAAAGAAACGCATGTGCGTTTCTTACTAAAGCTTTCGTGAAATTAATAAACTTTCGAAAGAACGCGATTATCTTTCAAAGTAAAGCTTGTACTGAGAATAGGAACACTGTTCTCAGTTCTAACAGTACTTTCACACTTAGTAAACAACTGCTTGCCTTTACAAATAAACGCATGTGCATTTTTTACTAAAGCTTTTGTGAAATTAATAAACTTTCAAAAGAACGCGATTATCTTTCAAAGTAAAGCTTGTACTGAGAAAAGGAACACTGAACTCATTTCGAACAGTGCTTTCACACGTAGCAATCAACTGCTTGTCTTTAGAAAGAAATGCATGTGCGTTTCTTACTAAAGCTATCTTATTAATAAACTTTCGAAAGAACGCGATTATCTTTCAAAGTAAAGCTTGTACTGAGAAAAGGAACATTGATCTCAGATCTATCATTACTTTCAGACGTAGCAAACAACTGCTTGTCTTTACAAAGAAACGCATGTGCGTTTCTTACTAAAGATTTCGTGAAATTAATAAACTTTCGAAAGAACGCGATTATCTTTCAAAGTAAAGCTTGTACTGAGAAAAGGAACACTGATCTCAGTTCTAACAGAGTTTTCACACGTATTAAACCACTCCTTGTCTTTAGAAAGAAACGCATTTGTGTTTCTTACTAAAGCTTTCGTGAAATTAATAACCTTTCGAAAGAAAGCGATTATCTTTCAAAGTAAAGCTTGTACAGAGGAAAAAAACACTGATCTCAGTTTTAACAGTGCTTTCATGCGTAGCAAACAACTGCTTGTCTTTACAAAGAAACGCATGTGCGTTTCTTACTAAAGCTTTCGTGAAATTAATAAACTTTTGAAAGAACGCAATTATCTTTCAAAGTAAAGCTTGTACTGAGAAAAGGAACACTGATCTCAGTTCTAACAGTGCTTTCACCCATAGCAAACCACTGCTTGTCTTTACAAAGAAACGGATGTGCTTTTCTTACTAAAGCTTTCGTGAAATTAATAAACTTTCAAAAGAACGCGATTATCTTTCAAAGTAAAGCTTGTAATGAGAAAAGGAACACTGATCTCATTTCTAACAGTGCTTTCACACGTTGCAAACAACTGCTTGTCTTTACGAAGAAACGCATGTGCGTTTCTTACTAAAGCGTTCGTGAAATTAATAAACTTTCAAAAGAACGCAATTATATTTCAAAGTATAGCTTGTACTGAGAAAAGGAACACTGATCTCAGTTCTGACAGTGCTTTCACACTTAGCAAACCACTGCTTGTCTTTACAAAGAAACGCATGTGCGTTTCTTACTAAAGCTTTCGTGAAATTGATAAACTTTCGAAAGAACGCGATTATGTTTCAATGTAAAGCTTGTCCTGAGAAAAGGAACACTGATCTCAGTTCTAACAGTGCTTTCACACTTAGCAAACCACTGCTTGTCTTTACAAAGAAACGCATGTGCGTTTCTTACTAAAGCTTTCGTGAAATTGATAAACTTTCGAAAGAACGCGATTATGTTTCAAAGTAAAGCTTGTACTGAGAAAAGGAACACTGATCTCAGTTCTAACAGTGCTTTCTCATGTAGAAAACCACTGCTTGTCTTTACAAATAAACGCATGTGCGTTTCTTACTAAAGCTTTCGTGAAATTAATAAACTTTCAAAAGAACGCGATTATCTTTCAAAGTATAGCTTGTAGTGAGAAAAGGAACACTGATCTCAGTTCTAGCAGTGCTTTCACACGTAGCAAACCACTGCTTGTCTTTACAAAGAAACGCATGTGCGTTTCTTACTAAAATTTCATGAAATTAATAAACTTTCGAAAGAACGCGATTTTCTCTCAAAGGAAAACTTGTACTGAGAAAAGGAACACTGATCTCAGTTCTAACAGTGCTTTCACACGTAGCAAACAACTGCTTGTCTTTACAAAGAAACGCATGTGCGTTTCTTACTGAAGCTTTCGTGAAATTAATAAACGTTCGAAAGAACGCGATTATCTTACAAAGTAAAGCTTGTACTGAGAAAAGGAACACTGATCTCACTTTTAACCGTGCTTTCACACGTAGCAAACAACTGCTTGTCTTTACAAAGAAACACATGTGCGTTTCTTACTAAAGCTTTCGTGAAATTAATAAACTTTCGAAAGAACGCGATTATCTTTCAAAGTGGGGCTTGTACTGAGAAAAGGAACACTGATCTCACTTCTAACAGTGCTTTCACACATAGCAAACCACTGCTTGTCTTTACAAAGAAACGCATGTGCGTTTCTTACTAAAGCTTTCGTGAAATTTATAAACTTTCGAAAGAACGCGATTATGTTTCAAAGTAAAGTTTGTCCTTCGAAAAGGAACACTGATCTCAGTTCTAACAGAGTTTTCACACGTATTAAACCACTCTTTGTCTTTAGAAAGAAACGCATTTGCGTTTCTTACTAAGGCTTTCTTAAAGTTAATAACCTTTCGAAAGAAAGCGATTATCTTTCAAAGTAAAGCTTGTATGGAGGAAAAAAACACTGATCTCAGTTTTAACAGTGCTTTCATGCGTAGCAAACAACTGCTTCTCTTTACATAGAAACGCATGTGCGTTTCTTACTAAAGCTTTCGTGAAATTAATAAACTTTTGAAAGAACGCGATTATCTTTCAAAGTAAAGATTGTACTGAGAAAAGGAACACTGATCTCAGTTCTAACAGTGCTTTCACACATAGCTAACCACTGCTTGGCTTTACAAAGAAACGCATGTGCGTTTCTTACTAAAGCTTTCGTGAAATTAATAAACTTTCGAAAGAACGTGATTATCTTTCAAAGTAAAGCTTGTACTGAGAATAGGAACACTGATCTCAGTTATAACAGTACTTTCACACGTAGCAAACAACTGCTTGTCCTTACAAAGATACGCATGTGCGTTTCTTATAAAGCTTTCGTGAAATTAATAAACTTTCGAAGGAAGGCGTTATCTTTCAAAGTAAAGCTTGTACTGAGAAAGGAAACACAGATCTCACTTCAAACAGTGCTTTCACACGTAGCAAACCACTGCTTGTCTTTACAAGGAAATGCATGTGCGTTTCTTACTAAAGCGTTTTTGAAATTAACAAACTTACGAAAGAACGCGATTATCTTTCAAAGTAAAGCTTGTACTGAGAAAAGGAACACTGTTCTCAGTTCTAACAGTACTTTCACACTTAGTAAACAACTGCTTGCCTTTACAAATAAACGCATGTGCATTTTTTACTAAAGCTTTTGTGAAATTAATAAACTTTCAAAAGAACGCGATTATCTTTCAAAGTAAAGCTTGTACTGAGAAAAGGAACACTGAACTCATTTCGAACAGTGCTTTCACACGTAGCAATCAACTGCTTGTCTTTAGAAAGAAATGCATGTGCGTTTCTTACTAAAGCTATCTTATTAATAAACTTTCGAAAGAACGCGATTATCTTTCAAAGTAAAGCTTGTACTGAGAAAAGGAACACTGATCTCAGTTCTAACAGTGCTTTCACCCATAGCAAACCACTGCTTGTCTTTACAAAGAAACGGATGTGCTTTTCTTACTAAAGCTTTCGTGAAATTAATAAACTTTCAAAAGAACGCGATTATCTTTCAAAGTAAAGCTTGTAATGAGAAAAGGAACACTGATCTCATTTCTAACAGTGCTTTCACACGTTGCAAACAACTGCTTGTCTTTACGAAGAAACGCATGTGCGTTTCTTACTAAAGCGTTCGTGAAATTAATAAACTTTCAAAAGAACGCAATTATATTTCAAAGTATAGCTTGTACTGAGAAAAGGAACACTGATCTCAGTTCTGACAGTGCTTTCACACTTAGCAAACCACTGCTTGTCTTTACAAAGAAACGCATGTGCGTTTCTTACTAAAGCTTTCGTGAAATTGATAAACTTTCGAAAGAACGCGATTATGTTTCAATGTAAAGCTTGTCCTGAGAAAAGGAACACTGATCTCAGTTCTAACAGTGCTTTCACACTTAGCAAACCACTGCTTGTCTTTACAAAGAAACGCATGTGCGTTTCTTACTAAAGCTTTCGTGAAATTGATAAACTTTCGAAAGAACGCGATTATGTTTCAAAGTAAAGCTTGTACTGAGAAAAGGAGCACTGATCTCAGTTCTAACAGTGCTTTCTCATGTAGAAAACCACTGCTTGTCTTTACAAATAAACGCATGTGCGTTTCTTACTAAAGCTTTCGTGAAATTAATAAACTTTCAAAAGAACGCGATTATCTTTCAAAGTATAGCTTGTAGTGAGAAAAGGAACACTGATCTCAGTTCTAACAGTGCTTTCACACGTAGCAAAACACTGCTTGTCTTTACAAAGAAACCCATGTGAGTTTCTTACTAAAGCTTTCGTGAAGTTAATAACCTTTCGAAAGAAAGAGATTATCTTTCAAAGTAAAGCTTGTACGGAGGAAAAAAACACTGATCTCAGTTTTAACAGTTCTTTCATGCGTAGCAAAAAACTGCTTCTCTTTACATAGAAACGCATGTGCGTTTCTTACTAAAGCTTTCGTGAAATTAATAAACTTTTGAAAGAACGTGATTATCTTTCAAAGTAAAGATTGTACTGAGGAAAGGAACACTGATCTCAGTTCTAACAGTGCTTTCACACATAGCAAACCACTGCTTGCCTTTACAAAGAAACGCATGTGCGTTTCTTACTAAAGCTTTCGTGAAATTAATAAACTTTCGAAAGAACGCGATTATCTTTCAAAGTAAAGCTTGTACTGAGTATAGGAACACTGATCTCAGTTATAACAGTACTTTCACACGTAGCAAACAACTGCTTGTCCTTACAAAGATACGCATGTGCGTTTCTTATAAAGCTTTCGTGAAATTAATAAACATTCGAAAGAACGTGATTATCTTTCAAAGTAAAGCTTGTACTGAGAAAGGAACACTGATCTCAGTTCAAACAGTGCTTTCACACGTAGCAAACCACTGCTTGTCTTTAGAAAGAAACGCACTTGCGTTTCTTACTAAAGCTTTCGTGAAATTAATAAACTTTCGAAAGAAAGCGATTATCTTTCAAAGTAAAGCTTGTACGGAGGAAAAGGAACACTGATCTCAGTTCTAACAGTGCTTTCATGCATAGGAAAAAACTGCTTATATTTACAAAGAATCGAATTTACGTTTCTTACCAAAGCTTTCTTGAAATTAATAAACTTTCGAAAGAACGCGATTATCTTTCAAAGTAAAGCTTGTACTGAGTTAAACACTGATCTCAGTTGTAACAGTACTTTCACACGGAGCAAACAACTGCTTCTCCTTACAAAGATACGCAAGTGCGTTTCTTATAAAGCTTTTGTGAAATTAATAAACTTTCGAAAGAACGCGATTATCTTTCAAAGTAAAGCTAGTACTGAGAAAAGGAAAACTGATCTCAGTTCTAACAGTTCTTTCTCACGTAGAAATCCACTGCTTGTCTTTACAAAGAAACGCACTTGCGTTTCTTACTAAAGCGTTCGTGAAATTAAGAAAATTTCTAAAGAACACGATTATCTTTCAAAGTAAAGCTTGTACTGAGAAAAGGAAGACTGATCTCAGTTCTAACAGAGATTTCACACGTATTAAACCACTACTTGTCTTTAGAAAGAAACGCATTTGCGTTTCTTACTAAAGCTTTCGTGAAATTGATAAACTTTCGAAAGAACGCGATTATGTTTCAAAGTAAAGTTTGTCCTTCGAAAAGGAACACTGATCTCAGTTCTAACAGAGTTTTCACACGTATTAAACCACTCCTTGTCTTTAGAAAGAAACACATTTCCGTTTCTTACTAAAGCTTTCGTGAAGTTAATAACCTTTCGAAAGAAAGCGATTATCTTTCAAAGTAAAGCTTGTATGGAGGAAAAAAACACTGATCTCAGTTTTAACAGTGCTTTCATGCATAGCAAACAACTGCTTCTCTTTACATAGAAACGCATGTGCGTTTCTTACTAAAGCTTTCGTGAAATTAATAAACTTTTGAAAGAACGCGATTATCTTTCAAAGTAAAGATTGTACTGAGAAAAGGAACACTGATCTCAGTTCTAACAGTGCTTTCACACATAGCAAACCACTGCTTGCCTTTACAAAGAAACGCATGTGCGTTTCTTACTAAAGCTTTCGTGAAATTAATAAACTTTCGAAAGAACGCGATTATCTTTCAAAGTAAAGCTTGTACTGAGAATAGGAACACTGATCTCAGTTATTACAGTACTTTCCCACGTAGCAAACAACTGCTTCTCCTTACAAAGATACGCATGTGCGTTTCTTATAAAGCTTTTGTGAAATTAATAAACTTTCGAAAGAACGTGATTATCTTTCAAAGTAAAGCTTGTACTGAGAAAGGAACACTGATCTCAGTTCAAACAGTGCTTTCACACGTAGCAAACCACTGCTTGTCTTTAGAAAGAAACACATTTGCGTTTCTTACTAAAGCTTTCGTGAAGTTAATAACCTTTCGAAAGAAAGCGATTATCTTTCAAAGTAAAGCTTGTATGGAGGAAAAGGAACACTGATCTCAGTTCTAACAGTGCTTTCATGCGTAGGAAATAACTGCTTGTATTTACAAAGAATCGCATGTACGTTTCTTACCAAAGCTTTCTTGAAATTAATAAACTTTCAAAAGAACGCGATTATCTTTCAACTAAAGCTTGTACTGAGTTAAACACTGATCTCAGTTCAAAGAGTGCTTTCACCCTTAGCAACCCACTGCTTGTCTTTACGAAGAAACCCATGTGCGTTTCTTACTAAAGCGTTCGTGAAATTAATAAACTTTCGAAGGAACGCGTTATCTTTCAAAGTAAAGCTTGTAGTGAGAAAGGAAACACAGATCTCACTTCAAACAGTGCTTTCACACGTAGCAAACCACTGCTTGACTTTACAAAGAAACGGATGTGCTTTTCTTACTAAAGCGTTCGTGAAATTAATAAACTTTCAAAAGAACGTGATTATCTTTCAAAGTAAAGCTTGTAATGAGAAAAGGAACACTGATCTCATTTCTAACAGTGCTTTCACACGTAGCAAACCACTGCTTGTCTTTACAAAGAAACGCATGTGCGTTTCTTACTAAAGCTTTCGTGAAATTGATAAACTTTCGAAAGAACGCGATTATGTTTCAAAGTAAAGCTTGTCCTGAGAAAAGGAACACTGATCTCAGTTCTAACAGTGCTTTCACACTTAGCAAACCACTGCTTGTCTTTACAAAGAAACGCATGTGCGTTTCTTACTAAAGCATTCGTGAAATTGATAAACTTTCCAAAGAACGCGATTGTGCTTCAAAGTAAAGCTTGTACTGAGAAAAGGAGCACTGATCTCAGTTCTAACAGTGCTTTCTCATGTAGAAAACCACTGCTTGTCTTTACAAATAAACGCATGTGCGTTTCTTACTAAAGCTTTCGTGAAATTAATAAACTTTCAAAAGAACGCGATTATCTTTCAAAGTAAAGCTTGTACTGAGAAAAGGAACACTGATCTCAGTTCTAACAGATTTTTCACACGTATTAAACCACTCCTTGTCTTTAGAAAGAAACGCATTAGCGTTTCTTACTAAAGCTTTCGTGAAATTGATAAACTTTCGAAAGAACGCGATTATGTTTCAAAGTAAAGCTTGTACTTCAAAAAGGAACCCTGATCTCAGTTCTAACAGTGCTTTCACACTTAGCAAACAACTGCTTGTCTTTACAAAGACACGCATGTGCGTTTCTTACTAAAATTTCATGAAATTAATAAACTTTCGAAAGAACGCGATTTTCTCTCAAAGGAAAACTTGTACTGAGAAAAGGAACACTGATCTCAGTTCTAACAGTGCTTTCACACGTAGCAAACAACTGCTTGTCTTTATAAAGAAACGCATGTGCGTTTCTTACTGAAGCTTTCGTGAAATTAATAAACGTTCGAAAGAACGCGATTATCTTACAAAGTAAAGCTTGTACTGAGAAAAGGAACACTGATCTCACTTTTAACCGTGCTTTCACACGTAGCAAACAACTGCTTGTCTTTACAAAGAAACGCATGTGCGTTTCTTACTAAAGCTTTCGTGAAATTAATAAACTTTCGAAAGAACGCGATTATCTTTCAAAGTGGGGCTTGTACTGAGAAAAGGAACACTGATCTCACTTCTAACAGTGCTTTCACACATAGCAAACCACTGCTTGTCTTTACAAAGAAACGCATGTGCGTTTCTTACTAAAGCTTTCTTGAAATTTATAAACTTTCGAAAGAACGCGATTATGTTTCAAAGTAAAGTTTGTCCTTCGAAAAGGAACACTGATCTCAGTTCTAACAGAGTTTTCACACGTATTAAACCACTCTTTGTCTTTAGAAAGAAACGCATTTGCGTTTCTTACTAAGGCTTTCTTAAAGTTAATAACCTTTCGAAAGAAAGCGATTATCTTTCAAAGTAAAGCTTGTATGGAGGAAAAAAACACTGATCTCAGTTTTAACAGTGCTTTCATGCGTAGCAAACAACTGCTTCTCTTTACATAGAAACGCATGTGCGTTTCTTACTAAAGCTTTCGTGAAATTAATAAACTTTTGAAAGAACGCGATTATCTTTCAAAGTAAAGATTGTACTGAGAAAAGGAACACTGATCTCAGTTCTAACAGTGCTTTCACACATAGCTAACCACTGCTTGGCTTTACAAAGAAACGCATGTGTGTTTCTTACTAAAGCTTTCGTGAAATTAATAAACTTTCGAAAGAACGCGATTATCTTTCAAAGTAAAGCTTGTACTGAGAATAGGAACACTGATCTCAGTTATAACAGTACTTTCACACGTAGCAAACAACTGCTTGTCCTTACAAAGATACGCATGTGCGTTTCTTATAAAGCTCTCGTGAAATTAATAAACTTTCGAAGGAAGGCGTTATCTTTCAAAGTAAAGCTTGTACTGAGAAAGGAAACACAGATCTCACTTCAAACAGTGCTTTCACACGTAGCAAACCACTGCTTGTCTTTACAAGGAAATGCATGTGCGTTTCTTACTAAAGCGTTTTTGAAATTAACAAACTTACGAAAGAACGCGATTATCTTTCAAAGTAAAGCTTGTACTGAGAAAAGGAACACTGTTCTCAGTTCTAACAGTACTTTCACACTTAGTAAACAACTGCTTGCCTTTACAAATAAACGCATGTGCATTTTTTACTAAAGCTTTTGTGAAATTAATAAACTTTCAAAAGAACGCGATTATCTTTCAAAGTAAAGCTTGTACTGAGAAAAGGAACACTGAACTCATTTCGAACAGTGCTTTCACACGTAGCAATCAACTGCTTGTCTTTAGAAAGAAATGCATGTGCGTTTCTTACTAAAGCTATCTTATTAATAAACTTTCGAAAGAACGCGATTATCTTTCAAAGTAAAGCTTGTACTGAGAAAAGGAACATTGATCTCAGATCTATCATTACTTTCAGACGTAGCAAACCACTGCTTGTCTTTACAAAGAAACGCATGTGCGTTTCTTACTAAAGCGTTCGTGAAATTAATAAACTTACGAAAGAACGCGATTATCTTTCAAAGTAAAGCTTGTACTGAGAAAAGGAACACTGATCTCAGTTCTAACAGAGTTTTCACACGTATTAAACCACTCCTTGTCTTTAGAAAGAAACGCATTTGTGTTTCTTACTAAAGCTTTCGTGAAATTAATAACCTTTCGAAAGAAAGCGATTATCTTTCAAAGTAAAGCTTGTACGGAGGAAAAAAACACTGATCTCAGTTTTAACAGTGCTTTCATGCGTAGCAAACAACTGCTTGTCTTTACAAAGAAACGCATGTGCGTTTCTTACTAAAGCTTTCGTGAAATTAATAAACTTTTGAAAGAACGCAATTATCTTTCAAAGTAAAGCTTGTACTGAGAAAAGGAACACTGATCTCAGTTCTAACAGTGCTTTCACCCATAGCAAACCACTGCTTGTCTTTACAAAGAAACGGATGTGCTTTTCTTACTAAAGCTTTCGTGAAATTAATAAACTTTCAAAAGAACGTGATTATCTTTCAAAGTAAAGCTTGTAATGAGAAAAGGAACACTGATCTCATTTCTAACAGTGCTTTCACACGTTGCAAACAACTGCTTGTCTTTACGAAGAAACGCATGTGCGTTTCTTACTAAAGCGTTCGTGAAATTAATAAACTTTCAAAAGAACGCAATTATATTTCAAAGTATAGCTTGTACTGAGAAAAGGAACACTGATCTCAGTTCTGACAGTGCTTTCACACTTAGCAAACCACTGCTTGTCTTTACAAAGAAACGCATGTGCGTTTCTTACTAAAGCTTTCGTGAAATTGATAAACTTTCGAAAGAACGCGATTATGTTTCAATGTAAAGCTTGTCCTGAGAAAAGGAACACTGATCTCAGTTCTAACAGTGCTTTCACACTTAGCAAAACACTGCTTGTCTTTACAAAGAAACGCATGTGCGTTTCTTACTAAAGCTTTCGTGAAGTTAATAACCTTTCGAAAGAAAGAGATTATCTTTCAAAGTAAAGCTTGTACGGAGGAAAAAAACACTGATCTCAGTTTTAACAGTTCTTTCATGCGTAGCAAACAACTGCTTCTCTTTACATAGACGCATGTGCGTTTCTTACTAAAGCTTTCGTGAAATTAATAAACTTTTGAAAGAACGTGATTATCTTTCAAAGTAAAGATTGTACTGAGGAAAGGAACACTGATCTCAGTTCTAACAGTGCTTTCACACATAGCAAACCACTGCTTGCCTTTACAAAGAAACGCATGTGCGTTTCTTACTAAAGCTTTCGTGAAATTAATAAACTTTCGAAAGAACGCGATTATCTTTCAAAGTAAAGCTTGTACTGAGAATAGGAACACTGATCTCAGTTATAACAGTACTTTCACACGTAGCAAACAACTGCTTGTCCTTACAAAGATACGCATGTGCGTTTCTTATAAAGCTTTCGTGAAATTAATAAACATTCGAAAGAACGTGATTATCTTTCAAAGTAAAGCTTGTACTGAGAAAGGAACACTGATCTCAGTTCAAACAGTGCTTTCACACGTAGCAAACCACTGCTTGTCTTTAGAAAGAAACGCACTTGGGTTTCTTACTAAAGCTTTCGTGAAATTAATAAACTTTCGAAAGAAAGCGATTATCTTTCAAAGTAAAGCTTGTACGGAGGAAAAGGAACACTGATCTCAGTTCTAACAGTTCTTTCATGCATAGGAAAAAACTGCTTATATTTACAAAGAATCGAATTTACGTTTCTTACCAAAGCTTTCTTGAAATTAATAAACTTTCGAAAGAACGCGATTATCTTTCAAAGTAAAGCTTGTACTGAGTTAAACACTGATCTCAGTTATAACAGTACTTTCACACGGAGCAAACAACTGCTTCTCCTTACAAAGATACGCAAGTGCGTTTCTTATAAAGCTTTTGTGAAATTAATAAACTTTCGAAAGAACGCGATTATCTTTCAAAGTAAAGCTAGTACTGAGAAAAGGAAAACTGATCTCAGTTCTAACAGTTCTTTCTCACGTAGAAATCCACTGCTTGTCTTTACAAAGAAACGCACTTGCGTTTCTTACTAAAGCGTTCGTGAAATTAAGAAAATTTCTAAAGAACACGATTATCTTTCAAAGTAAAGCTTGTACTGAGAAAAGGAAGACTGATCTCAGTTCTAACAGAGATTTCACACGTATTAAACCACTACTTGTCTTTAGAAAGAAACGCATTTGCGTTTCTTACTAAAGCTTTCGTGAAATTGATAAACTTTCGAAAGAACGCGATTATGTTTCAAAGTAAAGTTTGTCCTTCGAAAAGGAACACTGATCTCAGTTCTAACAGAGTTTTCACACGTATTAAACCACTCCTTGTCTTTAGAAAGAAACACATTTCCGTTTCTTACTAAAGCTTTCGTGAAGTTAATAACCTTTCGAAAGAAAGCGATTATCTTTCAAAGTAAAGCTTGTATGGAGGAAAAAAACACTGATCTCAGTTTTAACAGTGCTTTCATGCGTAGCAAACAACTGCTTCTCTTTACATAGAAACGCATGTGCGTTTCTTACTAAAGCTTTCGTGAAATTAATAAACTTTTGAAAGAACGCGATTATCTTTCAAAGTAAAGATTGTACTGAGAAAAGGAACACTGATCTCAGTTCTAAAAGTGCTTTCACACATAGCAAACCACTGCTTGCCTTTACAAAGAAACGCATGTGCGTTTCTTACTAAAGCTTTCGTGAAATTAATAAACTTTCGAAAGAACGCGATTATCTTTCAAAGTAAAGCTTGTACTGAGAATAGGAACACTGATCTCAGTTATTACAGTACTTTCCCACGTAGCAAACAACTGCTTCTCCTTACAAAGATACGCATGTGCGTTTCTTATAAAGCTTTTGTGAAATTAATAAACTTTCGAAAGAAAGCGATTATCTTTCAAAGTAAAGCTTGTATGGAGGAAAAGGAACACTGATCTCAGTTCTAACAGTGCTTTCATGCGTAGGAAATAACTGCTTGTATTTACAAAGAATCGCATGTACGTTTCTTACCAAAGCTTTCTTGAAATTAATAAACTTTCAAAAGAACGCGATTATCTTTCAACTAAAGCTTGTACTGAGTTAAACACTGATCTCAGTTCAAAGAGTGCTTTCACCCTTAGCAACCCACTGCTTGTCTTTACGAAGAAACCCATGTGCGTTTCTTACTAAAGCGTTCGTGAAATTAATAAACTTTCGAAGGAACGCGTTATCTTTCAAAGTAAAGCTTGTAGTGAGAAAGGAAACACAGATCTCACTTCAAACAGTGCTTTCACACGTAGCAAACCACTGCTTGACTTTACAAAGAAACGGATGTGCTTTTCTTACTAAAGCGTTCGTGAAATTAATAAACTTTCAAAAGAACGTGATTATCTTTCAAAGTAAAGCTTGTAATGAGAAAAGGAACACTGATCTCATTTCTAACAGTGCTTTCACACGTAGCAAACCACTGCTTGTCTTTACAAAGAAACGCATGTGCGTTTCTTACTAAAGCTTTCGTGAAATTGATAAACTTTCGAAAGAACGCGATTATGTTTCAAAGTAAAGCTTGTCCTGAGAAAAGGAACACTGATCTCAGTTCTAACAGTGCTTTCACACTTAGCAAACCACTGCTTGTCTTTACAAAGAAACGCATGTGCGTTTCTTACTAAAGCATTCGTGAAATTGATAAACTTTCCAAAGAACGCGATTGTGCTTCAAAGTAAAGCTTGTACTGAGAAAAGGAGCACTGATCTCAGTTCTAACAGTGCTTTCATATGTAGAAAACCACTGCTTGTCTTTACAAATAAACACATGTGCGTTTCTTACTAAAGCTTTCGTAAAATTAATAAACTTTCAAAAGAACGCGATTATATTTCAAAGTAAAGCTTGTACTGAGAAAAGGAACACTGATCTCAGTTCTAACAGAGTTTTCACACGTATTAAACCACTCCTTGTCTTTAGAAAGAAACGCATTAGCGTTTCTTACTAAAGCTTTCGTGAAATTGATAAACTTTCGAAAGAACGCGATTATGTTTCAAAGTAAAGCTTGTACTTCAAAAAGGAACCCTGATCTCAGTTCTAACAGTGCTTTCACACTTAGCAAACAACTGCTTGTCTTTACAAAGACACGCATGTGCGTTTCTTACTAAAATTTCATGAATTTAATAAACTTTCGAAAGAACGCGATTTTCTCTCAAAGGAAAACTTGTACTGAGAAAAGGAACACTGATCTCAGTTCTAACAGTGCTTTCACACGTAGCAAACAACTGCTTGTCTTTACAAAGAAACGCATGTGCGTTTCTTACTGAAGCTTTCGTGAAATTAATAAACGTTCGAAAGAACGCGATTATCTTACAAAGTAAAGCTTGTACTGAGAAAAGGAACACTGATCTCACTTTTAACCGTGCTTTCACACGTAGCAAACAACTGCTTGTCTTTACAAAGAAACGCATGTGCGTTTCTTACTAAAGCTTTCGTGAAATTAATAAACTTTCGAAAGAACGCGATTATCTTTCAAAGTGGGGCTTGTACTGAGAAAAGGAACACTGATCTCACTTCTAACAGTGCTTTCACACATAGCAAACCACTGCTTGTCTTTACAAAGAAACGCATGTGCGTTTCTTACTAAAGCTTTCGTGAAATTTATAAACTTTCGAAAGAACGCGATTATGTTTCAAAGTAAAGTTTGTCCTTCGAAAAGGAACACTGATCTCAGTTCTAACAGAGTTTTCACACGTATTAAACCACTCTTTGTCTTTAGAAAGAAACGCATTTGCGTTTCTTACTAAGGCTTTCTTAAAGTTAATAACCTTTCGAAAGAAAGCGATTATCTTTAAAAGTAAAGCTTGTATGGAGGAAAAAAACACTGATCTCAGTTTTAACAGTGCTTTCATGCGTAGCAAACAACTGCTTCTCTTTACATAGAAACGCATGTGCGTTTCTTACTAAAGCTTTCGTGAAATTAATAAACTTTTGAAAGAACGCGATTATCTTTCAAAGTAAAGATTGTACTGAGAAAAGGAACACTGATCTCAGTTCCAACAGTGCTTTCACACATAGCTAACCACTGCTTGGCTTTACAAAGAAACGCATGTGCGTTTCTTACTAAAGCTTTCGTGAAATTAATAAACTTTCGAAAGAACGCGATTATCTTTCAAAGTAAAGCTTGTACTGAGAATAGGAACACTGATCTCAGTTATAACAGTACTTTCACACGTAGCAAACAACTGCTTGTCCTTACAAAGATACGCATGTGCGTTTCTTATAAAGCTTTCGTGAAATTAATAAACTTTCGAAGGAAGGCGTTATCTTTCAAAGTAAAGCTTGTACTGAGAAAGGAAACACAGATCTCACTTCAAACAGTGCTTTCACACGTAGCAAACCACTGCTTGTCTTTACAAGGAAATGCATGTGCGTTTCTTACTAAAGCGTTTTTGAAATTAACAAACTTACGAAAGAACGCGATTATCTTTCAAAGTAAAGCTTGTACTGAGAAAAGGAACACTGTTCTCAGTTCTAACAGTACTTTCACACTTAGTAAACAACTGCTTGCCTTTACAAATAAACGCATGTGCATTTTTTACTAAAGCTTTTGTGAAATTAATAAACTTTCAAAAGAACGCGATTATCTTTCAAAGTAAAGCTTGTACTGAGAAAAGGAACACTGAACTCATTTCGAACAGTGCTTTCACACGTAGCAATCAACTGCTTGTCTTTAGAAAGAAATGCATGTGCGTTTCTTACTAAAGCTATCTTATTAATAAACTTTCGAAAGAACGCGATTATCTTTCAAAGTAAAGCTTGTACTGAGAAAAGGAACATTGATCTCAGATCTATCATTACTTTCAGACGTAGCAAACAACTGCTTGTCTTTACAAAGAAACTTACTAAAGATTTCGTGAAATTAATAAACTTTCGAAAGAACGCGATTATCTTTCAAAGTAAAGCTTGTACTGAGAAAAGGAACACTGATCTCAGTTCTAACAGTGCTTTCACACGTAGCAAACCACTGCTTGTCTTTACAAAGAAACGCATGTGCGTTTCTTACTAAAGCGTTCGTGAAATTAATAAACTTACGAAAGAACGCGATTATCTTTCAAAGTAAAGCTTGTACTGAGAAAAGGAACACTGATCTCAGTTCTAACAGAGTTTTCACACGTATTAAACCACTCCTTGTCTTTAGAAAGAAACGCATTTGTGTTTCTTACTAAAGCTTTCGTGAAATTAATAACCTTTCGAAAGAAAGCGATTATCTTTCAAAGTAAAGCTTGTACGGAGGAAAAAAACACTGATCTCAGTTTTAACAGTGCTTTCATGCGTAGCAAACAACTGCTTGTCTTTACAAAGAAACGCATGTGCGTTTCTTACTAAAGCTTTCGTGAAATTAATAAACTTTTGAAAGAACGCAATTATCTTTCAAAGTAAAGCTTGTACTGAGAAAAGGAACACTGATCTCAGTTCTAACAGTGCTTTCACCCATAGCAAACCACTGCTTGTCTTTACAAAGAAACGGATGTGCTTTTCTTACTAAAGCTTTCGTGAAATTAATAAACTTTCAAAAGAACGCGATTATCTTTCAAAGTAAAGCTTGTAATGAGAAAAGGAACACTGATCTCATTTCTAACAGTGCTTTCACACGTTGCAAACAACTGCTTGTCTTTACGAAGAAACGCATGTGCGTTTCTTACTAAAGCGTTCGTGAAATTAATAAACTTTCAAAAGAACGCAATTATATTTCAAAGTATAGCTTGTACTGAGAAAAGGAACACTGATCTCAGTTCTGACAGTGCTTTCACACTTAGCAAACCACTGCTTGTCTTTACAAAGAAACGCATGTGCGTTTCTTACTAAAGCTTTCGTGAAATTGATAAACTTTCGAAAGAACGCGATTATGTTTCAATGTAAAGCTTGTCCTGAGAAAAGGAACACTGATCTCAGTTCTAACAGTGCTTTCACACTTAGCAAACCACTGCTTGTCTTTACAAAGAAACGCATGTGCGTTTCTTACTAAAGCTTTCGTGAAATTGATAAACTTTCGAAAGAACGCGATTATGTTTCAAAGTAAAGCTTGTACTGAGAAAAGGAGCACTGATCTCAGTTCTAACAGTGCTTTCTCATGTAGAAAACCACTGCTTGTCTTTACAAATAAACGCATGTGCGTTTCTTACTAAAGCTTTCGTGAAATTAATAAACTTTCAAAAGAACGCGATTATCTTTCAAAGTATAGCTTGTAGTGAGAAAAGGAACACTGATCTCAGTTCTAACAGTGCTTTCACACGTAGCAAACCACTGCTTGTCTTTACAAAGAAACCCATGTGAGTTTCTTACTAAAGCTTTCGTGAAGTTAATAACCTTTCGAAAGAAAGAGATTATCTTTCAAAGTAAAGCTTGTACGGAGGAAAAGGAACACTGATCTCAGTTCTAACAGTTCTTTCATGCATAGGAAAAAACTGCTTATATTTACAAAGAATCGAATTTACGTTTCTTACCAAAGCTTTCTTGAAATTAATAAACTTTCGAAAGAACGCGATTATCTTTCAAAGTAAAGCTTGTACTGAGTTAAACACTGATCTCAGTTATAACAGTACTTTCACACGGAGCAAACAACTGCTTCTCCTTACAAAGATACGCAAGTGCGTTTCTTATAAAGCTTTTGTGAAATTAATAAACTTTCGAAAGAACGCGATTATCTTTCAAAGTAAAGCTAGTACTGAGAAAAGGAAAACTGATCTCAGTTCTAACAGTGCTTTCACACTTAGCAAACAACTGCTTGTCTTTACAAATAAACGCTTGTGCGTTTCTTACTAAAGATTTTGTGAAATTAATAAACTTTCGAAAGAACGTGATTATCTTTCAAAGTAAAGCTTGTACTGAGAAAGGAACACTGATCTCAGTTCAAACAGTGCTTTCACAGGTAGCAAACCACTGCTTGTCTTTAGAAAGAAACGCACTTGCGTTTCTTACTAAAGCTTTCGTGAAATTAATAAACTTTCGAAAGAAAGCGATTATCTTTCAAAGTAAAGCTTGTATGGAGGAAAAGGAACACTGATCTCAGTTCCAACAGTGCTTTCATGCGTAGGAAATAACTGCTTGTATTTACAAAGAATCGCATGTACGTTTCTTACCAAAGCTTTCTTGAAATTAATAAACTTTCAAAAGAACGCGATTATCTTTCAACTAAAGCATGTACTGAGTTAAACACTGATCTCAGTTCAAAGAGTGCTTTCACCCTTAGCAACCCACTGCTTGTCTTTACGAAGAAACCCATGTGCGTTTCTTACTAAAGCGTTCGTGAAATTAATAAACTTTCGAAGGAACGTGTTATCTTTCAAAGTAAAGCTTGTAGTGAGAAAGGAAACACAGATCTCACTTCAAACAGTGCTTTCACACGTAGCAAACCACTGCTTGCCTTTACAAAGAAACGGATGTGCTTTTCTTACTAAAGCGTTCGTGAAATTAATAAACTTTCAAAGAACGTGATTATCTTTCAAAGTAAAGCTTGTAATGAGAAAAGGAACACTGATCTCATTTCTAACAGTGCTTTCACATGTAGCAAACCACTGTTTGTCTTTACAAAGAAACGCATGTGCGTTTCTTACTAAAGCTTTCGTGAAATTGATAAACTTTCGAAAGAACGCTATTATGTTTCAAAGTAAAGCTTGTCCTGAGAAAAGGAACACTGATCTCAGTTCTAACAGTGCTTTCACACTTAGCAAACCACTGCTTGTCTTTACAAAGAAACGCATGTGCGTTTCTTACTAAAGCATTCGTGAAATTGATAAACTTTCCAAAGAACGCGATTGTGCTTCAAAGTAAAGCTTGTACTGAGAAAAGGAGCACTGATCTCAGTTCTAACAGTGCTTTCTCATGTAGAAAACCACTGCTTGTCTTTACAAATAAACGCATGTGCGTTTCTTACTAAAGCTTTCGTGAAATTAATAAACTTTCAAAAGAATGCGATTATATTTCAAAGTAAAGCTTGTACTGAGAAAAGGAACACTGATCTCAGTTCTAACAGAGTTTTCACACGTATTAAACCCCTCCTTGTCCTTAGAAAGAAACGCATTAGCGTTTCTTACTAAAGCTTTCGTGAAATTGATAAACTTTCGAAAGAACGCGATTATGTTTCAAAGTAAAGCTTGTCCTTCAAAAAGGAACCCTGATCTCAGTTCTAACAGTGCTTTCACACTTAGCAAACAACTGCTTGTCTTTACAAAGACACGCATGTGCGTTTCTTACTAAAATTTCATGAAATTAATAAACTTTCGAAAGAACGCGATTTTCTCTCAAAGGAAAACTTGTACTGAGAAAAGGAACACTGATCTCAGTTCTAACAGTGCTTTCACACGTAGCAAACAACTGCTTGTCTTTACAAAGAAACGCATGTGCGTTTCTTACTGAAGCTTTCGTGAAATTAATAAACGTTCGAAAGAACGCGATTATCTTACAAAGTAAAGCTTGTACTGAGAAAAGGAACACTGATCTCACTTTTAACCGTGCTTTCACACGTAGCAAACAACTGCTTGTCTTTACAAAGAAACGCATGTGCGTTTCTTACTAAAGCTTTCGTGAAATTAATAAACTTTCGAAAGAACGCGATTATCTTTCAAAGTGGGGCTTGTACTGAGAAAAGGAACACTGATCTCACTTCTAACAGTGCTTTCACACATAGCAAACCACTGCTTGTCTTTACAAAGAAACGCATGTGCGTTTCTTACTAAAGCTTTCGTGAAATTTATAAACTTTCGAAAGAACGCGATTATGTTTCAAAGTAAAGTTTGTCCTTCGAAAAGGAACACTGATCTCAGTTCTAACAGAGTTTTCACACGTATTAAACCACTCTTTGTCTTTAGAAAGAAACGCATTTGCGTTTCTTACTAAGGCTTTCTTAAAGTTAATAACCTTTCGAAAGAAAGCGATTATCTTTCAAAGTAAAGCTTGTATGGAGGAAAAAAACACTGATCTCAGTTTTAACAGTGCTTTCATGCGTAGCAAACAACTGCTTCTCTTTACATAGAAACGCATGTGCGTTTCTTACTAAAGCTTTCGTGAAATTAATAAACTTTTGAAAGAACGCGATTATCTTTCAAAGTAAAGATTGTACTGAGAATAGGAACACTGATCTCAGTTCTGACAGTGCTTTCACACATAGCTAACCACTGCTTGCCTTTACAAAGAAACGCATGTGCGTTTCTTACTAAAGCTTTCGTGAAATTAATAAACTTTCGAAAGAACGCGATTATCTTTCAAAGTAAAGCTTGTACTGAGAATAGGAACACTGATCTCAGTTATAACAGTACTTTCACACATAGCAAACAACTGCTTGTCCTTACAAAGATACGCATGTGCGTTTCTTATAAAGCTTTCGTGAAATTAATAAACTTTCGAAGGAAGGCGTTATCTTTCAAAGTAAAGCTTGTACTGAGAAAGGAATCACAGATCTCACTTCAAACAGTGCTTTCACACGTAGCAAACCACTGCTTGTCTTTACAAGGAAATGCATGTGCGTTTCTTACTAAAGCTTTCTTGAAATTAATAAACTTTCGAAAGAACGCGATTATCTTTCAAAGTAAAGCTTGTACTGAGAAAAGGAACACTGATCTCAGTTCTAACAGTGCTTTCACACTTTGCAAATAACTGCTTGTCTTTACAAAGGAACGCATGTGCGTTTCTTACTAAAGCGTTTTTGAAATTAACAAACTTACGAAAGAACGCGATTATCTTTCAAAGTAAAGCTTGTACTGAGAAAAGGAACATTGATCTCAGATCTATCATTACTTTCAGACGTAGCAAACAACTGCTTGTCTTTACAAAGAAACGCATGTGCGTTTCTTACTAAAGCTTTCGTGAAATTAATAAACTTTCGAAAGAACGCGATTATCTTTCAAAGTAAAGCTTGTACTGAGAAAAGGAACACTGATCTCAGTTCTAACAGTGCTTTCACACGTAGCAAACCACTGCTTGTCTTTACAAAGAAACGCATGTGCGTTTCTTACTAAAGCGTTCGTGAAATTAATAAACTTACGAAAGAACGCGATTATCTTTCAAAGTAAAGCTTGTACTGAGAAAAGGAACACTGATCTCAGTTCTAACAGAGTTTTCACACGTATTAAACCACTCCTTGTCTTTAGAAAGAAACGCATTTGTGTTTCTTACTAAAGCTTTCGTGAAATTAATAACCTTTCGAAAGAAAGCGATTATCTTTCAAAGTAAAGCTTGTACGGAGGAAAAAAACACTGATCTCAGTTTTAACAGTGCTTTCATGCGTAGCAAACAACTGCTTGTCTTTACAAAGAAACGCATGTGCGTTTCTTACTAAAGCTTTCGTGAAATTAATAAACTTTTGAAAGAACGCAATTATCTTTCAAAGTAAAGCTTGTACTGAGAAAAGGAACACTGATCTCAGTTCTAACAGTGCTTTCACCCATAGCAAACCACTGCTTGTCTTTACAAAGAAACGGATGTGCTTTTCTTACTAAAGCTTTCGTGAAATTAAAAAACTTTCAAAAGAACGAGATTATCTTTCAAAGTAAAGCTTGTAATGAGAAAAGGAACACTGATCTCATTTCTAACAGTGCTTTCACACGTTGCAAACAACTGCTTGTCTTTACGACGAAACGCATGTGCGTTTCTTACTAAAGCGTTCGTGAAATTAATAAACTTTCAAAAGAACGCAATTATATTTCAAAGTATAGCTTGTACTGAGAAAAGGAACACTGATCTCAGTTCTGACAGTGCTTTCACACTTAGCAAACCACTGCTTGTCTTTACAAAGAAACGCATGTGCGTTTCTTACTAAAGCTTTCGTAAAATTGATAAACTTTCGAAAGAACGCGATTATGTTTCAATGTAAAGCTTGTCCTGAGAAAAGGAACACTGATCTCAGTTCTAACAGTGCTTTCACACTTAGCAAACCACTGCTTGTCTTTACAAAGAAACGCATGTGCGTTTCTTACTAAAGCTTTCATGAAATTGATAAACTTTCGAAAGAACGCGATTATGTTTCAAAGTAAAGCTTGTACTGAGAAAAGGAGCACTGATCTCAGTTCTAACAGTGCTTTCTCATGTAGAAAACCACTGCTTGTCTTTACAAATAAACGCATGTGCGTTTCTTACTAAAGCTTTCGTGAAATTAATAAACTTTCAAAAGAACGCGATTATCTTTCAAAGTATAGCTTGTAGTGAGAAAAGGAACACTGATCTCAGTTCTAACAGTGCTTTCACACGTAGCAAACCACTGCTTGTCTTTACAAAGAAACCCATGTGAGTTTCTTACTAAAACTTTCGTGAAGTTAATAACCTTTCGAAAGAAAGAGATTATCTTTCAAAGTAAAGCTTGTACGGAGGAAAAAAACACTGATCTCAGTTTTAACAGTTCTTTCATGCGTAGCAAACAACTGCTTCTCTTTACATAGACGCATGTGCGTTTCTTACTAAAGCTTTCGTGAAATTAATAAACTTTTGAAAGAACGCGATTATCTTTCAAAGTAAAGATTGTACTGAGAAAAGGAACACTGATCTCAGTTTTAACAGTGCTTTCACACATAGCAAACCACTGCTTGCCTTTACAAAGAAACGCATGTGCGTTTCTTACTAAAGCTTTCGTGAAATTAATAAACTTTCGAAAGAACGCGATTATCTTTCAAAGTAAAGCTTGTACTGAGAATAGGAACACTGATCTCAGTTATAACAGTACTTTCACACGTAGCAAACAACTGCTTGTCCTTACAAAGATACGCATGTGCGTTTCTTATAAAGCTTTCGTGAAATTAATAAACATTCGAAAGAACGTGATTATCTTTCAAAGTAAAGCTTGTACTGAGAAAGGAACACTGATCTCAGTTCAAACAGTGCTTTCACATGTAGCAAACCACTGCTTGTCTTTAGAAAGAAACGCACTTGCGTTTCTTACTAAAGCTTTCGTGAAATTAATAAACTTTCGAAAGAAAGCGATTATCTTTCAAAGTAAAGCTTGTACGGAGGAAAAGGAACACTGATCTCAGTTCTAACAGTGCTTTCATGCATAGGAAAAAACTGCTTATATTTACAAAGAATCGAATTTACGTTTCTTACCAAAGCTTTCTTGAAATTAATAAACTTTCGAAAGAACGCGATTATCTTTCAAAGTAAAGCTTGTACTGAGTTAAACACTGATCTCAGTTCAAAGAGTGCTTTCACACTTAGCAACCCACTGCTTGTCTTTACGAAGAAACCCATGTGCGTTTCTTACTAAAGCGTTCGTGAAATTAATAAACTTTCGAAGGAACACGTTATCTTTCAAAGTAAAGCTTGTACTGAGAAAGGAAACACAGATCTCACTTCAAACAGTGCTTTCACACGTAGCAAACCACTGCTTGTCTTTAGAAAGAAACGCACTTGCGTTTCTTACTAAAGCTTTCGTGAAATTAATAAACTTTCGAAAGAACGCGATTATCTTTCAAAGTGTGGCTTGTACTGAGAAAAGGAACACTGAACTCAGTTCTAACAGTGCTTTCAAACGTATCAAACCACTGCTTGTCTTTAAAAAGAAACGCATGTGCGTTTCTTACTAAAGCTTTTGTGAAATTAATAAACTTTCGAAAGAAAGCGATTATCTATCAAAGCGAGGTTGTACTGAGAAAAGGAACACTGATCTTAGTTCTAACAGTGCTTTCACACGTAGCAAACCACTGCTTGCCTTTAAAAAGAAACGCATGTGCATTTCTTATAAAGCTTTCGTGAAATTAATAAACTTTCGAAAGAACGTGATTATCTTTCAAAGTAAAGCTTGTACTGAGAAAGGAACACTGATCTCAGTTCAAACAGTGCTTTCACACGTAGCAAATCACTGCTTGTCTTTAGAAAGAAACGCATGTGCGTTTCTTATAAAGCATTCGTGAAATTGATAAACTTTCCAAAGAACGCGATTATATTTCAAAGTAAAGCTTGTACTGAGAAAGGAACACTGATCTCAGTTCTAACAGAGTTTTCACACGTATTAAACCACTCCTTGTCTTTAGAAAGAAACACATTTGCGTTTCTTACTAAAGCTTTCGTGAAGTTAATAACCTTTCGAAAGAAAGCGATTATCTTTCAAAGTAAAGCTTGTATGGAGGGAAAAAACACTGATCTCAGTTTTAACAGTGCTTTCATGCGTAGCAAACAACTGCTTCTCTTTACATAGAAACGCATGTGCGTTTCTTACTAAAGCTTTCGTGAAATTAATAAACTTTTGAAAGAACGCGATTATCTTTCAAAGTAAAGATTGTACTGAGAAAAGAAACACTGATCTCAGTTCTAACAGTGCTTTCACACATAGCAAACCACTGCTTACCTTTACAAAGAAACGCAAGTGCGTTTCTTACTAAAGCTTTCGTGAAATTAATAAACTTTCGAAAGAACGCGATTATCTTTCAAAGTAAAGCTTGTACTGAGAATAGGAACACTGATCTCAGTTATAACAGTACTTTCACACGTAGCAAACAACATCTTGTCCTTACAAAGATACGCATGTGCGTTTCTTATAAAGCTTTTGTGAAATTAATAAACTTTCGAAAGAACGTGATTATCTTTCAAAGTAAAGCTTGTACTGAGAAAGGAACACTGATCTCAGTTCAAACAGTGCTTTCACAGGTAGCAAACCACTGCTTGTCTTTAGAAAGAAACGCATGTGCGTTTCTTACTAAAGCATTCGTGAAATTGATAAACTTTCCAAAGAACGCGATTATATTTCAAAGTAAAGCTTGTACTGAGAAAAGGAACACTGATCTCAGTTCTAACAGTTCTTTCTCACGTAGAAATCCACTGCTTGTCTTTACAAAGAAACGCATGTGCGTTTCTTACTAAAGCGTTCGTGAAATTAATAAACTTTCGAAAGAACGCGATTATCTTTCAAAGTAAAGCTTGTACTGAGAAAAGGAACACTGATCTCAGTTCTAACAGTGCTTTCACACTTTGCAAATAACTGCTTGTCTTTACAAAGGAACGCATGTGCGTTTCTTACTAAAGCGTTTTTGAAATTAACAAACTTACGAAAGAACGCGATTATCTTTCAAAGTAAAGCTTGTACTGAGAAAAGGAACACTGATCTCAGTTCTAACAGTACTTTCACACTTAGTAAACAACTGCTTGCCTTTACAAATAAACGCATGTGCATTTTTTAATAAAGCTTTTGTGAAATTAATAAACTTTCAAAAGAACGCGATTATCTTTCAAAGTAAAGCTTGTACTGAGGTGAGGAACACTGAACTCATTTCGAACAGTGCTTTCACACGTAGCAATCAACTGCTTGTCTTTAGAAAGAAATGCATGTGCGTTTCTTACTAAAGCTATCTTATTAATAAACTTTCGAAAGAACGCGATTATCTTTCAAAGTAAAGCTTGTACTGAGAAAAGGAACATTGATCTCAGATCTATCATTACTTTCAGACGTAGCAAACAACTGCTTGTCTTTACAAAGAATCGCATGTGCGTTTCTTACTAATGATTTCGTGAAATTAATAAACTTTCGAAAGAACGCGATTATCTTTCAAAGTAAAGCTTGTACTGAGAAAAGGAACACTGATCTCAGTTCTAACAGAGTTTTCACACGTATTAAACCACTCCTTGTCTTTAGAAAGAAACGCATTTGTGTTTCTTACTAAAGCTTTCGTGAAATAATAACCTTTCGAAAGAAAGCGATTATCTTTCAAAGTAAAGCTTGTACGGAGGAAAAAAACACTGATCTCAGTTTTAACAGTGCTTTCATGCGTAGCAAACAACTGCTTGTCTTTACAAAGAAACGCATGTGCGTTTCTTACTAAAGCTTTCGTGAAATTAATAAACTTTTGAAAGAACGCAATTATCTTTCAAAGTAAAGCTTGTACTGAGAAAAGGAACACTGATCTCAGTTCTAACAGTGCTTTCACCCATAGCAAACCACTGCTTGTCTTTACAAAGAAACGGATGTGCTTTTCTTACTAAAGCTTTCGTGAAATTAATAAACTTTCAAAAGAACGCGATTATCTTTCAAAGTAAAGCTTGTAATGAGAAAAGGAACACTGATCTCATTTCTAACAGTGCTTTCACACGTTGCAAACAACTGCTTGTCTTTACGAAGAAACGCATGTGCGTTTCTTACTAAAGCGTTCGTGAAATTAATAAACTTTCAAAAGAACGCAATTATATTTCAAAGTATAGCTTGTACTGAGAAAAGGAACACTGATCTCAGTTCTGACAGTGCTTTCACACTTAGCAAACCACTGCTTGTCTTTACAAAGAAACGCATGTGCGTTTCTTACTAAAGCTTTCGTAAAATTGATAAACTTTCGAAAGAAAGCGATTATGTTTCAATGTAAAGCTTGTCCTGAGAAAAGGAACACTGATCTCAGTTCTAACAGTGCTTTCACACTTAGCAAACCACTGCTTGTCTTTACAAAGAAACGCATGTGCGTTTCTTACTAAAGCTTTCGTGAAATTGATAAACTTTCGAAAGAACGCGATTATGTTTCAAAGTAAAGCTTGTACTGAGAAAAGGAGCACTGATCTCAGTTCTAACTGTGCTTTCTCATGTAGAAAACCACTGCTTGTCTTTACAAATAAACGCATGTGCGTTTCTTACTAAAGCTTTCGTGAAATTAATAAACTTTCAAAACAACGCGATTATCTTTCAAAGTATAGCTTGTAGTGAGAAAAGGAACACTGATCTCAGTTCTAACAGTGCTTTCGCACGTAGCAAACCACTGCTTGTCTTTACAAAGAAACCCATGTGAGTTTCTTACTAAAGCTTTCGTGAAGTTAATAACCTTTCGAAAGAAAGAGATTATCTTTCAAAGTAAAGCTTGTACGGAGGAAAAAAACACTGATCTCAGTTTTAACAGTTCTTTCATGCGTAGCAAACAACTGCTTCTCTTTACATAGACGCATGTGCGTTTCTTACTAAAGCTTTCGTGAAATTAATAAACTTTTGAAAGAACGCGATTATCTTTCAAAGTAAAGATTGTACTGAGAAAAGGAACACTGATCTCAGTTCTAACAGTGCTTTCACACATAGCAAACCACTGCTTGCCTTTACAAAGAAACGCATGTGCGTTTCTTACTAAAGCTTTCGTGAAATTAATAATCTTTCGAAAGAACGCGATTATCTTTCAAAGTAAAGCTTGTACTGAGAATAGGAACACTGATCCCAGTTATAACAGTACTTTCACACGTAGCAAACAACTGCTTGTCCTTACAAAGATACGCATGTGCGTTTCTTATAAAGCTTTCGTGAAATTAATAAACATTCGAAAGAACGTGATTATCTTTCAAAGTAAAGCTTGTACTGAGAAAGGAACACTGATCTCAGTTCAAACAGTGCTTTCACACGTAGCAAACCACTGCTTGTCTTTAGAAAGAAACGCACTTGCGTTTCTTACTAAAGCTTTCGTGAAATTAATAAACTTTCGAAAGAAAGCGATTATCTTTCAAAGTAAAGCTTGTATGGAGGAAAAGGAACACTGATCTCAGTTCTAACAGTGCTTTCATGCGTAGGAAAAAACTGCTTGTATTTACAAAGAATCGAATTTACGTTTCTTACCAAAGCTTTCTTGAAATTAATAAACTTTCGAAAGAACGCGATTATCTTTCAAAGTAAAGCTTGTACTGAGTTAAACACTGATCTCAGTTCAAAGAGTGCTTTCACACTTAGCAACCCACTGCTTGTCTTTACGAAGAAACCCATGTGCGTTTCTTACTAAAGCGTTCGTGAAATTAATAAACTTTCGAAGGAACACGTTATCTTTCAAAGTAAAGCTTGTACTGAGAAAGGAAACACAGATCTCACTTCAAACAGTGCTTTCACACGTAGCAAACCACTGCTTGTCTTTAGAAAGAAACGCACTTGCGTTTCTTACTAAAGCTTTCGTGAAATTAATAAACTTTCGAAAGAACGCGATTATCTTTCAAAGTGTGGCTTGTACTGAGAAAAGGAACACTGAACTCAGTTCTAACAGTGCTTTCAAACGTATCAAACCACTGCTTGTCTTTAAAAAGAAACGCATGTGCGTTTCTTACTAAAGCTTTTGTGAAATTAATAAACTTTCGAAAGAAAGCGATTATCTATCAAAGCGCGGTTGTACTGAGAAAAGGAACACTGATCTTAGTTCTAACAGTGCTTTCACACGTAGCAAACCACTGCTTGCCTTTAAAAAGAAACGCATGTGCATTTCTTATAAAGCTTTCTTGAAATTAATAAACTTTCGAAAGAACGTGATTATCTTTCAAAGTAAAGCTTGTACTGAGAAAGGAACACTGATCTCAGTTCAAACAGTGCTTTCACACGTAGCAAATCACTGCTTGTCTTTAGAAAGAAACGCATGTGCGTTTCTTACTAAAGCATTCGTGAAATTGATAAACTTTCCAAAGAACGCGATTATATTTCAAAGTAAAGCTTGTACTGAGAAAAGGAACACTGATCTCAGTTATAACAGTTCTTTCTCACGTAGAAATCCACTGCTTGTCTTTACAAAGAAACACATGTGCGTTTCTTACTAAAGCGTTCGTGAAATTAATAAACTTTCGAAAGAACGCGATTATCTTTCAAAGTAAAGCTTGTACTGAGAATAGGAACACTGATCTCCGTTATAACAGTACTTTCACACGTAGCAAACAACTGCTTCTCCTTACAAAGATACGCATGTGCGTTTCTTATAAAGCTTTTGTGAAATTAATAAACTTTCGAAAGAACGCGATTATCTTTCAAAGTAAAGCTTGTACTGAGAAAAGGAACACTGATCTCAGTTCTAACAGTTCTTTCTCATGTAGAAATCCACTGCTTGTCTTTACAAAGAAACGCATGTGCGTTTCTTACTAAAGCGTTCGTGACATTAAGAAAATTTCTAAAGAACACGATTATCTTTCAAAGTAAAGCTTGTACTGAGAAAAGGAAGACTGATCTCAGTTCTAACAGAGTTTTCACACGTATTAAACCACTACTTGTCTTTAGAAAGAAACGCATTTGCGTTTCTTACTAAAGCTTTCGTGAAATTGATAAACTTTCGAAAGAACGCGATTATGTTTCAAAGTAAAGTTTTTCCTTCGAAAAGGAACACTGATCTCAGTTCTAACAGAGTTTTCACACGTATTAAACCACTCCTTGTCTTTAGAAAGAAACACATTTGCGTTTCTTACTAAAGCTTTCGTGAAGTTAATAACCTTTCGAAAGAAAGCGATTATCTTTCAAAGTAAAGCTTGTATGGAGGGAAAAAACACTGATCTCAGTTTTAACAGTGCTTTCATGCGTAGCAAACAACTGCTTCTCTTTACATAGAAACGCATGTGCGTTTCTTACTAAAGCTTTCGTGAAATTAATAAACTTTTGAAAGAACGCGATTATCTTTCAAAGTAAAGATTGTACTGAGAAAAGGAACACTGATCTCAGTTCTAACAGTGCTTTCACACATAGCAAACCACTGCTTACCTTTACAAAGAAACGCATGTGCGTTTCTTACTAAAGCTTTCGTGAAATTAATAAACTTTCGAAAGAACGTGATTATCTTTCAAAGTAAAGCTTGTACTGAGAATAGGAACACTGATCTCAGTTATAACAGTACTTTCACACGTAGCAAACAACTTCTTGTCCTTACAAAGATACGCATGTGCGTTTCTTATAAAGCTTTTGTGAAATTAATAAACTTTCGAAAGAACGTGATTATCTTTCAAAGTAAAGCTTGTACTGAGAAAGGAACACTGATCTCAGTTCAAACAGTGCTTTCACAGGTAGCAAACCACTGCTTGTCTTTAGAAAGAAACGCATGTGCGTTTCTTACTAAAGCATTCGTGAAATTGATAAACTTTCCAAAGAACGCGATTATATTTCAAAGTAAAGCTTGTACTGAGAAAAGGAACACTGATCTCAGTTCTAACAGTTCTTTCTCACGTAGAAATCCACTGCTTGTCTTTACAAAGAAACGCATGTGCGTTTCTTACTAAAGCGTTCGTGAAATTAATAAACTTTCGAAAGAACGCGATTATCTTTCAAAGTAAAGCTTGTACTGAGAATAGGAACACTGATCTCAGTTATAACAGTACTTTGACACGTAGCAAACAACTGCTTCTCCTTACAAAGATACGCATGTGCGTTTCTTATAAAGCTTTTGTGAAATTAATAAACTTTGGAAAGAACGTGATTATCTTTCAAAGTAAAGCTTGTACTGAGAAAGGAACACTGATCTCAGTTCAAACAGTGCTTTCACACGTAGCAAACCACTGCTTGTCTTTAGAAAGAAACGCATGTGCGTTTCTTACTAAAGCATTCGTGAAATTGATAAACTTTCCAAAGAACGCGATTATATTTCAAAGTAAAGCTTGTACTGAGAAAAGGAACACTGATCTCAGTTCTAACAGTGCTTTCATGCGTAGGAAATAACTGCTTGTATTTACAAAGAATCGCATGTACGTTTCTTACCAAAGCTTTATTGAAATTAATAAACTTTCGAAAGAACGCGATTATCTTTCAAAGTAAAGCTTGTACTGAGTTAAACACTGATCTCAGTTCAAAGAGTGCTTTCACACTTAGCAAACCACTGCTTGTCTTTACGAAGAAACCCATGTGCATTTCTTACTAAAGCGTTCGTGAAATTAATAAACTTTCGAAGGAACACGTTATCTTTCAAAGTAAAGCTTGTAGTGAGAAAGGAAACACAGATCTCACTTCAAACAGTGCTTTCACACGTAGCAAACCACTGCTTGTCTTTACAAAAAACGCATGTGCTTTTCTTACTAAAGCGTTCGTGAAATTAATAAACTTTCAAAAGAACGCAATTATCTTTCAAAGTAAAGCTTGTCCTGAGAAAAGGAACACTGATCTCAGTTCTAACAGTGCTTTCACACTCAGCAAACCACTGCTTGTCTTTACAAAGAAACGCATGTGCGTTTCTTACTAAAGCATTCCTGAAATTTATAAACTTTCCAAAGAACGCGATTGTGTTTCAAAGTAAAGCTTGTACTGAGAAAAGGAGCACTGATCTCAGTTCTAACAGTGCTTTCTCATGTAGAAAACCACTGCTTGTCTTTACAAATAAACGCATGTGCGTTTCTTACTAAAGCTTTCTTGAAATTAATAAACTTTCAAATAACGCGATTATATTTCAAAGTAAAGCCTGTACTGAGAAAAGGAACACTGATCTCAGTTCTAACAGAGTTTCCACACGTATTAAACCACTCCTTGTCTTTAGAAAGAAACGCATTAGCATTTCTTAATAAAGCTTTCGTGAAATTGATAAACTTTCGAAAGAACGCGATTATGTTTCAAAGTAAAGCTTGTCCTTCAAAAAGGAACCCTGATCTCAGTTCTAACAGTGCTTTCACACTTAGCAAACAACTGCTTGTCTTTACAAAGAAACGAATGTGCGTTTCTTACTGAAGCTTTCGTGAAATTAATAACCGTTCGAAAGAACGCGATTATCTTTCAAAGTAAAGCTTGTACTGAGAAAAGGAACACTGATCTCACTTCTAACCGTGCTTTCACACGAGGCAAACAACTGCTTGTCTTTACAAAGAAACGCATGTGCGTTTCTTACTAAAGCTTTCGTGAAATTAATAAACTTTCGAAAGAACGCGATTATCTTTCAAAGTGGGGCTTGTACTGAGAAAAGGAACACTGATCTCACTTCTAACCGTGCTTTCACACGAGGCAAACAACTGCTTGTCTTTACAAAGAAACGCATGTGCGTTTCTTACTAAAGCTTTCGTGAAATTAATAAACTTTCGAAAGAACGCGATTATCTTTCAAAGTATAGCTTGTAGTGAGAAAAGGAACACTGATCTCAGTTCTAACAGTGCTTTCACACGTAGCAAACCACTGCTTGTCTTTACAAAGAAACCCATGTGAGTTTCTTACTAAAACTTTCGTGAAGTTAATAACCTTTCAAAAGAAAGAGATTATCTTTCAAAGTAAAGCTTGTACGGAGGAAAAAAACACTGATCTCAGTTTTAACAGTTCTTTCATGCGTAGCAAACAACTGCTTCTCTTTACATAGACGCATGTGCGTTTCTTACTAAAGCTTTCGTGAAATTAATAAACTTTTGAAAGAACGCGATTATCTTTCAAAGTAAAGATTGTACTGAGAAAAGGAACACTGATCTCAGTTCTAACAGTGCTTTCACACATAGCAAACCACTGCTTGCCTTTACAAAGAAACGCATGTGCGTTTCTTACTAAAGCTTTCGTGAAATTAATAAACTTTCGAAAGAACGCGATTATCTTTCAAAGTAAAGCTTGTACTGAGAATAGGAACACTGATCTCAGTTATAACAGTACTTTCACATGTAGCAAACAACTGCTTGTCCTTACAAAGATACGCATGTGCGTTTCTTATAAAGCTTTCGTGAAATTAATAAACATTCGAAAGAACGTGATTATCTTTCAAAGTAAAGCTTGTACTGAGAAAGGAACACTGATCTCAGTTCAAACAGTGCTTTCACACGTAGCAAACCACTGCTTGTCTTTAGAAAGAAACGCACTTGCGTTTCTTACTAAAGCTTTCGTGAAATTAATAAACTTTCGAAAGAAAGCGATTATCTTTCAAAGTAAAGCTTTAACGGAGGAAAAGGAACACTGATCTCAGTTCTAACAGTGCTTTCATGCATAGGAAAAAACTGCTTATATTTACAAAGAATCGAATTTACGTTTCTTACCAAAGCTTTCTTGAAATTAATAAACTTTCGAAAGAACGCGATTATCTTTCAAAGTAAAGCTTGTACTGAGTTAAACACTGATCTCAGTTCAAAGAGTGCTTTCACACTTAGCAACCCACTGCTTGTCTTTACGAAGAAACCCATGTGCGTTTCTTACTAAAGCGTTCGTGAAATTAATAAACTTTCGAAGGAACGCGTTATCTTTCAAAGTAAAGCTTGTACTGAGAAAGGAAACACAGATCTCACTTCAAACAGTGCTTTCACACGTAGCAAACCACTGCTTGTCTTTAGAAAGAAACGCACTTGCGTTTCTTACTAAAGCTTTCGTGAAATTAATAAACTTTCGAAAGAACGCGATTATCTTTCAAAGTGTGGCTTGTACTGAGAAAAGGAACACTGAACTCAGTTCTAACAGTGCTTTCAAACGTATCAAACCACTGCTTGTCTTTAAAAAGAAACGCATGTGCGTTTCTTACTAAAGCTTTTGTGAAATTAATAAACTTTCGAAAGAAAGCGATTATCTATCAAAGCGAGGTTGTACTGAGAAAAGGAACACTGATCTTAGTTCTAACAGTGCTTTCACACGTAGCAAACCACTGCTTGCCTTTAAAAAGAAACGCATGTGCATTTCTTATAAAGCTTTCGTGAAATTAATAAACTTTCGAAAGAACGTGATTATCTTTCAAAGTAAAGCTTGTACTGAGAAAGGAACACTGATCTCAGTTCAAACAGTGCTTTCACACGTAGCAAATCACTGCTTGTCTTTAGAAAGAAACGCATGTGCGTTTCTTATAAAGCATTCGTGAAATTGATAAACTTTCCAAAGAACGCGATTATATTTCAAAGTAAAGCTTGTACTGAGAAAGGAACACTGATCTCAGTTCTAACAGAGTTTTCACACGTATTAAACCACTCCTTGTCTTAGAAAGAAACACATTTGCGTTTCTTACTAAAGCTTTCGTGAAGTTAATAACCTTTCGAAAGAAAGCGATTATCTTTCAAAGTAAAGCTTGTATGGAGGGAAAAAACACTGATCTCAGTTTTAACAGTGCTTTCATGCGTAGCAAACAACTGCTTCTCTTTACATAGAAACGCATGTGCGTTTCTTACTAAAGCTTTCGTGAAATTAATAAACTTTTGAAAGAACGCGATTATCTTTCAAAGTAAAGATTGTACTGAGAAAAGGAACACTGATCTCAGTTCTAACAGTGCTTTCACACATAGCAAACCACTGCTTACCTTTACAAAGAAACGCAAGTGCGTTTCTTACTAAAGCTTTCGTTAAATTAATAAACTTTCGAAAGAACGCGATTATCTTTCAAAGTAAAGCTTGTACTGAGAATAGGAACACTGATCTCAGTTATAACAGTACTTTCACACGTAGCAAACAACATCTTGTCCTTACAAAGATACGCATGTGCGTTTCTTATAAAGCTTTTGTGAAATTAATAAACTTTCGAAAGAACGTGATTATCTTTCAAAGTAAAGCTTGTACTGAGAAAGGAACACTGATCTCAGTTCAAACAGTGCTTTCACAGGTAGCAAACCACTGCTTGTCTTTAGAAAGAAACGCATGTGCGTTTCTTACTAAAGCATTCGTGAAATTGATAAACTTTCCAAAGAACGCGATTATATTTCAAAGTAAAGCTTGTACTGAGAAAAGGAACACTGATCTCAGTTCTAACAGTTCTTTCTCACGTAGAAATCCACTGCTTGTCTTTACAAAGAAACGCATGTGCGTTTCTTACTAAAGCGTTCGTGAAATTAATAAACTTTCGAAAGAACGCGATTATCTTTCAAAGTAAAGCTTGTACTGAGAAAAGGAACACTGATCTCAGTTCTAACAGTGCTTTCACACTTTGCAAATAACTGCTTGTCTTTACAAAGGAACGCATGTGCGTTTCTTACTAAAGCGTTTTTGAAATTAACAAACTTACAAAAGAACGCGATTATCTTTCAAAGTAAAGCTTGTACTGAGAAAAGGAACACTGATCTCCGTTCTAACAGTACTTTCACACTTAGTAAACAACTGCTTGCCTTTACAAATAAACGCATGTGCATTTTTTAATAAAGCTTTTGTGAAATTAATAAACTTTCAAAAGAACGCGATTATCTTTCAAAGTAAAGCTTGTACTGAGGTGAGGAACACTGAACTCATTTCGAACAGTGCTTTCACACGTAGCAATCAACTGCTTGTCTTTAGAAAGAAATGCATGTGCGTTTCTTACTAAAGCTATCTTATTAATAAACTTTCGAAAGAACGCGATTATCTTTCAAAGTAAAGCTTGTACTGAGAAAAGGAACATTGATCTCAGATCTATCATTACTTTCAGACGTAGCAAACAACTGCTTGTCTTTACAAAGAAACGCATGTGCGTTTCTTACTAAAGATTTCGTGAAATTAATAAACTTTCGAAAGAACGCGATTATCTTTCAAAGTAAAGCTTGTACTGAGAAAAGGAACACTGATCTCAGTTCTAACAGAGTTTTCACACGTATTAAACCACTCCTTGTCTTTACAAAGAAACGGATGTGCTTTTCTTACTAAAGCTTTCGTGAAATTAATAAACTTTCAAAAGAACGCGATTATCTTTCAAAGTAAAGCTTGTAATGAGAAAAGGAACACTGATCTCATTTCTAACAGTGCTTTCACACGTTGCAAACAACTGCTTGTCTTTACGAAGAAACGCATGTGCGTTTCTTACTAAAGCGTTCGTGAAATTAATAAACTTTCAAAAGAACGCAATTATATTTCAAAGTATAGCTTGTACTGAGAAAAGGAACACTGATCTCAGTTCTGACAGTGCTTTCACACTTAGCAAACCACTGCTTGTCTTTACAAAGAAACGCATATGCGTTTCTTACTAAAGCTTTCGTAAAATTGATAAACTTTCGAAAGAACGCGATTATGTTTCAATGTAAAGCTTGTCCTGAGAAAAGGAACACTGATCTCAGTTCTAACAGTGCTTTCACACTTAGCAAACCACTGCTTGTCTTTACAAAGAAACGCATGTGCGTTTCTTACTAAAGCTTTCGTGAAATTGATAAACTTTCGAAAGAACGCGATTATGTTTCAAAGTAAAGCTTGTACTGAGAAAAGGAGCACTGATCTCAGTTCTAACTGTGCTTTCTCATGTAGAAAACCACTGCTTGTCTTTACAAATAAACGCATGTGCGTTTCTTACTAAAGCTTTCGTGAAATTAATAAACTTTCAAAAGAACGCGATTATCTTTCAAAGTATAGCTTGTAGTGAGAAAAGGAACACTGATCTCAGTTCTAACAGTGCTTTCACACGTAGCAAACCACTGCTTGTCTTTACAAAGAAACCCATGTGAGTTTCTTACTAAAGCTTTCGTGAAGTTAATAACCTTTCGAAAGAAAGAGATTATCTTTCAAAGTAAAGCTTGTACGGAGGAAAAAAAAACTGATCTCAGTTTTAACAGTTCTTTCATGTGTAGCAAACAACTGCTTCTCTTTACATAGACGCATGTGCGTTTCTTACTAAAGCTTTCATGAAATTAATAAACTTTTGAAAGAACGCGATTATCTTTCAAAGTAAAGATTGTACTGAGAAAAGGAACACTGATCTCAGTTCTAACAGTGCTTTCACACATAGCAAACCACTGCTTGCCTTTACAAAGAAACGCATGTGCGTTTCTTACTAAAGCTTTCGTGAAATTAATAATCTTTCGAAAGAACGCGATTATCTTTCAAAGTAAAGCTTGTACTGAGAATAGGAACACTGATCCCAGTTATAACAGTACTTTCACACGTAGCAAACAACTGCTTGTCCTTACAAAGATACGCATGTGCGTTTCTTATAAAGCTTTCGTGAAATTAATAAACTTTCGAAAGAACGTGATTATCTTTCAAAGTAAAGCTTGTACTGAGAAAGGAACACTGATCTCAGTTCAAACAGTGCTTTCACACGTAGCAAACCACTGCTTGTCTTTAGAAAGAAACGCACTTGCGTTTCTTACTAAAGCTTTCGTGAAATTAATAAACTTTCGAAAGAAAGCGATTATCTTTCAAAGTAAAGCTTGTATGGAGGAAAAGGAACACTGATCTCAGTTCTAAAAGTGCTTTCATGCGTAGGAAAAAACTGCTTGTATTTACAAAGAATCGAATTTACGTTTCTTACCAAAGCTTTCTTGAAATTAATAAACTTTCGAAAGAACGCGATTATCTTTCAAAGTAAAGCTTGTACTGAGTTAAACACTGATCTCAGTTCAAAGAGTGCTTTCACACTTAGCAACCCACTGCTTGTCTTTACGAAGAAACCCATGTGCGTTTCTTACTAAAGCGTTCGTGAAATTAATAAACTTTCGAAGGAACACGTTATCTTTCAAAGTAAAGCTTGTACTGAGAAAGGAAACACAGATCTCACTTCAAACAGTGCTTTCACACGTAGCAAACCACTGCTTGTCTTTAGAAAGAAACGCACTTGCGTTTCTTACTAAAGCTTTCGTGAAATTAATAAACTTTCGAAAGAACGCGATTATCTTTCAAAGTGTGGCTTGTACTGAGAAAAGGAACACTGAACTCAGTTCTAGCAGTGCTTTCAAACGTATCAAACCACTGCTTGTCTTTAAAAAGAAACGCATGTGCGTTTCTTACTAAAGCTTTTGTGAAATTAATAAACTTTCGAAAGAAAGCGATTATCTATCAAAGCGCGGTTGTACTGAGAAAAGGAACACTGATCTTAGTTCTAACAGTGCTTTCACACGTAGCAAACCACTGCTTGCCTTTAAAAAGAAACGCATGTGCATTTCTTATAAAGCTTTCTTGAAATTAATAAACTTTCGAAAGAACGTGATTATCTTTCAAAGTAAAGCTTGTACTGAGAAAGGAACACTGATCTCAGTTCAAACAGTGCTTTCACACGTAGCAAATCACTGCTTGTCTTTAGAAAGAAACGCATGTGCGTTTCTTACTAAAGCATTCGTGAAATTGATAAACTTTCCAAAGAACGCGATTATATTTCAAAGTAAAGCTTGTACTGAGAAAAGGAACACTGATCTCAGTTATAACAGTTCTTTCTCACGTAGAAATCCACTGCTTGTCTTTACAAAGAAACACATGTGCGTTTCTTACTAAAGCGTTCGTGAAATTAATAAACTTTCGAAAGAACGCGATTATCTTTCAAAGTAAAGCTTGTACTGAGAATAGGAACACTGATCTCAGTTATAACAGTACTTTCACACGTAGCAAACAACTGCTTCTCCTTACAAAGATACGCATGTGCGTTTCTTATAAAGCTTTTGTGAAATTAATAAACTTTCGAAAGAACGCGATTATCTTTCAAAGTAAAGCTTGTACTGAGAAAAGGAACACTGATCTCAGTTCTAACAGTTCTTTCTCATGTAGAAATCCACTGCTTGTCTTTACAAAGAAACGCATGTGCGTTTCTTACTAAAGCGTTCGTGAAATTAAGAAAATTTCTAAAGAACACGATTATCTTTCAAAGTAAAGCTTGTACTGAGAAAAGGAAGACTGATCTCAGTTCTAACAGAGTTTTCACACGTATTAAACCACTACTTGTCTTTAGAAAGAAACGCATTTGCGTTTCTTACTAAAGCTTTCGTGAAATTGATAAACTTTCGAAAGAACGCGATTATGTTTCAAAGTAAAGTTTGTCCTTCGAAAAGGAACACTGATCTCAGTTCTAACAGAGTTTTCACACGTATTAAACCACTCCTTGTCTTTAGAAAGAAACACATTTGCGTTTCTTACTAAAGCTTTCGTGAAGTTAATAACCTTTCGAAAGAAAGCGATTATCTTTCAAAGTAAAGCTTGTATGGAGGGAAAAAACACTGATCTCAGTTTTAACAGTGCTTTCATGTGTAGCAAACAACTGCTTCTCTTTACATAGAAACGCATGTGCGTTTCTTACTAAAGCTTTCGTGAAATTAATAAACTTTTGAAAGAACGCGATTATCTTTCAAAGTAAAGATTGTACTGAGAAAAGGAACACTGATCTCAGTTCTAACAGTGCTTTCACACATAGCAAACCACTGCTTACCTTTACAAAGAAACGCATGTGCGTTTCTTACTAAAGCTTTCGTGAAATTAATAAACTTTCGAAAGAACGTGATTATCTTTCAAAGTAAAGCTTGTACTGAGAATAGGAACACTGATCTCAGTTATAACAGTACTTTCACACGTAGCAAACAACTTCTTGTCCTTACAAAGATACGCATGTGCGTTTCTTATAAAGCTTTTGTGAAATTAATAAACTTTCGAAAGAACGTGATTATCTTTCAAAGTAAAGCTTGTACTGAGAAAGGAACACTGATCTCAGTTCAAACAGTGCTTTCACAGGTAGCAAACCACTGCTTGTCTTTAGAAAGAAACGCATGTGCGTTTCTTACTAAAGCATTCGTGAAATTGATAAACTTTCCAAAGAACGCGATTATATTTCAAAGTAAAGCTTGTACTGAGAAAAGGAACACTGATCTCAGTTCTAACAGTTCTTTCTCACGTAGAAATCCACTGCTTGTCTTTACAAAGAAACGCATGTGCGTTTCTTACTAAAGCGTTCGTGAAATTAATAAACTTTCGAAAGAACGCGATTATCTTTCAAAGTAAAGCTTGTACTGAGAATAGGAACACTGATCTCAGTTATAACAGTACTTTGACACGTAGCAAACAACTGCTTCTCCTTACAAAGATACGCATGTGCGTTTCTTATAAAGCTTTTGTGAAATTAATAAACTTTGGAAAGAACGTGATTATCTTTCAAAGTAAAGCTTGTACTGAGAAAGGAACACTGATCTCAGTTCAAACAGTGCTTTCACACGTAGCAAACCACTGCTTGTCTTTAGAAAGAAACGCATGTGCGTTTCTTACTAAAGCATTCGTGAAATTGATAAACTTTCCAAAGAACGCGATTATATTTCAAAGTAAAGCTTGTACTGAGAAAAGGAACACTGATCTCAGTTCTAACAGTGCTTTCATGCGTAGGAAATAACTGCTTGTATTTACAAAGAATCGCATGTACGTTTCTTACCAAAGCTTTATTGAAATTAATAAACTTTCGAAAGAACGCGATTATCTTTCAAAGTAAAGCTTGTACTGAGTTAAACACTGATCTCAGTTCAAAGAGTGCTTTCACACTTAGCAAACCACTGCTTGTCTTTACGAAGAAACCCATGTGCATTTCTTACTAAAGCGTTCGTGAAATTAATAAACTTTCGAAGGAACACGTTATCTTTCAAAGTAAAGCTTGTAGTGAGAAAGGAAACACAGATCTCACTTCAAACAGTGCTTTCACACGTAGCAAACCACTGCTTGTCTTTACAAAAAACGCATGTGCTTTTCTTACTAAAGCGTTCGTGAAATTAATAAACTTTCAAAAGAACGCAATTATCTTTCAAAGTAAAGCTTGTCCTGAGAAAAGGAACACTGATCTCAGTTCTAACAGTGCTTTCACACTTAGCAAACCACTGCTTGTCTTTACAAAGAAACGCATGTGCGTTTCTTACTAAAGCATTCGTGAAATTTATAAACTTTCCAAAGAACGCGATTGTGTTTCAAAGTAAAGCTTGTACTGAGAAAAGGAGCACTGATCTCAGTTCTAACAGTGCTTTCTCATGTAGAAAACCACTGCTTGTCTTTACAAATAAACGCATGTGCGTTTCTTACTAAAGCTTTCTTGAAATTAATAAACTTTCAAATAACGCGATTATATTTCAAAGTAAAGCCTGTACTGAGAAAAGGAACACTGATCTCAGTTCTAACAGAGTTTTCACACGTATTAAACCACTCCTTGTCTTTAGAAAGAAACGCATTAGCATTTCTTAATAAAGCTTTCGTGAAATTGATAAACTTTCGAAAGAACGCGATTACGTTTCAAAGTAAAGCTTGTCCTTCAAAAAGGAACCCTGATCTCAGTTCTAACAGTGCTTTCACACTTAGCAAACAACTGCTTGTCTTTACAAAGAAACGAATGTGCGTTTCTTACTGAAGCTTTCGTGAAATTAATAACCGTTCGAAAGAACGCGATTATCTTTCAAAGTAAAGCTTGTACTGAGAAAAGGAACACTGATCTCACTTCTAACCGTGCTTTCACACGAGGCAAACAACTGCTTGTCTTTACAAAGAAACGCATGTGCGTTTCTTACTAAAGCTTTCGTGAAATTAATAAACTTTCGAAAGAACGCGATTATCTTTCAAAGTGGGGCTTGTACTGAGAAAAGGAACACTGATCTCACTTCTAACCGTGCTTTCACACGTAGCAAACAACTGCTTGTCTTTACAAAGAAACGCATGTGCGTTTCTTACTAAAGCTTTCGTGAAATTGATAAACTTTCGAAAGAACGCGATTATGTTTCAAAGTAAAGTTTGTCCTTCGAAAAGGAACACTGATCTCAGTTCTAACAGAGTTTTCACACTTATTAAACCACTCCTTGTCTTTAGAAAGAAACGCATTTGCGTTTCTTACTAAAGCTTTCGTGAAGTTAATAACCTTTTGAAAGAAAGCGATTATCTTTCAAAGTAAAGCTTGTATGGAGGAAAAAAACACTGATCTCAGTTTTACCAGTGCTTTCATGCGTAGCAAACAACTGCTTCTCTTTACATAGAAACGCATGTGCGTTTCTTACTAAAGCTTTCGTGAAATTAATAAACTTTTGAAAGAACGCGATTATCTTTCAAAGTAAAGATTGTACTGAGAAAAGGAACACTGATCTCAGTTCTAACAGTGCTTTCACACATAGCAAACCACTGCTTGCCTTTACAAAGAAACGCATGTGCGTTTCTTACTAAAGCTTTCGTGAAATTAATAAACTTTCGAAATAACGCGATTATCTTTCAAAGTAAAGCTTGTACTGAGAATAGGAACACTGATCACAGTTTTAACAGTACTTTCACACGTAGCAAACAACTGCTTGTCCTTACAAAGATACGCATGAGCGTTTCTTATAAAGCTTTCGTGAAATTAATAAACTTTCGAAGGAACGAGTTATCTTTCAAAGTAAAGCTTGTACTGAGAAAAGGAGCACTGATCTCAGTTCTAACAGTGCTTTCTCATGTAGAAAACCACTCCTTGTCTTTAAAAATAAACGCATGTGCGTTTCTTACTAAAGCTTTCGTGAAATTAATAAACTTTCAAAAGAACGCGATTATCTTTCAAAGTAAAGCTTGTACTGAGAAAAGGAACACTGATCTCAGTTTTAACAGTGCTTTAACACGTAGCAAACCACTGCTTGTCTTTACAAAGAAACCCATGTGATTTTCTTACTAAAGCTTTCGTGAAGTTAATAACCTTTCGAAAGAAAGAGATTATCTTTCAAAGTAAAGCTTGTACGGAGGAAAAAAACACTGATCTCAGTTTTAACAGTGCTTTCATGCGTAGCAAACAACTGCTTCTCTTTACATAGAAACGCATGTGCGTTTCTTACTAAAGCTTTCGTGAAATTAATAAACTTTTGAAAGAACGCGATTATCTTTCAAAGTAAAGATTGTACTGAGGAAAGGAACACTGATCTCAGTTCTAACAGTGCTTTCACACATAGCAAACCACTGCTTGCCTTTACAAAGAAACGCATGTGCGTTTCTTACTAAAGCTTTCGTGAAATTAATAAACTTTCGAAAGAACGCGATTATCTTTCAAAGTAAAGCTTGTACTGAGAATAGGAACACTGATCTCAGTTATAACAGTACTTTCACACGTAGCAAACAACTGCTTGTCCTTACAAAGATACGCATGTGCGTTTCTTATAAAGCTTTCGTGAAATTAATAAACATTCGAAAGAACGTGATTATCTTTCAAAGTAAAGCTTGTACTGAGAAAGGAACACTGATCTCAGTTCAAACAGTGCTTTCACACGTAGCAAACCACTGCTTGTCTTTAGAAAGAAACGCACTTGCGTTTCTTACTAAAGCTTTCATGAAATTAATAAACTTTCGAAAGAAAGCGATTATCTTTCAAAGTAAAGCTTGTACGGAGGAAAAGGAACACTGATCTCAGTTCTCACAGTGCTTTTATGCGTAGGAAAAAACTGCTTATATTTACAAAGAATCGAATTTACGTTTCTTACCAAAGCTTTCTTGAAATTAATAAACTTTCGAAAGAACGCGATTATCTTTCAAAGTAAAGCTTGTACTGAGTTAAACACTGATCTCAGTTCAAAGAGTGATTTCACACTTAGCAAACCACTGGTTGTCTTTACGAAGAAACCCATGTGCGTTTCTTACTAAAGCGTTCGTGAAATTAATAAACTTTCGAAGGAACACGTTATCTTTCAAAGTAAAGCTTGTACTGAGAAAGAAAACACAGATCTCACTTCAAACAGTGCTTTCACACGTAGCAAACCACTGCTTGTCTTTAGAAAGAAACGCACTTGCGTTTCTTACTAAAGCTTTCGTGAAATTAATAAACTTTCGAAAGAACGCGATTATCTTTCAAAGTGTGGCTTGTACTGAAAAAAGGAACACTGAACTCAGTTCTAGCAGTGCTTTCAAACGTATCAAACCACTGCTTGTCTTTACAAAGAAACGCATGGGCTTTCTTACTAAAGCGTTCGTGAAATTAAGAAACTTTCGAAAGAACGCGATTATCTTTCAAAGTAAAGCTTGTAATGAGAAAAGGAACACTGATCTCGTTTCTAACAGTGCTTTCACACTTAGCAAAATACTGCTTGTCTTTACAAAGAAACGCATGTGCGTTTCTTACTAAAATTTCATGAAATTAAAAAACTTTCGAAAGAACGTGATTTTCTCTCAAAGTAAAACTTGTACTGAGAAAAGGAACACTGATCTCAGTTCTAACAGTGCTTTCACACGTAGCAAACAACTGCTTGTCTTTACAAAGAAACGCATGTGTGTTTCTTACTGAAGCTTTAGTGAAATTAATAAACTTTAGAAAGATCGCGATTATCTTCAAAGTAAAGCTTGTACTGAGAAAAGGAACAATGATCTCACTTCTAACCGTGCTTTCACACGTAGCAAACAACTGCTTGTGTTTACAAAGAAACGCATGTGCGTTTCTTAAAAAGCTTTCGTGAAATTAATAAACTTTCGAAAGAACGCGATTATCTTTCAAAGTGGGGCTCGTACTGAGAAAAGGAACACTGATCTCACTTCTAAGAGTGCTTTCACACGTAGCAAACCACTGCTTGTCTTTACAAAGAAACGCATGTACATTTCTTACTAAAGCATTCGTGAAATTGATAATCTTTCCAAAGAACGTGATTATGTTTCAAAGTAAAGCTTGTACTGAGAAAAGGAACACTGATCTCAGTTCTAACAGTGCTTTCCCACGTAGCAAACCACTGCTTGTCTTTACAAAGAAACCCATGTGCGTTTCTTACTAAAGCTTTATTGAAATTAATAAACTTTCGAAAGAACGCGATTATCTTTCAAAGTAAAGCTTGTACGGAGGAAAAAAACACTGTTCTCAGTTCTAACAGTGCTTTCATGTGTAGCAAACAACTGCTTGTTTTTACAAAGAATCGCATGTACGTTTCTTACCAAAGCTTTCTTGAAATTAATAAACTTCGAGAGAACGCGATTATCTTTCAAAGTAAAGCTTGTAATGAGTTAAACACTGATCTCAGTTCAAACAGTGCTTTCACACTTAGCAAACCACTGCTTGTCTTTACAAAGTAACCCATGTGCGTTTCATACTAAAGCGTTCGTGAAATTAATAAACTTTCGAAGGAACGCGTTATCTTTCAAAGAGGCTTGTACTGAGAAAGGAAACACTGATCTCAGTTCAAACAGTGCTTTCACACGTAGCAAACCACTGCTTGTCTTTACAAAGAAACGCATGTGCGTTTCTTACTAAAGCATTCGTGAAATTGATAAACTTTCCAAAGAACGCGATTGTTTTTCAAAGTAAAGCTTGTACTGAGAAAAGGAGCACTGATCTCAGTTCTAACAGTGCTTTCTCATGTAGAAAACCACTGTTTGTCTTTACAAAGAAACGCATGTGCTTTTCTTACTAAAGCTTTCGTGAAATTAATAAACTTTCGAAAGAAAGCGATTATCTTTCAAAGTAAAGCTTGTACTGAGAAAAGGAACACTGATCTCGTTTCTAACAGTGCTTTCAAACTTAGCAAACCACTGCTTGTCTTTACAAAGAAACGCATGTGCGTTTCTTACTATAGCTTTCGTGAAATTGATAAACTTTCGAAAGAACGCGATTATGTTTCCAAGTAAAGCTTGTCCTGAGAAAAGGAACACTGATCTCAGTTCTAACAGTGCTTTCACACGAGGCAAACAACTGCTTGTCTTTACAAATAAACGCTTGTGCGTTTCTTACTTAAGCTTTCGTGAAATTAATAAACTTACGAAAGAACTTGATTATCTTTCAAAGTAAAGCTTGTACTGAGAAAAGGAACACTGATCTCATTTCTAACAAAGTTTTCACACGTATTAAACCACTCTTTGTCTCTAGAAAGAAACGCAAATGCGTTTCTTACTAAAGCTTTCGTGAAATTAATAAACTTTCGAAAGAGAGTGATTATCTTTCAAAGTAAAGCTTTTACGGAGGAAAAAAACACTGATCTCAGTTCTAACAGTGCTTTCATGCGTAGCAAACCACTGCTTGTCTTTACAAAGAAACGCATGTGCGTTTCTTACTAAAGCTTTCGTGAAATTAATAAACTTTTGAAAGAACGCGATTATCTTTCAAAGTAAAGATTGTACTGAGAAAAGGAACACTGATCTCAGTTCTAACAGTGCTTTCACACATAGCAAACCACTGCTTGCCTTTACAAAGAAACGCATGTGCGTTTCTTACTAAAGCTTTCGTGAAATTAATAAACTTTCGAAATAACGCGATTATCTTTCAAAGTAAAGCTTGTACTGAGAATAGGAACACTGATCACAGTTTTAACAGTACTTTCACACGTAGCAAACAACTGCTTGTCCTTACAAAGATACGCATGAGCGTTTCTTATAAAGCTTTCGTGAAATTAATAAACTTTCGAAGGAACGCGTTATCTTTCAAAGTAAAGCTTGTACTGAGAATAGGAACACTGATCTCAGTTATAACAGTACTTTGACACGTAGCAAACAACTGCTTCTCCTTACAAAGATACGCATGTGCGTTTCTTATAAAGCTTTTGTGAAATTAATAAACTTTGGAAAGAACGTGATTATCTTTCAAAGTAAAGCTTGTACTGAGAAAGGAACACTGATCTCAGTTCAAACAGTGCTTTCACACGTAGCAAACCACTGCTTGTCTTTAGAAAGAAACGCATGTGCGTTTCTTACTAAAGCATCCGTGAAATTGATAAACTTTCCAAAGAACGCGATTATATTTCAAAGTAAAGGTTGTACTGAGAAAAGGAACACTGATCTCAGTTCTAACAGTGCTTTCATGCGTAGGAAATAACTGCTTGTATTTACAAAGAATCGCATGTACGTTTCTTACCAAAGCTTTATTGAAATTAATAAACTTTCGAAAGAACGCGATTATCTTTCAAAGTAAAGCTTGTACTGAGTTAAACACTGATCTCAGTTCAAAGAGTGCTTTCACACTTAGCAAACCACTGCTTGTCTTTACGAAGAAACCCATGTGCATTTCTTACTAAAGCGTACGTGAAATTAATAAACTTTCGAAGGAACGCGTTATCTTTCAAAGTAAAGCTTGTAGTGAGAAAGGAAACACAGATCTCACTTCAAACAGTGATTTCACACGTAGCAAACCACTGCTTGTCTTTACAAAAAACGCATGTGCTTTTCTTACTAAAGCGTTCGTGAAATTAATAAACTTTCAAAAGAACGCAATTATCTTTCAAAGTAAAGCTTGTCCTGAGAAAAGGAACACTGATCTCAGTTCTAACAGTGCTTTCACACTTAGCAAACCACTGCTTGTCTTTACAAAGAAACGCATGTGCGTTTCTTACTAAAGCATTCGTGAAATTTATAAACTTTCCAAAGAACGCGATTGTGTTTCAAAGTAAAGCTTGTACTGAGAAAAGGAGCACTGATCTCAGTTCTAACAGTGCTTTCTCATGTAGAAAACCACTCCTTGTCTTTAGAAAGAAACGCATTAGCATTTCTTACTAAAGCTTTCGTGAAATTGATAAACTTTCGAAAGAACGCGATTATGTTTCAAAGTAAAGCTTGTCCTTCAAAAAGGAACCCTGATCTCAGTTCTAACAGTGCTTTCACACTTAGCAAACAACTGCTTGTCTTTACAAAGAAACGCATGTGCGTTTCTTACTGAAGCTTTCGTGAAATTAATAACCGTTCGAAAGAACGCGATTATCTTTCAAAGTGGGGCTTGTACTGAGAAAAGGAACACTGATCTCACTTCTAACCGTGCTTTCACACGTAGCAAACAACTGCTTGTCTTTACAAAGAAACGCATGTGCGTTTCTTACTAAAGCTTTCGTGAAATTGATAAACTTTCGAAAGAACGCGATTATGTTTCAAAGTAAAGTTTGTCCTTCGAAAAGGAACACTGATCTCAGTTCTAACAGAGTTTTCACACTTATTAAACCACTCCTTGTCTTTAGAAAGAAACGCATTTGCGTTTCTTACTAAAGCTTTCGTGAAGTTAATAACCTTTTGAAAGAAAGCGATTATCTTTCAAAGTAAAGCTTGTATGGAGGAAAAAAACACTGATCTCAGTTTTACCAGTGCTTTCATGCGTAGCAACCAACTGCTTCTCTTTACATAGAAACGCATGTGCGTTTCTTACTAAAGGTTTCATGAAATTAATAAACTTTTGAAAGAACGCGATTATCTTTCAAAGTAAAGATTGTACTGAGAAAAGGAACACTGATCTCAGTTCTAACAGTGCTTTCACACATAGCAAACCACTGCTTGCCTTTACAAAGAAACGCATGTGCGTTTCTTACTAAAGCTTTCGTGAAATTAATAAACTTTCGAAATAACGCGATTATCTTTCAAAGTAAAGCTTGTACTGAGAATAGGAACACTGATCTCAGTTTTAACAGTACTTTCACACGTAGCAAACAACTGCTTGTCCTTACAAAGATACGCATGTGCGTTTCTTATAAAGCTTTCGTGAAATTAATAAACTTTCGAAGGAACGCGTTATCTTTCAAAGTAAAGCTTGTACTGAGAAAGGAAACACAGATCTCACTTCAAACAGTGCTTTCACACGTAGCAAACCACTGCTTGTCTTTACAAGGAAATGCATGTGCGTTTCTTACTAAAGCTTTCTTGAAATTAATAAACTTTCGAAAGAACGCGATTATCTTTCAAAGTAAAGCTTGTACTGAGAAAAGGAACACTGATCTCAGTTCTAACAGTGCTTTCACACTTTGCAAATAACTGCTTGTCTTTACTAAGGAACGCATGTGCGTTTCTTACTAAAGCGTTTTTGAAATTAACAAACTTACGAAAGAACGCGATTATCTTTCAAAGTAAAGCTTGTACTGAGAAAAAAAACACTGATCTCAGTTCTAACAGTACTTTCAAACTTAGTAAACAACTGCTTGCCTTTACAAATAAACGCATGTGCATTTTTTACTAAAGTTTTCGTGAAATTAATAAACTTTCAAAAGAACGCGATTATCTTTCAAATAAAGCTTGTACTGAGAAAAGGAACACTGAACTCATTTCGAACAGTGCTTTCACACGTAGCAATCAACTGCTTGTCTTTAGAAAGAAATGCATGTGCGTTTCTTACTAAAGCTATCTGATTAATAAACTTTCGAAAGAACGCGATTATCTTTCAAAGTAAAGGTTGTACTGAGAAAAGGAACATTGATCTCAGATCTATCATTACTTTCAGACGTAGCAAACAACTGCTTGTTTTACAAAGAAACGCATGTACGTTTCTTACTAAAGATTTCGTGAAATTAATAAACTTTCGAAAGAACGCGATTATCTTTCAAAGTAAAGCTTGTACTGAGAAAAGGAACACTGATCTCAGTTCTAACAGTGCTTTTACACGTAGCAAACCACTGCTTGTCTTTACAAAGAAACGCATGTGCGTTTCTTACTAAAGCTTTCGTGAAATTAATAAACTTACGAAAGAACGCGATTACCTTTCAAAGTAAAGCTTGTACTGAGAAAAGGAACACTGATCTCAGTTCTAACAGATTTTTCACACGTATTAAACCACTCCTTTTCTTTAGAAAGAAACGCATTTGTGTTTCTTACTAAAGCTTTCGTGAAATTAATAACCTTTCGAAAGAAAGCGATTATCTTTCAAAGTAAAGCTTGTAATGAGAAAAGGAGAACTGATCTCATTTCTAACAGTGCTTTCACAGGTAGCAAACCACTGCTTGTCTTTACAAAGAAACGCATGTGCGTTTCTTACTAAAGCTTTCGTGAAATTGATAAACTTTCGAAAGAACGCGATTATGTTTCAAAGTAAAGTTTGTCCTTCGAAAAGGAACACTGATCTCAGTTCTAACAGAGTTTTCACACTTATTAAACCACTCCTTGTCTTTAGAAAGAAACGCATTTGCGTTTCTTACTAAAGCTTTCGTGAAGTTAATAACCTTTTGAAAGAAAGCGATTATCTTTCAAAGTAAAGCTTGTATGGAGGAAAAAAACACTGATCTCAGTTTTACCAGTGCTTTCATGCGTAGCAAACAACTGCTTCTCTTTACATAGAAACGCATGTGCGTTTCTTACTAAAGCTTTCGTGAAATTAATAAACTTTTGAAAGAACGCGATTATCTTTCAAAGTAAAGATTGTACTGAGAAAAGGAACACTGATCTCAGTTCTAACAGTGCTTTCACACATAGCAAACCACTGCTTGCCTTTACAAAGAAACGCATGTGCGTTTCTTACTAAAGCTTTCGTGAAATTAATAAACTTTCGAAATAACGCGATTATCTTTCAAAGTAAAGCTTGTACTGAGAATAGGAACACTGATCACAGTTTTAACAGTACTTTCACACGTAGCAAACAACTGCTTGTCCTTACAAAGATACGCATGAGCGTTTCTTATAAAGCTTTCGTGAAATTAATAAACTTTCGAAGGAACGAGTTATCTTTCAAAGTAAAGCTTGTACTGAGAAAAGGAGCACTGATCTCAGTTCTAACAGTGCTTTCTCATGTAGAAAACCACTCCTTGTCTTTAAAAATAAACGCATGTGCGTTTCTTACTAAAGCTTTCGTGAAATTAATAAACTTTCAAAAGAACGCGATTATCTTTCAAAGTAAAGCTTGTACTGAGAAAAGGAACACTGATCTCAGTTTTAACAGTGCTTTAACACGTAGCAAACCACTGCTTGTCTTTACAAAGAAACCCATGTGATTTTCTTACTAAAGCTTTCGTGAAGTTAATAACCTTTCGAAAGAAAGAGATTATCTTTCAAAGTAAAGCTTGTACGGAGGAAAAAAACACTGATCTCAGTTTTAACAGTGCTTTCATGCGTAGCAAACAACTGCTTCTCTTTACATAGAAACGCATGTGCGTTTCTTACTAAAGCTTTCGTGAAATTAATAAACTTTTGAAAGAACGCGATTATCTTTCAAAGTAAAGATTGTACTGAGGAAAGGAACACTGATCTCAGTTCTAACAGTGCTTTCACACATAGCAAACCACTGCTTGCCTTTACAAAGAAACGCATGTGCGTTTCTTACTAAAGCTTTCGTGAAATTAATAAACTTTCGAAAGAACGCGATTATCTTTCAAAGTAAAGCTTGTACTGAGAATAGGAACACTGATCTCAGTTATAACAGTACTTTCACACGTAGCAAACAACTGCTTGTCCTTACAAAGATACGCATGTGCGTTTCTTATAAAGCTTTCGTGAAATTAATAAACATTCGAAAGAACGTGATTATCTTTCAAAGTAAAGCTTGTACTGAGAAAGGAACACTGATCTCAGTTCAAACAGTGCTTTCACACGTAGCAAACCACTGCTTGTCTTTAGAAAGAAACGCACTTGCGTTTCTTACTAAAGCTTTCATGAGATTAATAAACTTTCGAAAGAAAGCGATTATCTTTCAAAGTAAAGCTTGTACGGAGGAAAAGGAACACTGATCTCAGTTCTCACAGTGCTTTTATGCGTAGGAAAAAACTGCTTATATTTACAAAGAATCGAATTTACGTTTCTTACCAAAGCTTTCTTGAAATTAATAAACTTTCGAAAGAACGCGATTATCTTTCAAAGTAAAGCTTGTACTGAGTTAAACACTGATCTCAGTTCAAAGAGTGATTTCACACTTAGCAAACCACTGGTTGTCTTTACGAAGAAACCCATGTGCGTTTCTTACTAAAGCGTTCGTGAAATTAATAAACTTTCGAAGGAACACGTTATCTTTCAAAGTAAAGCTTGTACTGAGAAAGAAAACACAGATCTCACTTCAAACAGTGCTTTCACACGTAGCAAACCACTGCTTGTCTTTAGAAAGAAACGCACTTGCGTTTCTTACTAAAGCTTTCGTGAAATTAATAAACTTTCGAAAGAACGCGATTATCTTTCAAAGTGTGGCTTGTACTGAAAAAAGGAACACTGAACTCAGTTCTAGCAGTGCTTTCAAACGTATCAAACCACTGCTTGTCTTTACAAAGAAACGCATGGGCTTTCTTACTAAAGCGTTCGTGAAATTAAGAAACTTTCGAAAGAACGCGATTATCTTTCAAAGTAAAGCTTGTAATGAGAAAAGGAACACTGATCTCGTTTCTAACAGTGCTTTCACACTTAGCAAAATACTGCTTGTCTTTACAAAGAAACGCATGTGCGTTTCTTACTAAAATTTCATGAAATTAAAAAACTTTCGAAAGAACGTGATTTTCTCTCAAAGTAAAACTTGTACTGAGAAAAGGAACACTGATCTCAGTTCTAACAGTGCTTTCACACGTAGCAAACAACTGCTTGTCTTTACAAAGAAACGCATGTGTGTTTCTTACTGAAGCTTTAGTGAAATTAATAAACTTTAGAAAGATCGCGATTATCTTCAAAGTAAAGCTTGTACTGAGAAAAGGAACAATGATCTCACTTCTAACCGTGCTTTCACACGTAGCAAACAACTGCTTGTGTTTACAAAGAAACGCATGTGCGTTTCTTAAAAAGCTTTCGTGAAATTAATAAACTTTCGAAAGAACGCGATTATCTTTCAAAGTGGGGCTCGTACTGAGAAAAGGAACACTGATCTCACTTCTAAGAGTGCTTTCACACGTAGCAAACCACTGCTTGTCTTTACAAAGAAACGCATGTACATTTCTTACTAAAGCATTCGTGAAATTGATAATCTTTCCAAAGAACGTGATTATGTTTCAAAGTAAAGCTTGTACTGAGAAAAGGAACACTGATCTCAGTTCTAACAGTGCTTTCCCACGTAGCAAACCACTGCTTGTCTTTACAAAGAAACCCATGTGCGTTTCTTACTAAAGCTTTATTGAAATTAATAAACTTTCGAAAGAACGCGATTATCTTTCAAAGTAAAGCTTGTACGGAGGAAAAAAACACTGTTCTCAGTTCTAACAGTGCTTTCATGTGTAGCAAACAACTGCTTGTTTTTACAAAGAATCGCATGTACGTTTCTTACCAAAGCTTTCTTGAAATTAATAAACTTCGAGAGAACGCGATTATCTTTCAAAGTAAAGCTTGTAATGAGTTAAACACTGATCTCAGTTCAAACAGTGCTTTCACACTTAGCAAACCACTGCTTGTCTTTACAAAGTAACCCAAGTGCGTTTCATACTAAAGCGTTCGTGAAATTAATAAACTTTCGAAGGAACGCGTTATCTTTCAAAGAGGCTTGTACTGAGAAAGGAAACACTGATCTCAGTTCAAACAGTGCTTTCACACGTAGCAAACCACTGCTTGTCTTTACAAAGAAACGCATGTGCGTTTCTTACTAAAGCATTCGTGAAATTGATAAACTTTCCAAAGAACGCGATTGTTTTTCAAAGTAAAGCTTGTACTGAGAAAAGGAGCACTGATCTCAGTTCTAACAGTGCTTTCTCATGTAGAAAACCACTGTTTGTCTTTACAAAGAAACGCATGTGCTTTTCTTACTAAAGCTTTCGTGAAATTAATAAACTTTCGAAAGAAAGCGATTATCTTTCAAAGTAAAGCTTGTAATGAGAAAAGGAACACTGATCTCGTTTCTAACAGTGCTTTCAAACTTAGCAAACCACTGCTTGTCTTTACAAAGAAACGCATGTGCGTTTCTTACTATAGCTTTCGTGAAATTGATAAACTTTCGAAAGAACGCGATTATGTTTCCAAGTAAAGCTTGTCCTGAGAAAAGGAACACTGATCTCAGTTCTAACAGTGCTTTCACACGTAGCAAACAACTGCTTGTCTTTACAAATAAACACTTGTGCGTTTCTTACTTAAGCTTTCGTGAAATTAATAAACTTACGAAAGAACTTGATTATCTTTCAAAGTAAAGCTTGTACTGAGAAAAGGAACACTGATCTCATTTCTAACAAAGTTTTCACACGTATTAAACCACTCTTTGTCTCTAGAAAGAAACGCAAATGCGTTTCTTACTAAAGCTTTCGTGAAATTAATAAACTTTCGAAAGAGAGTGATTATCTTTCAAAGTAAAGCTTTTACGGAGGAAAAAAACACTGATCTCAGTTCTAACAGTGCTTTCATGCGTAGCAAACCACTGCTTGTCTTTACAAAGAAACGCATGTGCGTTTCTTACTAAAGCTTTCGTGAAATTAATAAACTTTTGAAAGAACGCGATTATCTTTCAAAGTAAAGATTGTACTGAGAAAAGGAACACTGATCTCAGTTCTAACAGTGCTTTCACACTTAGCAACCACTGCTTGTCTTTACAAAGAAACACATGTGCGTTTCTTACTAAAGCTTTCGTGAAATTAATAAACTTTTGAAAAAACGCGATTATCTTTCAAAGTAAAGATTGTACGGAGAAAAGGAACACTGATCTCAGTTCTAACAGTGCTTTCACACTTAGCAAACCACTGCTTGTCTTTACAAAGAAACGCATGTGCTTTTCTTCCTAAAGCTTTCGTGAAATTAATAAACTTTCGAAAGAACACGATTATCTTTCAAAGTAAGGCTGTACGGAGGGAAAAAACACTGTTCTCAGTTCTAACAGTGCTTTCATGTGTAGCAAACAACTGCTTGTCTTTAGAAAGGATCGCATGTACGTTTCTTACCAAAGCTTTCTTGAAATTAATAAACTTTCGAGAGAACGAGATTATCTTTCAAAGTAAAGCTTGTACTGAGTTAAACACTGATCTCAGTTCAAACAGTGCTTTCACACTTAGCAAACCACTGCTTGTCTTTACAAAGAAACCCATGTGCGTCTCATACTAAAGCGTTCGTGAAATTAATAAACTTTCGAAGCAACGCGTTATCTTTCAAAGAAGCTTGTACTGAGAAAGGAAACACTGAACTCAGTTCAAACAGTGCTTTCACACGTAGCAAACCACTGGTTGTCTTTACAAAGAAATGCACGTGTGTTTCTTACTAAAGCTTTCGTGAAATTAATAAACTTTCGAAAGAACGCGATTATCATTCAAAGTGGGGCTTGTACTGAGAAAAGGAACACTGATCTCAGTTCTAACAGTGCTTTCACACGTAGCAAACCACTGCTTGTCTTTACAAAGAAACGCATGTGCGTTTCTTACTAAAGCATTCGTGAAATTGATAAACTTTCCAAAGAACATGATTGTTTCTCAAAGTAAAGTTTGTACTGAGAAAAGGAGCACTGATCTCAATTCTAGCAGTGCTTTCTCATATAGAAAACCACTGCTTGCCTTTACAAAGAAACGCATGTGCTTTTCTTACTAAAGCTTTCGTGAAATTAATAAACTTTCAAAAGAACGCAAATATCTTTCAAGGTAAAGCTTGTACTGAGAATAGGAACACTGATCTCAGTTATAACAGTACTTTCACACGTAGCAAACAACTGCTTCTCCTTACAAAGAAACGCATGTGCGTTTCTTACTAAAGCTTTCGTGAAATTAATAAACTTTTGAAAGAACGCGATTATCTTTCAAAGTAAAGATTGTACGGAGAAAAGGAACACTGATCTCAGTTCTAGCAGTGCTTTCACACTTAGCAAACCACAGCTTGCCTTTACAAAAAAACACATGTGCGTTTCTTACTAAAGCTTTCGTGAAATTAATAATCTTTCGAAAGAACGCGATTATCTTTCAAAGTATAGCTTGTACTGAGAAAAGGAACACTGATCTCAGTTCGAACAGTGCTTTCACACGTAGCAAACCACTGCTTGTCTTTACAAAGAAACGCATGTGCGTTTCTTACTAAAGCTTTCGTGAAATTGATCAACTTTCGAAAGAACGCAATTATGTTTCAAAGTTAGCTTGTCATTCAAAAAGGAACACTGATCTCAGTTCCAACAGTGCTTTCACAGGAAGCAAACAACTACAAGTGCGTTTCTTACTAAAGCTTTTGTGAAATTAATAACCTTTCGAATGAAAGCGATTATCTTTCAAAGTAAAGCTTGTACGGAGGAAAAAAACACTGATCTCAGTATTAACAGTGCTTTCATGCGTAGCAAACAACTGCTTGTCTTTACAAAGTATCGCATGTACGTTTCTTACCAAAGCTTTCTTGAAATTAATAAACTTTCGAGAGAACGCGGTTATCTTTCAAAGTAAAGCTTGTACTGAGTTAAACACTGATCTCAGTTCAAAGAGTGTTTCACACTTAGCAAAACACTGCTTGTCTTTACAAAGAAACCTATGTGCGTTTCTTACTAAAGCGTTCGTGAACTTAATAAACTTTCGAAGGAACGCGTTATCTTAAAAGAAAAGCTTGTACTGAGAAAGGAAACACTGATCTCAGTTCAAACAGTGCTTTCACACGTAGCAAACCACTGCTTGTCTTTACAAAGTAATGCATGTGCGTTTCTTACTAAACCTTTCTTGAAATTAATAAACATTCGAAAGAACGTGATTATCTTTCAAAGTAAAGCTTGTACTGAGAAAAGGAACACTGATCTCAGTTCTAACAGTGTTTTCACACTTAGCAAACAAAAGCTTGTCTTTACAAAGTAACGCATGTGCGTTTCTTACTAAAGCTTTCGTGAAATGAATAAACTTTCGAAAGAACACGATTATCTTTCAAAGTAAAGCTTGTACTGAGTAAAGGAAACCTGATCTCAGTTCTAACACTGCTTTCACACTTAGCAAACAACTGCTTGTCTTTACAAAGAAACGCATGTGCGTTTCTTAATAAAACGTTCGTGAAATTGATAAACTTTCCAAAGAACGCGATTATGTTTCAAAGTAAAGCTTGTACTGAGAAAAGGAACACTGATCTCAGTTCTAACAGTGCTTTCTCACATAGAAATCCACTGCTTGTCTTTACAAAGAAACGCATGTGCGTTTCTTACTAAAGCGTTCGTGAAATTAAGAAACTTTCTAAAGAACACCATTATCATTCAAAGTAAAGCTTGTACAGAGAAAATGAACCCTGATCTCAGTTCTAACAGTGCTTTCACACTTAGCAAACAAATGCTTGTCTTTACAAAGAAACACATGTTCGTTTCTTACTAAAGCTTTCGTGAAATTAATAAACTTTCGAAAGAATGCGATTATCTTTCAAAGTGGGGCTTGTACTGAGAAAAGGAACACTGATCTCAGTTCTAACAGTGCTTTCACACGTAGCAAACCACTGCTTGTCTTTCCAAAGAAATGCATGTGCGTTTCTTCCTAAAGCTTTCGTGAAATTAATAAACTTTCGAAAGAAAGCGATTATCTTTCAAAGTAAAGCTTGTACGGAGGAAAAAAACACTGTTCTCAGTTCTAACAGTGCTTTCATGTGTAGCAAACAACTGCTTGTCTTTACAAAGAATCGCATGTACGTTTCTTACCAAAGCTTTCTTGAAATTAATAAACTTTCGAGAGAACGCGATTATCTTTCAAAGTAAAGCTTGTACTGAGTTAAACACTGATCTCAGTTCAAACAGTGCTTTCACACTTAGCAAACCACTGCTTGTCTTTACAAAGTAACCCATGTGCGTTTCATACTAAAGCGTTCGTGAAATTAATAAACTTTCGAAGGAACTCGATATCTTTCAAAGAAGCTTGTACTGAGAAAGGAAACACTGATCTCAGTTCAAACAGTGCTTTCACACTTAGCAAACCACTGGTTGTCTTTACAAAGAAACGCATTTGTGTTTCTTACTAAAGCTTTCGTGAAATTAATAAACTTTCGAAAGAAAGCGATTATCTTTCAAAGTAAAGCTTGTAATGAGAAAAGGAGAACTGATCTCATTTCTAACAGTGCTTTCACACGTAGCAAACAACTGCTTGTCTTTACAAAGAAACGCATGTGCGTTTCTTACTAAAGCGTTCGTGAAATTAAGAAACTTTCAAAAGAACGCAATTATATTTCAAAGTATAGCTTGTACTGAGAAAAGGAACACTGATCTCAGTTCTGACAGTTCTTTCACACTTAGCAAACCACTGCTTGTCTTTACAAAGAAACGCATGTGCGTTTCTTACTAAAGCTTTCGTGAAATTGATAAACTTTCGAAAGAACGCGATTATGTTTCAATGTAAAGCTTGTCCTGAGAAAAGGAACACTGATCTCAGTTCTAACAGTGCTTTCACACTTAGCAAACCACTGCTTGTCTTTACAAAGAAACGCATGTGCGTTTCTTACTAAAGCATTCGTGAAATTGATAAACTTTCCAAAGAACGCGATTGTGTTTCAAAGTAAAGCTTGTACTGAGAAAAGGAGCACTGATCTCAGTTCTAACAGTGCTTTCTCATGTAGAAAACCACTCCTTGTCTTTACAAATAAACGCATGTGCGTTTCTTACTAAAGCTTTCGTGAAATTAATAAACTTTCAAAAGAACGCGATTATCTTTCAAAGTAAAGCTTGTACTGAGAAAAGGAACACTGATCTCAGTTTTAACAGTGCTTTAACACGTAGCAAACCACTGCTTGTCTTTACAAAGAAACCCATGTGAGTTTCTTACTAAAGCTTTCGTGAAGTTAATAACCTTTCGAAAGAAAGAGATTATCTTTCAAAGTAAAGCTTGTACGGAGGAAAAAAACACTGATCTCAGTTTTAACAGTGCTTTCATGCGTAGCAAACAACTGCTTCTCTTTACATAGAAACGCATGTGCGTTTCTTACTAAAGCTTTCGTGAAATTAATAAACTTTTGAAAGAACGCGATTATCTTTCAAAGTAAAGATTGTACTGAGAAAAGGAACACTGATCTCAGTTCTAACAGTGCTTTCACACATAGCAAACCACTGCTTGCCTTTACAAAGAAACGCATGTGCGTTTCTTACTAAAGCTTTCGTGAAATTAATAAACTTTCGAAAGAACGCGATTATCTTTCAAAGTAAAGCTTGTACTGAGAATAGGAACACTGATCTCAGTTATAACAGTACTTTCACACATAGCAAACAACTGCTTGTCCTTACAAAGATACGCATGTGCGTTTCTTATAAAGCTTTCGTGAAATTAATAAACATTCGAAAGAACGTGATTATCTTTCAAAGTAAAGCTTGTACTGAGAAAGGAACACTGATCTCAGTTCAAACAGTGCTTTCACACGTAGCAAACCACTGCTTGTCTTTAGAAAGAAACGCATGTGCGTTTCTTACTAAAGCTTTCGTGAAATGAATAAACTTTCGAAAGAACACGATTATCTTTCAAAGTAAAGCTTGTACTGAGTAAAGGAAACCTGATCTCAGTTCTAACAGTGCTTTCACACTTAGCAAACAACTGCTTGTCTTTACAAAGAAACGCATGTGCGTTTCTTAATAAAACTTTCGTGAAATTGATAAACTTTCCAAAGAACGCGATTATGTTTCAAAGTAAAGCTTGTACTGAGAAAAGGAACACTGATCTCAGTTCTAACAGTGCTTTCTCACATAGAAATCCACTGCTTGTCTTTACAAAGAAACGCATGTGCGTTTCTTACTAAAGCGTTCGTGAAATTAAGAAACTTTCTAAAGAACACCATTATCATTCAAAGTAAAGCTTGTACAGAGAAAATGAACCCTGATCTCAGTTCTAACAGTGCTTTCACACTTAGCAAACAAATGCTTGTCTTTACAAAGAAACACATGTGCGTTTCTTACTAAAGCTTTCGTGAAATTAATAAACTTTCGAAAGAATGCGATTATCTTTCAAAGTGGGGCTTGTACTGAGAAAAGGAACACTGATCTCAGTTCTAACAGTGCTTTCACACGTAGCAAACCACTGCTTGTCTTTCCAAAGAAACGCATGTGCGTTTCTTCCTAAAGCTTTCGTGAAATTAATAAACTTTCGAAAGAAAGCGATTATCTTTCAAAGTAAAGCTTGTACGGAGGAAAAAAACACTGTTCTCAGTTCTAACAGTGCTTTCATGTGTAGCAAACAACTGCTTGTCTTTACAAAGAATCGCATGTACGTTTCTTACCAAAGCTTTCTTGAAATTAATAAACTTTCGAGAGAACGCGATTATCTTTCAAAGTAAAGCTTGTACTGAGTTAAACACTGATCTCAGTTCAAACAGTGCTTTCACACTTAGCAAACCACTGCTTGTCTTTACAAAGTAACCCATGTGCGTTTCATACTAAAGCGTTCGTGAAATTAATAAACTTTCGAAGGAACGCGATATCTTTCAATAAGCTTGTACTGAGAAAGGAAACACTGATCTCAGTTCAAACAGTGCTTTCACACGTAGCAAACCACTGGTTGTCTTTACAAAGAAACGCATGTGCCTTTCTTCCTAAAGCTTTCGTGAAATTAATAAACTTTCGAAAGAAAGCGATTATCTTTCAAAGTAAAGCTTGTAATGAGAAAAGGAGAACTGATCTCATTTCTAACAGTGCTTTCACACGTAGCAAACAACTGCTTGTCTTTACAAAGAAACGCATGTGCGTTTCTTACTAAAGCGTTCGTGAAATTAAGAAACTTTCAAAAGAACGCAATTATATTTCAAAGTATAGCTTGTACTGAGAAAAGGAACACTGATCTCAGTTCTGACAGTTCTTTCACACTTAGCAAACCACTGCTTGTCTTTACAAAGAAACGCATGTGCGTTTCTTACTAAAGCTTTCGTGAAATTGATAAACTTTCGAAAGAACGCGATTATGTTTCAATGTAAAGCTTGTCCTGAGAAAAGGAACACTGATCTCAGTTCTAACAGTGCTTTCACACTTAGCAAACCACTGCTTGTCTTTACAAAGAAACGCATGTGCGTTTCTTACTAAAGCATTCGTGAAATAGATAAACTTTCCAAAGAACGCGATTGTGTTTCAAAGTAAAGCTTGTACTAAGAAAAGGAGCACTGATCTCAGTTCTAACAGTGCTTTCTCATGTAGAAAACCACTCCTTGTCTTTACAAATAAACGCATGTGCGTTTCTTACTAAAGCTTTCGTGAAATTAATAAACTTTCAAAAGAACGCGATTATCTTTCAAAGTAAAGCTTGTACTGAGAAAAGGAACACTGATCTCAGTTTTAACAGTGCTTTAACACGTAGCAAACCACTGCTTGTCTTTACAAAGAAACCCATGTGAGTTTCTTACTAAAGCTTTCGTGAAGTTAATAACCTTTCGAAAGAAAGAGATTATCTTTCAAAGTAAAGCTTGTACGGAGGAAAAAAACACTGATCTCTGTTTTAACAGTGCTTTCATGCGTAGCAAACAACTGCTTCTCTTTACATAGAAACGCATGTGCGTTTCTTACTAAAGCTTTCGTGAAATTAATAAACTTTTGAAAGAACGCGATTATCTTTCAAAGTAAAGATTGTACTGAGAAAAGGAACACTGATCTCAGTTCTAACAGTGCTTTCACACATAGCAAACCACTGCTTGCCTTTACAAAGAAACGCATGTGCGTTTCTTACTAAAGCTTTCGTGAAATTAATAAACTTTCGAAAGAACGCGATTATCTTTCAAAGTAAAGCTTGTACTGAGAATAGGAACACTGATCTCAGTTATAACAGTACTTTCACACGTAGCAAACAACTGCTTGTCCTTACAAAGATACGCATGTGCGTTTCTTATAAAGCTTTCGTGAAATTAATAAACATTCGAAAGAACGTGATTATCTTTCAAAGTAAAGCTTGTACTGAGAAAGGAACACTGATCTCAGTTCAAACAGTGCTTTCACACGTAGCAAACCACTGCTTGTCTTTAGAAAGAAACGCACTTGCGTTTCTTACTAAAGCTTTCGTGAAATTAATAAACTTTCGAAAGAAAGCGATTATCTTTCAAAGTAAAGCTTGTACGGAGGAAAAGGAACACTGATCTCAGTTCTAACAGTGCTTTCATGCGTAGGAGAAAACTGCTTATATTTACAAAGAATCGAATTTATGTTTCTTACCAAAGCTTTCTTGAAATTAATAAACTTTCGAAAGAACGCGATTATCTTTCAAAGTAAAGCTTGTACTGAGTTAAACACTGATCTCAGTTCAAAGAGTGATTTCACACTTAGCAAACCACTGGTTGTCTTTACGAAGAAACCCATGTGCGTTTCTTACTAACGCGTTCGTGAAATTAATAAACTTTCGAAGGAACACGTTATCTTTCAAAGTAAAGCTTGTAATGAGAAAAGGAACACTGATCTCATTTCTAACAGTGCTTTCACACGTAGCAAACCACTGCTTGTCTTTAGAAAGAAACGCACTTGCGTTTCTTATTAAAGCTTTCGTGAAATTAATAAACTTTCGAAAGAACGCGATTATCTTTCAAAGTGTGGCTTGTACTGAAAAAAGGAACACTGAACTCAGTTCTAGCAGTGCTTTCAAACGTATCAAGCCACTGCTTGTCTTTACAAAGAAACGCATGGGCTTTCTTACTAAAGCGTTCGTGAAATTAAGAAACTTTCGAAAGAACGCGATTATCTTTCAAAGTAAAGCTTGTACTGAGAAAAGGAACAATGATCTCAGTTCTAACAGTGCTTTTACACTTTGCAAATAACTGCTTGTCTTCACAAAGGAACGCATGTGCGTTTCTTACTAAAGATTTCGTGAAATTAATAAACTTTCGAAAGAACGCGATTATCTTTCAAAGTAAAGCTTGTAATGAGAAAAGGAACACTGATCTCGTTTCTAACAGTGCTTTCACACTTAGCAAAATACTGCTTGTCTTTACAAAGAAACGCATGTGCGTTTCTTACTAAAATTTCATGAAATTAAAAAACTTTCGAAAGAACGTGATTTTCTCTCAAAGTAAAACTTGTACTGAGAAAAGGAACACTGAACTCAGTTCTAACAGTGCTTTCACACGTAGCAAACAACTGCTTGTCTTTACAAAGAAACGCATGTGTGTTTCTTACTGAAGCTTTAGTGAAATTAATAAACTTTAGAAAGATCGCGATTATCTTCAAAGTAAAGCTTGTACTGAGAAAAGGAACAATGATCTCACTTCTAACCGTGCTTTCACACGTAGCAAACAACTGCTTGTGTTTACAAAGAAACGCATGTGCGTTTCTTAAAAAGCTTTCGTGAAATTAATAAACTTTCGAAAGAACGCGATTATCTTTCAAAGTGGGGCTTGTACTGAGAAAAGGAACACTGATCTCACTTCTAACAGTGCTTTCACACGTAGCAAACCACTGCTTGTCTTTACAAAGAAACGCATGTACATTTCTTACTAAAGCATTCGTGAAATTGATAATCTTTCCAAAGAACGTGATTATGTTTCAAAGTAAAGCTTGTACTGAGAAAAGGAACACTGATCTCAGTTCTAACAGTGCTTTCCCACGTAGCATACCACTGCTTGTCTTTACAAAGAAACCCATGTGCGTTTCTTACTAAAGCTTTATTGAAATTAATAAACTTTCGAAAGAACGCGATTATCTTTCAAAGTAAAGCTTGTACGGAGGAAAAAAACACTGTTCTCAGTTCTAACAGTGCTTTCATGTGTAGCAAACAACTGCTTGTTTTTACAAAGAATCGCATGTACGTTTCTTACCAAAGCTTTCTTGAAATTAATAAACTTCGAGAGAACGCGATTATCTTTCAAAGTAAAGCTTGTACTGAGTTAAACACTGATCTCAGATCAAACAGTGCTTTCACACTTAGCAAACCACTGCTTGTCTTTACAAAGTAACCCATGTGCGTTTCATACTAAAGCGTTCGTGAAATTAATAAACTTTCAAAGGAACGCGTTATCTTTCAAAGAAGCTTGTACTGAGAAAGGAAACACTGATCTCAGTTCAAACAGTGCTTTCACACGTAGCAAACCACTGCTTGTCTTTACAAAGAAACGCATGTGTGTTTCTTACTAAAGCATTCGTGAAATTGATAAACTTTCCAAAGAACGCGATTGTTTTTCAAAGTAAAGCTTGTACTGAGAAAAGGAGCACTGATCTCAGTTCTAACAGTGCTTTCTCATGTAGAAAACCACTGTTTGTCTTTACAAAGAAACGCATGTGCTTTTCTTACTAAAGCTTTCGTGAAATTAATAAACTTTCGAAAGAAAGCGAATATCTTTCAAAGTAAAGATTGTACTGAGAAAAGGAACACTGATCTCGTTTCTAACAGTGCTTTCACACTTAGCAAACCACTGCTTGTCTTTACAAAGAAACGCATGTGCGTTTCTTACTATAGCTTTCGTGAAATTGATAAACTTTCGAAAGAACGCGATTATGTTTCCAAGTAAAGCTTGTCCTGAGAAAAGGAACACTGATCTCAGTTCTAACAGTGCTTTCACACTTAGCAAACAACTGCTTGTCTTTACAAATAAACGCTTGTGCGTTTCTTACTTAAGCTTTCGTGAAATTAATAAACTTTTGAAAGAACGCGATTATCTTTCAAAGTAAAGATTGTACTGAGAAAAGGAACACTGATCTCAGTTCTAACAGTGCTTTCACACTTAGCAACCACTGCTTGTCTTTACAAAGAAACACATGTGCGTTTCTTACTAAAGCTTTCGTGAAATTAATAAACTTTTGAAAAAACGCGATTATCTTTCAAAGTAAAGATTGTACGGAGAAAAGGAACACTGATCTCAGTTCTAACAGTGCTTTCACACTTAGCAAACCACTGCTTGTTTTTACAAAGAAACGCATGTGCTTTTATTCCTAAAGCTTTCGTGAAATTAATAAACTTTCGAAAGAACACGATTATCTTTCAAAGTAAAGCTGTACGGAGGGAAAAAACACTGTTCTCAGTTCTAACAGTGCTTTCATGTGTAGCAAACAACTGCTTGTCTTTAGAAAGAATCGCATGTACGTTTCTTACCAAAGCTTTCTTGAAATTAATAAACTTTCGAGAGAACGAGATTATCTTTCAAAGTAAAGCTTGTACTGAGTTAAACACTGATCTCAGTTCAAACAGTGCTTTCACACTTAGCAAACCACTGCTTGTCTTTACAAAGAAAGCCATGTGCGTCTCATACTAAAGCGTTCGTGAAATTAATAAACTTTCGAAGCAACGCGTTATCTTTCAAAGAAGCTTGTACTGAGAAAGGAAACACTGAACTCAGTTCAAACAGTGCTTTCACACGTAGCAAACCACTGGTTGTCTTTACAAAGAAATGCACGTGTGTTTCTTACTAAAGCTTTCGTGAAATTAATAAACTTTCGAAAGAACGCGATTATCATTCAAAGTGGGGCTTGTACTGAGAAAAGGAACACTGATCTCAGTTCTAACAGTGCTTTCACACGTAGCAAACCACTGCTTGTCTTTACAAAGAAACGCATGTGCGTTTCTTACTAAAGCATTCGTGAAATTGATAAACTTTCCAAAGAACATGATTGTTTCTCAAAGTAAACTTTGTACTGAGAAAAGGAGCACTGATCTCAATTCTAGCAGTGCTTTCTCATATAGAAAACCACTGCTTGCCTTTACAAAGAAACGCATGTGCTTTTCTTACTAAAGCTTTCGTGAAATTAATAAACTTTCAAAAGAACGCAAATATCTTTCAAGGTAAAGCTTGTACTGAGAATAGGAACACTGATCTCAGTTATAACAGTACTTTCACACGTAGCAAACAACTGCTTCTCCTTACAAAGAAACGCATGTGCGTTTCTTACTAAAGCTTTCGTGAAATTAATAAACTTTTGAAAGAACGCGATTATCTTTCAAAGTAAAGATTGTACGGAGAAAAGGAACACTGATCTCAGTTCTAGCAGTGCTTTCACACTTAGCAAACCACAGCTTGCCTTTACAAAAAAACACATGTGCGTTTCTTACTAAAGCTTTCGTGAAATTAATAATCTTTCGAAAGAACGCGATTATCTTTCAAAGTATAGCTTGTACTGAGAAAAGGAACACTGATCTCAGTTCGAACAGTGCTTTCACACGTAGCAAACCACTGCTTGTCTTTACAAAGAAACGCATGTGCGTTTCTTACTAAAGCTTTCGTGAAATTGATAAACTTTCGAAAGAACGCGATTATGTTTCAAAGTTAGCTTGTCATTCAAAAAGGAACACTGATCTCAGTTCCAACAGTGCTTTCACAGGAAGCAAACAACTACAAGTGCGTTTCTTACTAAAGCTTTTGTGAAATTAATAACCTTTCGAATGAAAGCGATTATCTTTCAAAGTAAAGCTTGTACGGAGGAAAAAAACACTGATCTCAGTATTAACAGTGCTTTCATGCGTAGCAAACAACTGCTTGTCTTTACAAAGTATCGCATGTACGTTTCTTACCAAAGCTTTCTTGAAATTAATAAACTTTCGAGAGAACGCGGTTATCTTTCAAAGTAAAGCTTGTACTGAGTTAAACACTGATCTCAGTTCAAAGAGTGTTTCACACTTAGCAAAACACTGCTTGTCTTTACAAAGAAACCTATGTGCGTTTCTTACTAAAGCGTTCGTGAACTTAATAAACTTTCGAAGGAACGCGTTATCTTAAAAGAAAAGCTTGTACTGAGAAAGGAAACACTGATCTCAGTTCAAACAGTGCTTTCACACGTAGCAAACCACTGCTTGTCTTTACAAAGTAATGCATGTGCGTTTCTTACTAAACCTTTCTTGAAATTAATAAACATTCGAAAGAACGTGATTATCTTTCAAAGTAAAGCTTGTACTGAGAAAAGGAACACTGATCTCAGTTCTAACAGTGTTTTCACACTTAGCAAACAAAAGCTTGTCTTTACAAAGTAACGCATGTGCGTTTCTTACTAAAGCTTTCGTGAAATGAATAAACTTTCGAAAGAACACGATTATCTTTCAAAGTAAAGCTTGTACTGAGTAAAGGAAACCTGATCTCAGTTCTAACACTGCTTTCACACTTAGCAAACAACTGCTTGTCTTTACAAAGAAACGCATGTGCGTTTCTTAATAAAACGTTCGTGAAATTGATAAACTTTCCAAAGAACGCGATTATGTTTCAAAGTAAAGCTTGTACTGAGAAAAGGAACACTGATCTCAGTTCTAACAGTGCTTTCTCACATAGAAATCCACTGCTTGTCTTTACAAAGAAACGCATGTGCGTTTCTTACTAAAGCGTTCGTGAAATTAAGAAACTTTCTAAAGAACACCATTATCATTCAAAGTAAAGCTTGTACAGAGAAAATGAACCCTGATCTCAGTTCTAACAGTGCTTTCACACTTAGCAAACAAATGCTTGTCTTTACAAAGAAACACATGTTCGTTTCTTACTAAAGCTTTCGTGAAATTAATAAACTTTCGAAAGAATGCGATTATCTTTCAAAGTGGGGCTTGTACTGAGAAAAGGAACACTGATCTCAGTTCTAACAGTGCTTTCACACGTAGCAAACCACTGCTTGTCTTTCCAAAGAAATGCATGTGCGTTTCTTCCTAAAGCTTTCGTGAAATTAATAAACTTTCGAAAGAAAGCGATTATCTTTCAAAGTAAAGCTTGTACGGAGGAAAAAAACACTGTTCTCAGTTCTAACAGTGCTTTCATGTGTAGCAAACAACTGCTTGTCTTTACAAAGAATCGCATGTACGTTTCTTACCAAAGCTTTCTTGAAATTAATAAACTTTCGAGAGAACGCGATTATCTTTCAAAGTAAAGCTTGTACTGAGTTAAACACTGATCTCAGTTCAAACAGTGCTTTCACACTTAGCAAACCACTGCTTGTCTTTACAAAGTAACCCATGTGCGTTTCATACTAAAGCGTTCGTGAAATTAATAAACTTTCGAAGGAACGCGATATCTTTCAAAGAAGCTTGTACTGAGAAAGGAAACACTGATCTCAGTTCAAACAGTGCTTTCACACTTAGCAAACCACTGGTTGTCTTTACAAAGAAACGCATTTGTGTTTCTTACTAAAGCTTTCGTGAAATTAATAAACTTTCGAAAGAAAGCGATTATCTTTCAAAGTAAAGCTTGTAATGAGAAAAGGAGAACTGATCTCATTTCTAACAGTGCTTTCACACGTAGCAAACAACTGCTTGTCTTTACAAAGAAACGCATGTGCGTTTCTTACTAAAGCGTTCGTGAAATTAAGAAACTTTCAAAAGAACGCAATTATATTTCAAAGTATAGCTTGTACTGAGAAAAGGAACACTGATCTCAGTTCTGACAGTTCTTTCACACTTAGCAAACCACTGCTTGTCTTTACAAAGAAACGCATGTGCGTTTCTTACTAAAGCTTTCGTGAAATTGATAAACTTTCGAAAGAACGCGATTATGTTTCAATGTAAAGCTTGTCCTGAGAAAAGGAACACTGATCTCAGTTCTAACAGTGCTTTCACACGTAGCAAACCACTGCTTGTCTTTACAAAGAAACGCATGTGCGTTTCTTACTAAAGCATTCGTGAAATTGATAAACTTTCCAAAGAACATGATTGTTTCTCAAAGTAAAGTTTGTACTGAGAAAAGGAGCACTGATCTCAATTCTAGCAGTGCTTTCTCATATAGAAAACCACTGCTTGCCTTTACAAAGAAACGCATGTGCTTTTCTTACTAAAGCTTTCGTGAAATTAATAAACTTTCAAAAGAACGCAAATATCTTTCAAGGTAAAGCTTGTACTGAGAATAGGAACACTGATCTCAGTTATAACAGTACTTTCACACGTAGCAAACAACTGCTTCTCCTTACAAAGAAACGCATGTGCGTTTCTTACTAAAGCTTTCGTGAAATTAATAAACTTTTGAAAGAACGCGATTATCTTTCAAAGTAAAGATTGTACGGAGAAAAGGAACACTGATCTCAGTTCTAGCAGTGCTTTCACACTTAGCAAACCACAGCTTGCCTTTACAAAAAAACACATGTGCGTTTCTTACTAAAGCTTTCGTGAAATTAATAATCTTTCGAAAGAACGCGATTATCTTTCAAAGTATAGCTTGTACTGAGAAAAGGAACACTGATCTCAGTTCGAACAGTGCTTTCACACGTAGCAAACCACTGCTTGTCTTTACAAAGAAACGCATGTGCGTTTCTTACTAAAGCTTTCGTGAAATTGATAAACTTTCGAAAGAACGCGATTATGTTTCAAAGTTAGCTTGTCATTCAAAAAGGAACACTGATCTCAGTTCCAACAGTGCTTTCACAGGAAGCAAACAACTACAAGTGCGTTTCTTACTAAAGCTTTTGTGAAATTAATAACCTTTCGAATGAAAGCGATTATCTTTCAAAGTAAAGCTTGTACGGAGGAAAAAAACACTGATCTCAGTATTAACAGTGCTTTCATGCGTAGCAAACAACTGCTTGTCTTTACAAAGTATCGCATGTACGTTTCTTACCAAAGCTTTCTTGAAATTAATAAACTTTCGAGAGAACGCGGTTATCTTTCAAAGTAAAGCTTGTACTGAGTTAAACACTGATCTCAGTTCAAAGAGTGTTTCACACTTAGCAAAACACTGCTTGTCTTTACAAAGAAACCTATGTGCGTTTCTTACTAAAGCGTTCGTGAACTTAATAAACTTTCGAAGGAACGCGTTATCTTAAAAGAAAAGCTTGTACTGAGAAAGGAAACACTGATCTCAGTTCAAACAGTGCTTTCACACGTAGCAAACCACTGCTTGTCTTTACAAAGTAATGCATGTGCGTTTCTTACTAAACCTTTCTTGAAATTAATAAACATTCGAAAGAACGTGATTATCTTTCAAAGTAAAGCTTGTACTGAGAAAAGGAACACTGATCTCAGTTCTAACAGTGTTTTCACACTTAGCAAACAAAAGCTTGTCTTTACAAAGTAACGCATGTGCGTTTCTTACTAAAGCTTTCGTGAAATGAATAAACTTTCGAAAGAACACGATTATCTTTCAAAGTAAAGCTTGTACTGAGTAAAGGAAACCTGATCTCAGTTCTAACACTGCTTTCACACTTAGCAAACAACTGCTTGTCTTTACAAAGAAACGCATGTGCGTTTCTTAATAAAACGTTCGTGAAATTGATAAACTTTCCAAAGAACGCGATTATGTTTCAAAGTAAAGCTTGTACTGAGAAAAGGAACACTGATCTCAGTTCTAACAGTGCTTTCTCACATAGAAATCCACTGCTTGTCTTTACAAAGAAACGCATGTGCGTTTCTTACTAAAGCGTTCGTGAAATTAAGAAACTTTCTAAAGAACACCATTATCATTCAAAGTAAAGCTTGTACAGAGAAAATGAACCCTGATCTCAGTTCTAACAGTGCTTTCACACTTAGCAAACAAATGCTTGTCTTTACAAAGAAACACATGTTCGTTTCTTACTAAAGCTTTCGTGAAATTAATAAACTTTCGAAAGAATGCGATTATCTTTCAAAGTGGGGCTTGTACTGAGAAAAGGAACACTGATCTCAGTTCTAACAGTGCTTTCACACGTAGCAAACCACTGCTTGTCTTTCCAAAGAAATGCATGTGCGTTTCTTCCTAAAGCTTTCGTGAAATTAATAAACTTTCGAAAGAAAGCGATTATCTTTCAAAGTAAAGCTTGTACGGAGGAAAAAAACACTGTTCTCAGTTCTAACAGTGCTTTCATGTGTAGCAAACAACTGCTTGTCTTTACAAAGAATCGCATGTACGTTTCTTACCAAAGCTTTCTTGAAATTAATAAACTTTCGAGAGAACGCGATTATCTTTCAAAGTAAAGCTTGTACTGAGTTAAACACTGATCTCAGTTCAAACAGTGCTTTCACACTTAGCAAACCACTGCTTGTCTTTACAAAGTAACCCATGTGCGTTTCTTACTAAAGCGTTCGTGAAATTAATAAACTTTCGAAGGAACGCGATATCTTTCAAAGAAGCTTGTACTGAGAAAGGAAACACTGATCTCAGTTCAAACAGTGCTTTCACACTTAGCAAACCACTGGTTGTCTTTACAAAGAAACGCATTTGTGTTTCTTACTAAAGCTTTCGTAAAATTAATAAACTTTCGAAAGAAAGCGATTATCTTTCAAAGTAAAGCTTGTAATGAGAAAAGGAGAACTGATCTCATTTCTAACAGTGCTTTCACACGTAGCAAACAACTGCTTGTCTTTACAAAGAAACGCATGTGCGTTTCTTACTAAAGCGTTCGTGAAATTAAGAAACTTTCAAAAGAACGCAATTATATTTCAAAGTATAGCTTGTACTGAGAAAAGGAACACTGATCTCAGTTCTGACAGTTCTTTCACACTTAGCAAACCACTGCTTGTCTTTACAAAGAAACGCATGTGCGTTTCTTACTAAAGCTTTCGTGAAATTGATAAACTTTCGAAAGAACGCGATTATGTTTCAATGTAAAGCTTGTCCTGAGAAAAGGAACACTGATCTCAGTTCTAACAGTGCTTTCACACTTAGCAAACCACTGCTTGTCTTTACAAAGAAACGCATGTGCGTTTCTTACTAAAGCATTCGTGAAATAGATAAACTTTCCAAAGAACGCGATTGTGTTTCAAAGTAAAGCTTGTACTGAGAAAAGGAGCACTGATCTCAGTTCTAACAGTGCTTTCTCATGTAGAAAACCACTCCTTGTCTTTACAAATAAACGCATGTGCGTTTCTTACTAAAGCTTTCGTGAAATTAATAAACTTTCAAAAGAACGCGATTATCTTTCAAAGTAAAGCTTGTACTGAGAAAAGGAACACTGATCTCAGTTTTAACAGTGCTTTAACACGTAGCAAACCACTGCTTGTCTTTACAAAGAAACCCATGTGAGTTTCTTACTAAAGCTTTCGTGAAGTTAATAACCTTTCGAAAGAAAGAGATTATCTTTCAAAGTAAAGCTTGTACGGAGGAAAAAAACACTGATCTCAGTTTTAACAGTGCTTTCATGCGTAGCAAACAACTGCTTCTCTTTACATAGAAACGCATGTGCGTTTCTTACTAAAGCTTTCCTGACATTAATAAACTTTTGAAAGAACGCGATTATCTTTCAAAGTAAAGATTGTACTGAGAAAAGGAACACTGATCTCAGTTCTAACAGTGCTTTCACACATAGCAAACCACTGCTTGCCTTTACAAAGAAACGCATGTGCGTTTCTTACTAAAGCTTTCGTGAAATTAATAAACTTTCGAAAGAACGCGATTATCTTTCAAAGTAAAGCTTGTACTGAGAATAGGAACACTGATCTCAGTTATAACAGTACTTTCACACATAGCAAACAACTGCTTGTCCTTACAAAGATACGCATGTGCGTTTCTTATAAAGCTTTCGTGAAATTAATAAACATTCGAAAGAACGTGATTATCTTTCAAAGTAAAGCTTGTACTGAGAAAGGAACACTGATCTCAGTTCAAACAGTGCTTTCACACGTAGCAAACCACTGCTTGTCTTTAGAAAGAAACGCATGTGCGTTTCTTACTAAAGCTTTCGTGAAATGAATAAACTTTCGAAAGAACACGATTATCTTTCAAAGTAAAGCTTGTACTGAGTAAAGGAAACCTGATCTCAGTTCTAACAGTGCTTTCACACTTAGCAAACAACTGCTTGTCTTTACAAAGAAACGCATGTGCGTTTCTTAATAAAACTTTCGTGAAATTGATAAACTTTCCAAAGAACGCGATTATGTTTCAAAGTAAAGCTTGTACTGAGAAAAGGAACACTGATCTCAGTTCTAACAGTGCTTTCTCACATAGAAATCCACTGCTTGTCTTTACAAAGAAACGCATGTGCGTTTCTTACTAAAGCGTTCGTGAAATTAAGAAACTTTCTAAAGAACACCATTATCATTCAAAGTAAAGCTTGTACAGAGAAAATGAACCCTGATCTCAGTTCTAACAGTGCTTTCACACTTAGCAAACAAATGCTTGTCTTTACAAAGAAACACATGTGCGTTTCTTACTAAAGCTTTCGTGAAATTAATAAACTTTCGAAAGAATGCGATTATCTTTCAAAGTGGGGCTTGTACTGAGAAAAGGAACACTGATCTCAGTTCTAACAGTGCTTTCACACGTAGCAAACCACTGCTTGTCTTTCCAAAGAAACGCATGTGCGTTTCTTCCTAAAGCTTTCGTGAAATTAATAAACTTTCGAAAGAAAGCGATTATCTTTCAAAGTAAAGCTTGTACGGAGGAAAAAAACACTGTTCTCAGTTCTAACAGTGCTTTCATGTGTAGCAAACAACTGCTTGTCTTTACAAAGAATCGCATGTACGTTTCTTACCAAAGCTTTCTTGAAATTAATAAACTTTCGAGAGAACGCGATTATCTTTCAAAGTAAAGCTTGTACTGAGTTAAACACTGATCTCAGTTCAAACAGTGCTTTCACACTTAGCAAACCACTGCTTGTCTTTACAAAGTAACCCATGTGCGTTTCATACTAAAGCGTTCGTGAAATTAATAAACTTTCGAAAGAAAGCGATTATCTTTCAAAGTAAAGCTTGTAATGAGAAAAGGAGAACTGATCTCATTTCTAACAGTGCTTTCACACGTAGCAAACAACTGCTTGTCTTTACAAAGAAACGCATGTGCGTTTCTTACTAAAGCGTTCGTGAAATTAAGAAACTTTCAAAAGAACGCAATTATATTTCAAAGTATAGCTTGTACTGAGAAAAGGAACACTGATCTCAGTTCTGACAGTTCTTTCACACTTAGCAAACCACTGCTTGTCTTTACAAAGAAACGCATGTGCGTTTCTTACTAAAGCTTTCGTGAAATTGATAAACTTTCGAAAGAACGCGATTATGTTTCAATGTAAAGCTTGTCCTGAGAAAAGGAACACTGATCTCAGTTCTAACAGTGCTTTCACACTTAGCAAACCACTGCTTGTCTTTACAAAGAAACGCATGTGCGTTTCTTACTAAAGCATTCGTGAAATAGATAAACTTTCCAAAGAACGCGATTGTGTTTCAAAGTAAAGCTTGTACTGAGAAAAGGAGCACTGATCTCAGTTCTAACAGTGCTTTCTCATGTAGAAAACCACTCCTTGTCTTTACAAATAAACGCATGTGCGTTTCTTACTAAAGCTTTCGTGAAATTAATAAACTTTCAAAAGAACGCGATTATCTTTCAAAGTAAAGCTTGTACTGAGAAAAGGAACACTGATCTCAGTTTTAACAGTGCTTTAACACGTAGCAAACCACTGCTTGTCTTTACAAAGAAACCCATGTGAGTTTCTTACTAAAGCTTTCGTGAAGTTAATAACCTTTCGAAAGAAAGAGATTATCTTTCAAAGTAAAGCTTGTACGGAGGAAAAAAACACTGATCTCTGTTTTAACAGTGCTTTCATGCGTAGCAAACAACTGCTTCTCTTTACATAGAAACGCATGTGCGTTTCTTACTAAAGCTTTCGTGAAATTAATAAACTTTTGAAAGAACGCGATTATCTTTCAAAGTAAAGATTGTACTGAGAAAAGGAACACTGATCTCAGTTCTAACAGTGCTTTCACACATAGCAAACCACTGCTTGCCTTTACAAAGAAACGCATGTGCGTTTCTTACTAAAGCTTTCGTGAAATTAATAAACTTTCGAAAGAACGCGATTATCTTTCAAAGTAAAGCTTGTACTGAGAATAGGAACACTGATCTCAGTTATAACAGTACTTTCACACGTAGCAAACAACTGCTTGTCCTTACAAAGATACGCATGTGCGTTTCTTATAAAGCTTTCGTGAAATTAATAAACATTCGAAAGAACGTGATTATCTTTCAAAGTAAAGCTTGTACTGAGAAAGGAACACTGATCTCAGTTCAAACAGTGCTTTCACACGTAGCAAACCACTGCTTGTCTTTAGAAAGAAACGCACTTGCGTTTCTTACTAAAGCTTTCGTGAAATTAATAAACTTTCGAAAGAAAGCGATTATCTTTCAAAGTAAAGCTTGTATGGAGGAAAAGGAACACTGATCTCAGTTCTAACAGTGCTTTCATGCGTAGGAGAAAACTGCTTATATTTACAAAGAATCGAATTTATGTTTCTTACCAAAGCTTTCTTGAAATTAATAAACTTTCGAAAGAACGCGATTATCTTTCAAAGTAAAGCTTGTACTGAGTTAAACACTGATCTCAGTTCAAAGAGTGATTTCACACTTAGCAAACCACTGGTTGTCTTTACGAAGAAACCCATGTGCGTTTCTTACTAACGCGTTCGTGAAATTAATAAACTTTCGAAGGAACACGTTATCTTTCAAAGTAAAGCTTGTAATGAGAAAAGGAACACTGATCTCATTTCTAACAGTGCTTTCACACGTAGCAAACCACTGCTTGTCTTTAGAAAGAAACGCACTTGCGTTTCTTATTAAAGCTTTCGTGAAATTAATAAACTTTCGAAAGAACGCGATTATCTTTCAAAGTGTGGCTTGTACTGAAAAAAGGAACACTGAACTCAGTTCTAGCAGTGCTTTCAAACGTATCAAGCCACTGCTTGTCTTTACAAAGAAACGCATGGGCTTTCTTACTAAAGCGTTCGTGAAATTAAGAAACTTTCGAAAGAACGCGATTATCTTTCAAAGTAAAGCTTGTACTGAGAAAAGGAACAATGATCTCAGTTCTAAGAGTGCTTTTACACTTTGCAAATAACTGCTTGTCTTCACAAAGGAACGCATGTGCGTTTCTTACTAAAGATTTCGTGAAATTAATAAACTTTCGAAAGAACGCGATTATCTTTCAAAGTAAAGCTTGTAATGAGAAAAGGAACACTGATCTCGTTTCTAACAGTGCTTTCACACTTAGCAAAATACTGCTTGTCTTTACAAAGAAACGCATGTGCGTTTCTTACTAAAATTTCATGAAATTAAAAAACTTTCGAAAGAACGTGATTTTCTCTCAAAGTAAAACTTGTACTGAGAAAAGGAACACTGATCTCAGTTCTAACAGTGCTTTCACACGTAGCAAACAACTGCTTTTCTTTACAAAGAAACGCATGTGTGTTTCTTACTGAAGCTTTAGTGAAATTAATAAACTTTAGAAAGATCGCGATTATCTTCAAAGTAAAGCTTGTACTGAGAAAAGGAACAATGATCTCACTTCTAACCGTGCTTTCACACGTAGCAAACAACTGCTTGTGTTTACAAAGAAACGCATGTGCGTTTCTTAAAAAGCTTTCGTGAAATTAATAAACTTTCGAAAGAACGCGATTATCTTTCAAAGTGGGGCTTGTACTGAGAAAAGGAACACTGATCTCACTTCTAACAGTGCTTTCACACGTAGCAAACCACTGCTTGTCTTTACAAAGAAACGCATGTACATTTCTTACTAAAGCATTCGTGAAATTGATAATCTTTCCAAAGAACGTGATTATGTTTCAAAGTAAAGCTTGTACTGAGAAAAGGAACACTGATCTCAGTTCTAACAGTGCTTTCCCACGTAGCATACCACTGCTTGTCTTTACAAAGAAACCCATGTGCGTTTCTTACTAAAGCTTTATTGAAATTAATAAACTTTCGAAAGAACGCGATTATCTTTCAAAGTAAAGCTTGTACCGAGGAAAAAAACACTGTTCTCAGTTCTAACAGTGCTTTCATGTGTAGCAAACAACTGCTTGTTTTTACAAAGAATCGCATGTACGTTTCTTACCAAAGCTTTCTTGAAATTAATAAACTTCGAGAGAACGCGATTATCTTTCAAAGTAAAGCTTGTACTGAGTTAAACACTGATCTCAGTTCAAACAGTGCTTTCACACTTAGCAAACCACTGCTTGTCTTTACAAAGTAACCCATGTGCGTTTCATACTAAAGCGTTCGTGAAATTAATAAACTTTCAAAGGAACGCGTTATCTTTCAAAGAAGCTTGTACTGAGAAAGGAAACACTGATCTCAGTTCAAACAGTGCTTTCACACGTAGCAAACCACTGCTTGTCTTTACAAAGAAACGCATGTGTGTTTCTTACTAAAGCATTCGTGAAATTGATAAACTTTCCAAAGAACGCGATTGTTTTTCAAAGTAAAGCTTGTACTGAGAAAAGGAGCACTGATCTCAGTTCTAACAGTGCTTTCTCATGTAGAAAACCACTGTTTGTCTTTACAAAGAAACGCATGTGCTTTTCTTACTAAAGCTTTCGTGAAATTAATAAACTTTCGAAAGAAAGCGAATATCTTTCAAAGTAAAGATTGTACTGAGAAAAGGAACACTGATCTCGTTTCTAACAGTGCTTTCACACTTAGCAAACCACTGCTTGTCTTTACAAAGAAACGCATGTGCGTTTCTTACTATAGCTTTCGTGAAATTGATAAACTTTCGAAAGAACGCGATTATGTTTCCAAATAAAGCTTGTCCTGAGAAAAGGAACACTGATCTCAGTTCTAACAGTGCTTTCACACTTAGCAAACAACTGCTTGTCTTTACAAATAAACGCTTGTGCGTTTCTCACTTAAGCTTTCGTGAAATTAATAAACTTTTGAAAGAACGCGATTATCTTTCAAAGTAAAGATTGTACTGAGAAAAGGAACACTGATCTCAGTTCTAACAGTGCTTTCACACTTAGCAACCACTGCTTGTCTTTACAAAGAAACACATGTGCGTTTCTTACTAAAGCTTTCGTGAAATTAATAAACTTTTGAAAAAACGCGATTATCTTTCAAAGTAAAGATTGTACGGAGAAAAGGAACACTGATCTCAGTTCTAACAGTGCTTTCACACTTAGCAAACCACTGCTTGTCTTTACAAAGAAACGCATGTGCTTTTCTTCCTAAAGCTTTCGTGAAATTAATAAACTTTCGAAAGAACACGATTATCTTTCAAAGTAAAGCTGTACGGAGGGAAAAAACACTGTTCTCAGTTCTAACAGTGCTTTCATGTGTAGCAAACAACTGCTTGTCTTTAGAAAGAATCGCATGTACGTTTCTTACCAAAGCTTTATTGAAATTAATAAACTTTCGAGAGAACGAGATTATCTTTCAAAGTAAAGCTTGTACTGAGTTAAACACTGATCTCAGTTCAAACAGTGCTTTCACACTTAGCAAACCACTGCTTGTCTTTACAAAGAAACCCATGTGCGTCTCATACTAAAGCGTTCGTGAAATTAATAAACTTTCGAAGCAACGCGTTATCTTTCAAAGAAGCTTGTACTGAGAAAGGAAACACTGAACTCAGTTCAAACAGTGCTTTCACACGTAGCAAACCACTGGTTGTCTTTACAAAGAAATGCACGTGTGTTTCTTACTAAAGCTTTCGTGAAATTAATAAACTTTCGAAAGAACGTGATTATCATTCAAAGTGGGGCTTGTACTGAGAAAAGGAACACTGATCTCAGTTCTAACAGTGCTTTCACACGTAGCAAACCACTGCTTGTCTTTACAAAGAAACGCATGTGCGTTTCTTACTAAAGCATTCGTGAAATTGATAAACTTTCCAAAGAACATGATTGTTTCTCAAAGTAAAGTTTGTACTGAGAAAAGGAGCACTGATCTCAATTCTAGCAGTGCTTTCTCATATAGAAAACCACTGCTTGCCTTTACAAAGAAACGCATGTGCTTTTCTTACTAAAGCTTTCGTGAAATTAATAAACTTTCAAAAGAACGCAAATATCTTTCAAGGTAAAGCTTGTACTGAGAATAGGAACACTGATCTCAGTTATAACAGTACTTTCACACGTAGCAAACAACTGCTTCTCCTTACAAAGAAACGCATGTGCGTTTCTTACTAAAGCTTTCGTGAAATTAATAATCTTTCGAAAGAACGCGATTATCTTTCAAAGTATAGCTTGTACTGAGAAAAGGAACACTGATCTCAGTTCGAACAGTGCTTTCACACGTAGCAAACCACTGCTTGTCTTTACAAAGAAACGCATGTGCGTTTCTTACTAAAGCTTTCGTGAAATTGATAAACTTTCGAAAGAACGCGATTATGTTTCAAAGTTAGCTTGTCATTCAAAAAGGAACACTGATCTCAGTTCCAACAGTGCTTTCACAGGAAGCAAACAACTACAAGTGCGTTTCTTACTAAAGCTTTTGTGAAATTAATAACCTTTCGAATGAAAGCGATTATCTTTCAAAGTAAAGCTTGTACGGAGGAAAAAAACACTGATCTCAGTATTAACAGTGCTTTCATGCGTAGCAAACAACTGCTTGTCTTTACAAAGTATCGCATGTACGTTTCTTACCAAAGCTTTCTTGAAATTAATAAACTTTCGAGAGAACGCGGTTATCTTTCAAAGTAAAGCTTGTACTGAGTTAAACACTGATCTCAGTTCAAAGAGTGTTTCACACTTAGCAAAACACTGCTTGTCTTTACAAAGAAACCTATGTGCGTTTCTTACTAAAGCGTTCGTGAACTTAATAAACTTTCGAAGGAACGCGTTATCTTAAAAGAAAAGCTTGTACTGAGAAAGGAAACACTGATCTCAGTTCAAACAGTGCTTTCACACGTAGCAAACCACTGCTTGTCTTTACAAAGTAATGCATGTGCGTTTCTTACTAAACCTTTCTTGAAATTAATAAACATTCGAAAGAACGTGATTATCTTTCAAAGTAAAGCTTGTACTGAGAAAAGGAACACTGATCTCAGTTCTAACAGTGTTTTCACACTTAGCAAACAAAAGCTTGTCTTTACAAAGTAACGCATGTGCGTTTCTTACTAAAGCTTTCGTGAAATGAATAAACTTTCGAAAGAACACGATTATCTTTCAAAGTAAAGCTTGTACTGAGTAAAGGAAACCTGATCTCAGTTCTAACACTGCTTTCACACTTAGCAAACAACTGCTTGTCTTTACAAAGAAACGCATGTGCGTTTCTTAATAAAACGTTCGTGAAATTGATAAACTTTCCAAAGAACGCGATTATGTTTCAAAGTAAAGCTTGTACTGAGAAAAGGAACACTGATCTCAGTTCTAACAGTGCTTTCTCACATAGAAATCCACTGCTTGTCTTTACAAAGAAACGCATGTGCGTTTCTTACTAAAGCGTTCGTGAAATTAAGAAACTTTCTAAAGAACACCATTATCATTCAAAGTAAAGCTTGTACAGAGAAAATGAACCCTGATCTCAGTTCTAACAGTGCTTTCACACTTAGCAAACAAATGCTTGTCTTTACAAAGAAACACATGTTCGTTTCTTACTAAAGCTTTCGTGAAATTAATAAACTTTCGAAAGAATGCGATTATCTTTCAAAGTGGGGCTTGTACTGAGAAAAGGAACACTGATCTCAGTTCTAACAGTGCTTTCACACGTAGCAAACCACTGCTTGTCTTTCCAAAGAAATGCATGTGCGTTTCTTCCTAAAGCTTTCGTGAAATTAATAAACTTTCGAAAGAAAGCGATTATCTTTCAAAGTAAAGCTTGTACGGAGGAAAAAAACACTGTTCTCAGTTCTAACAGTGCTTTCATGTGTAGCAAACAACTGCTTGTCTTTACAAAGAATCGCATGTACGTTTCTTACCAAAGCTTTCTTGAAATTAATAAACTTTCGAGAGAACGCGATTATCTTTCAAAGTAAAGCTTGTACTGAGTTAAACACTGATCTCAGTTCAAACAGTGCTTTCACACTTAGCAAACCACTGGTTGTCTTTACAAAGAAACGCATTTGTGTTTCTTACTAAAGCTTTCGTGAAATTAATAAACTTTCGAAAGAAAGCGATTATCTTTCAAAGTAAAGCTTGTAATGAGAAAAGGAGAACTGATCTCATTTCTAACAGTGCTTTCACACGTAGCAAACAACTGCTTGTCTTTACAAAGAAACGCATGTGCGTTTCTTACTAAAGCGTTCGTGAAATTAAGAAACTTTCAAAAGAACGCAATTATATTTCAAAGTATAGCTTGTACTGAGAAAAGGAACACTGATCTCAGTTCTGACAGTTCTTTCACACTTAGCAAACCACTGCTTGTCTTTACAAAGAAACGCATGTGCGTTTCTTACTAAAGCTTTCGTGAAATTGATAAACTTTCGAAAGAACGCGATTATGTTTCAATGTAAAGCTTGTCCTGAGAAAAGGAACACTGATCTCAGTTCTAACAGTGCTTTCACACTTAGCAAACCACTGCTTGTCTTTACAAAGAAACGCATGTGCGTTTCTTACTAAAGCATTCGTGAAATTGATAAACTTTCCAAAGAACGCGATTGTGTTTCAAAGTAAAGCTTGTACTGAGAAAAGGAGCACTGATCTCAGTTCTAACAGTGCTTTCTCATGTAGAAAACCACTCCTTGTCTTTACAAATAAACGCATGTGCGTTTCTTACTAAAGCTTTCGTGAAATTAATAAACTTTCAAAAGAACGCGATTATCTTTCAAAGTAAAGCTTGTACTGAGAAAAGGAACACTGATCTCAGTTTTAACAGTGCTTTAACACGTAGCAAACCACTGCTTGTCTTTACAAAGAAACCCATGTGAGTTTCTTACTAAAGCTTTCGTGAAGTTAATAACCTTTCGAAAGAAAGAGATTATCTTTCAAAGTAAAGCTTGTACGGAGGAAAAAAACACTGATCTCAGTTTTAACAGTGCTTTCATGCGTAGCAAACAACTGCTTCTCTTTACATAGAAACGCATGTGCGTTTCTTACTAAAGCTTTCCTGACATTAATAAACTTTTGAAAGAACGCGATTATCTTTCAAAGTAAAGATTGTACTGAGAAAAGGAACACTGATCTCAGTTCTAACAGTGCTTTCACACATAGCAAACCACTGCTTGCCTTTACAAAGAAACGCATGTGCGTTTCTTACTAAAGCTTTCGTGAAATTAATAAACTTTCGAAAGAACGCGATTATCTTTCAAAGTAAAGCTTGTACTGAGAATAGGAACACTGATCTCAGTTATAACAGTACTTTCACACATAGCAAACAACTGCTTGTCCTTACAAAGATACGCATGTGCGTTTCTTATAAAGCTTTCGTGAAATTAATAAACATTCGAAAGAACGTGATTATCTTTCAAAGTAAAGCTTGTACTGAGAAAGGAACACTGATCTCAGTTCAAACAGTGCTTTCACACGTAGCAAACCACTGCTTGTCTTTAGAAAGAAACGCATGTGCGTTTCTTACTAAAGCTTTCGTGAAATGAATAAACTTTCGAAAGAACACGATTATCTTTCAAAGTAAAGCTTGTACTGAGTAAAGGAAACCTGATCTTAGTTCTAACAGTGCTTTCACACTTAGCAAACAACTGCTTGTCTTTACAAAGAAACGCATGTGCGTTTCTTAATAAAACTTTCGTGAAATTGATAAACTTTCCAAAGAACGCGATTATGTTTCAAAGTAAAGCATGTACTGAGAAAAGGAACACTGATCTCAGTTCTAACAGTGCTTTCTCACATAGAAATCCACTGCTTGTCTTTACAAAGAAACGCATGTGCGTTTCTTACTAAAGCGTTCGTGAAATTAAGAAACTTTCTAAAGAACACCATTATCATTCAAAGTAAAGCTTGTACAGAGAAAATGAACCCTGATCTCAGTTCTAACAGTGCTTTCACACTTAGCAAACAAATGCTTGTCTTTACAAAGAAACACATGTGCGTTTCTTACTAAAGCTTTCGTGAAATTAATAAACTTTCGAAAGAATGCGATTATCTTTCAAAGTGGGGCTTGTACTGAGAAAAGGAACACTGATCTCAGTTCTAACAGTGCTTTCACACGTAGCAAACCACTGCTTGTCTTTCCAAAGAAACGCATGTGCGTTTCTTCCTAAAGCTTTCGTGAAATTAATAAACTTTCGAAAGAAAGCGATTATCTTTCAAAGTAAAGCTTGTACGGAGGAAAAAAACACTGTTCTCAGTTCTAACAGTGCTTTCATGTGTAGCAAACAACTGCTTGTCTTTACAAAGAATCGCATGTACGTTTCTTACCAAAGCTTTCTTGAAATTAATAAACTTTCGAGAGAACGCGATTATCTTTCAAAGTAAAGCTTGTACTGAGTTAAACACTGATCTCAGTTCAAACAGTGCTTTCACACTTAGCAAACCACTGCTTGTCTTTACAAAGTAACCCATGTGCGTTTCATACTAAAGCGTTCGTGAAATTAATAAACTTTCGAAGGAACGCGATATCTTTCAATAAGCTTGTACTGAGAAAGGAAACACTGATCTCAGTTCAAACAGTGCTTTCACACGTAGCAAACCACTGGTTGTCTTTACAAAGAAACGCATGTGCCTTTCTTCCTAAAGCTTTCGTGAAATTAATAAACTTTCGAAAGAAAGCGATTATCTTTCAAAGTAAAGCTTGTAATGAGAAAAGGAGAACTGATCTCATTTCTAACAGTGCTTTCACACGTAGCAAACAACTGCTTGTCTTTACAAAGAAACGCATGTGCGTTTCTTACTAAAGCGTTCGTGAAATTAAGAAACTTTCAAAAGAACGCAATTATATTTCAAAGTATAGCTTGTACTGAGAAAAGGAACACTGATCTCAGTTCTGACAGTTCTTTCACACTTAGCAAACCACTGCTTGTCTTTACAAAGAAACGCATGTGCGTTTCTTACTAAAGCTTTCGTGAAATTGATAAACTTTCGAAAGAACGCGATTATGTTTCAATGTAAAGCTTGTCCTGAGAAAAGGAACACTGATCTCAGTTCTAACAGTGCTTTCACACTTAGCAAACCACTGCTTGTCTTTACAAAGAAACGCATGTGCGTTTCTTACTAAAGCATTCGTGAAATTGATAAACTTTCCAAAGAACGCGATTGTGTTTCAAAGTAAAGCTTGTACTGAGAAAAGGAGCACTGATCTCAGTTCTAACAGTGCTTTCTCATGTAGAAAACCACTCCTTGTCTTTACAAATAAACGCATGTGCGTTTCTTACTAAAGCTTTCGTGAAATTAATAAACTTTCAAAAGAACGCGATTATCTTTCAAAGTAAAGCTTGTACTGAGAAAAGGAACACTGATCTCAGTTTTAACAGTGCTTTAACACGTAGCAAACCACTGCTTGTCTTTACAAAGAAACCCATGTGAGTTTCTTACTAAAGCTTTCGTGAAGTTAATAACCTTTCGAAAGAAAGAGATTATCTTTCAAAGTAAAGCTTGTACGGAGGAAAAAAACACTGATCTCAGTTTTAACAGTGCTTTCATGCGTAGCAAACAACTGCTTCTCTTTACATAGAAACGCATGTGCGTTTCTTACTAAAGCTTTCGTGAAATTAATAAACTTTTGAAAGAACGCGATTATCTTTCAAAGTAAAGATTGTACTGAGAAAAGGAACACTGATCTCAGTTCTAACAGTGCTTTCACACATAGCAAACCACTGCTTGCCTTTACAAAGAAACGCATGTGCGTTTCTTACTAAAGCTTTCGTGAAATTAATAAACTTTCGAAAGAACGCGATTATCTTTCAAAGTAAAGCTTGTACTGAGAATAGGAACACTGATCTCAGTTATAACAGTACTTTCACACATAGCAAACAACTGCTTGTCCTTACAAAGATACGCATGTGCGTTTCTTATAAAGCTTTCGTGAAATTAATAAACATTCGAAAGAACGTGATTATCTTTCAAAGTAAAGCTTGTACTGAGAAAGGAACACTGATCTCAGTTCAAACAGTGCTTTCACACGTAGCAAACCACTGCTTGTCTTTAGAAAGAAACGCATGTGCGTTTCTTACTAAAGCTTTCGTGAAATGAATAAACTTTCGAAAGAACACGATTATCTTTCAAAGTAAAGCTTGTACTGAGTAAAGGAAACCTGATCTCAGTTCTAACAGTGCTTTCACACTTAGCAAACAACTGCTTGTCTTTACAAAGAAACGCATGTGCGTTTCTTAATAAAACTTTCGTGAAATTGATAAACTTTCCAAAGAACGCGATTATGTTTCAAAGTAAAGCATGTACTGAGAAAAGGAACACTGATCTCAGTTCTAACAGTGCTTTCTCACATAGAAATCCACTGCTTGTCTTTACAAAGAAACGCATGTGCGTTTCTTACTAAAGCGTTCGTGAAATTAAGAAACTTTCTAAAGAACACCATTATCATTCAAAGTAAAGCTTGTACAGAGAAAATGAACCCTGATCTCAGTTCTAACAGTGCTTTCACACTTAGCAAACAAATGCTTGTCTTTACAAAGAAACACATGTGCGTTTCTTACTAAAGCTTTCGTGAAATTAATAAACTTTCGAAAGAATGCGATTATCTTTCAAAGTGGGGCTTGTACTGAGAAAAGGAACACTGATCTCAGTTCTAACAGTGCTTTCACACGTAGCAAACCACTGCTTGTCTTTCCAAAGAAACGCATGTGCGTTTCTTCCTAAAGCTTTCGTGAAATTAATAAACTTTCGAAAGAAAGCGATTATCTTTCAAAGTAAAGCTTGTACGGAGGAAAAAAACACTGTTCTCAGTTCTAACAGTGCTTTCATGTGTAGCAAACAACTGCTTGTCTTTACAAAGAATCGCATGTACGTTTCTTACCAAAGCTTTATTGAAATTAATAAACTTTCGAGAGAACGCGATTATCTTTCAAAGTAAAGCTTGTACTGAGTTAAACACTGATCTCAGTTCAAACAGTGCTTTCACACTTAGCAAACCACTGCTTGTCTTTACAAAGTAACCCATGTGCGTTTCATACTAAAGCGTTCGTGAAATTAATAAACTTTCGAAGGAACGCGATATCTTTCAATAAGCTTGTACTGAGAAAGGAAACACTGATCTCAGTTCAAACAGTGCTTTCACACGTAGCAAACCACTGGTTGTCTTTACAAAGAAACGCATGTGCCTTTCTTCCTAAAGCTTTCGTGAAATTAATAAACTTTCGAAAGAAAGCGATTATCTTTCAAAGTAAAGCTTGTAATGAGAAAAGGAGAACTGATCTCATTTCTAACAGTGCTTTCACACGTAGCAAACAACTGCTTGTCTTTACAAAGAAACGCATGTGCGTTTCTTACTAAAGCGTTCGTGAAATTAAGAAACTTTCAAAAGAACGCAATTATATTTCAAAGTATAGCTTGTACTGAGAAAAGGAACACTGATCTCAGTTCTGACAGTTCTTTCACACTTAGCAAACCACTGCTTGTCTTTACAAAGAAACGCATGTGCGTTTCTTACTAAAGCTTTCGTGAAATTGATAAACTTTCGAAAGAACGCGATGATGTTTCAATGTAAAGCTTGTCCTGAGAAAAGGAACACTGATCTCAGTTCTAACAGTGCTTTCACACTTAGCAAACCACTGCTTGTCTTTACAAAGAAACGCATGTGCGTTTCTTACTAAAGCATTCGTGAAATTGATAAACTTTCCAAAGAACGCGATTGTGTTTCAAAGTAAAGCTTGTACTGAGAAAAGGAGCACTGATCTCAGTTCTAACAGTGCTTTCTCATGTAGAAAACCACTCCTTGTCTTTACAAATAAACGCATGTGCGTTTCTTACTAAAGCTTTCGTGAAATTAATAAACTTTCAAAAGAACGCGATTATCTTTCAAAGTAAAGCTTGTACTGAGAAAAGGAACACTGATCTCAGTTTTAACAGTGCTTTAACACGTAGCAAACCACTGCTTGTCTTTACAAAGAAACCCATGTGAGTTTCTTACTAAAGCTTTCGTGAAGTTAATAACCTTTCGAAAGAAAGAGATTATCTTTCAAAGTAAAGCTTGTACGGAGGAAAAAAACACTGATCTCAGTTTTAACAGTGCTTTCATGCGTAGCAAACAACTGCTTCTCTTTACATAGAAACGCATGTGCGTTTCTTACTAAAGCTTTCGTGAAATTAATAAACTTTTGAAAGAACGCGATTATCTTTCAAAGTAAAGATTGTACTGAGAAAAGGAACACTGATCTCAGTTCTAACAGTGCTTTCACACATAGCAAACCACTGCTTGCCTTTACAAAGAAACGCATGTGCGTTTCTTACTAAAGCTTTCGTGAAATTAATAAACTTTCGAAAGAACGCGATTATCTTTCAAAGTAAAGCTTGTACTGAGAATAGGAACACTGATCTCAGTTATAACAGTACTTTCACACGTAGCAAACAACTGCTTGTCCTTACAAAGATACGCATGTGCGTTTCTTATAAAGCTTTCGTGAAATTAATAAACATTCGAAAGAACGTGATTATCTTTCAAAGTAAAGCTTGTACTGAGAAAGGAACACTGATCTCAGTTCAAACAGTGCTTTCACACGTAGCAAACCACTGCTTGTCTTTAGAAAGAAACGCACTTGCGTTTCTTACTAAAGCTTTCGTGAAATTAATAAACTTTCGAAAGAAAGCGATTATCTTTCAAAGTAAAGCTTGTACGGAGGAAAAGGAACACTGATCTCAGTTCTAACAGTGCTTTCATGCGTAGGAGAAAACTGCTTATATTTACAAAGAATCGAATTTATGTTTCTTACCAAAGCTTTCTTGAAATTAATAAACTTTCGAAAGAACGCGATTATCTTTCAAAGTAAAGCTTGTACTGAGTTAAACACTGATCTCAGTTCAAAGAGTGATTTCACACTTAGCAAACCACTGGTTGTCTTTACGAAGAAACCCATGTGCGTTTCTTACTAACGCGTTCGTGAAATTAATAAACTTTCGAAGGAACACGTTATCTTTCAAAGTAAAGCTTGTAATGAGAAAAGGAACACTGATCTCATTTCTAACAGTGCTTTCACACGTAGCAAACCACTGCTTGTCTTTAGAAAGAAACGCACTTGCGTTTCTTATTAAAGCTTTAGTGAAATTAATAAACTTTCGAAAGAACGCGATTATCTTTCAAAGTGTGGCTTGTACTGAAAAAAGGAACACTGAACTCAGTTCTAGCAGTGCTTTCAAACGTATCAAGCCACTGCTTGTCTTTACAAAGAAACGCATGGGCTTTCTTACTAAAGCGTTCGTGAAATTAAGAAACTTTCGAAAGAACGCGATTATCTTTCAAAGTAAAGCTTGTACTGAGAAAAGGAACAATGATCTCAGTTCTAACAGTGCTTTTACACTTTGCAAATAACTGCTTGTCTTCACAAAGGAACGCATGTGCGTTTCTTACTAAAGATTTCGTGAAATTAATAAACTTTCGAAAGAACGCGATTATCTTTCAAAGTAAAGCTTGTAATGAGAAAAGGAACACTGATCTCGTTTCTAACAGTGCTTTCACACTTAGCAAAATACTGCTTGTCTTTACAAAGAAACGCATGTGCGTTTCTTACTAAAATTTCATGAAATTAAAAAACTTTCGAAAGAACGTGATTTTCTCTCAAAGTAAAACTTGTACTGAGAAAAGGAACACTGATCTCAGTTCTAACAGTGCTTTCACACGTAGCAAACAACTGCTTGTCTTTACAAAGAAACGCATGTGTGTTTCTTACTGAAGCTTTAGTGAAATTAATAAACTTTAGAAAGATCGCGATTATCTTCAAAGTAAAGCTTGTACTGAGAAAAGGAACAATGATCTCACTTCTAACCGTGCTTTCACACGTAGCAAACAACTGCTTGTGTTTACAAAGAAACGCATGTGCGTTTCTTAAAAAGCTTTCGTGAAATTAATAAACTTTCGAAAGAACGCGATTATCTTTCAAAGTGGGGCTTGTACTGAGAAAAGGAACACTGATCTCACTTCTAACAGTGCTTTCACACGTAGCAAACCACTGCTTGTCTTTACAAAGAAACCCATGTGCGTTTCTTACTAAAGCTTTATTGAAATTAATAAACTTTCGAAAGAACGCGATTATCTTTCAAAGTAAAGCTTGTACGGAGGAAAAAAACACTGTTCTCAGTTCTAACAGTGCTTTCATGTGTAGCAAACAACTGCTTGTTTTTACAAAGAATCGCATGTACGTTTCTTACCAAAGCTTTCTTGAAATTAATAAACTTCGAGAGAACGCGATTATCTTTCAAAGTAAAGCTTGTACTGAGTTAAACACTGATCTCAGTTCAAACAGTGCTTTCACACTTAGCAAACCACTGCTTGTCTTTACAAAGTAACCCATGTGCGTTTCATACTAAAGCGTTCGTGAAATTAATAAACTTTCAAAGGAACGCGTTATCTTTCAAAGAAGCTTGTACTGAGAAAGGAAACACTGATCTCAGTTCAAACAGTGCTTTCACACGTAGCAAACCACTGCTTGTCTTTACAAAGAAACGCATGTGTGTTTCTTACTAAAGCATTCGTGAAATTGATAAACTTTCCAAAGAACGCGATTGTTTTTCAAAGTAAAGCTTGTACTGAGAAAAGGAGCACTGATCTCAGTTCTAACAGTGCTTTCTCATGTAGAAAACCACTGTTTGTCTTTACAAAGAAACGCATGTGCTTTTCTTACTAAAGCTTTCGTGAAATTAATAAACTTTCGAAAGAAAGCGAATATCTTTCAAAGTAAAGCTTGTAATGAGAAAAGGAACACTGATCTCGTTTCTAACAGTGCTTTCACACTTAGCAAACAACTGCTTGTCTTTACAAATAAACGCTTGTGCGTTTCTTACTTAAGCTTTCGTGAAATTAATAAACTTACGAAAGAACTTGATTATCTTTCAAAGTAAAGCTTGTACTGAGAAAAGGAACACTGATCTCATTTCTAACAAAGTTTTCACACGTATTAAACCACTCCTTGTCTTTAGAAAGAAACACATGTGCGTTTCTTACTAAAGCTTTCGTGAAATTAATAAACTTTTGAAAAAACGCGATTATCTTTCAAAGTAAAGATTGTACGGAGAAAAGGAACACTGATCTCAGTTCTAACAGTGCTTTCACACTTAGCAAACCACTGCTTGTCTTTACAAAGAAACGCATGTGCTTTTCTTCCTAAAGCTTTCGTGAAATTAATAAACTTTCGAAAGAACACGATTATCTTTCAAAGTAAAGCTGTACGGAGGGAAAAAACACTGTTCTCAGTTCTAACAGTGCTTTCATGTGTAGCAAACAACTGCTTGTCTTTACAAAGAATCGCATGTACGTTTCTTACCAAAGCTTTCTTGAAATTAATAAACTTTCGAAAGAACGCGATTATCTTTCAAAGTAAAGCTTGTACTGAGTTAAACACTGATCTCAGTTCAAACAGTGCTTTCACACTTAGCAAACCACTGCTTGTCTTTACAAAGAAACCCATGTGCGTTTCATACTAAAGCGTTCGTGAAATTTATAAACTTTCGAAGCAACGCGTTATTTTTCAAAGAAGCTTGTACTGAGAAAGGAAACACTGAACTCAGTTCAAACAGTGCTTTCACACGTAGCAAACCACTGGTTGTCTTTACAAAGAAATGCACGTGTGTTTCTTACTAAAGCTTTCGTGAAATTAATAAACTTTCGAAAGAACGCGATTATCATTCAAAGTGGGGCTTGTACTGAGAAAAGGAACACTGATCTCAGTTCTAACAGTGCTTTCACACGTAGCAAACCACTGCTTGTCTTTACAAAGAAACGCATGTGCGTTTCTTACTAAAGCATTCGTGAAATTGAGAAACTTTCCAAAGAACATGATTGTTTCTCAAAGTAAAGTTTGTACTGAGAAAAGGAGCACTGATCTCAATTCTAGCAGTGCTTTCTCATATAGAAAACCACTGCTTGCCTTTACAAAGAAACGCATGTGCTTTTCTTACTAAAGCTTTCGTGAAATTAATAAACTTTCAAAAGAACGCAAATATCTTTCAAGGTAAAGCTTGTACTGAGAATAGGAACACTGATCTCAGTTATAACAGTACTTTCATACGTAGCAAACAACTGCTTCTCCTTACAAAGATACGCATGTGCGTTTCTTATAAAGCTTTTGTGAAATTAATAAACTTTCGAAAGAACGCGATTATCTTTCAAAGTAAAGCTTGTAATGAGAAAAGGAACACTGATCTCATTTCTAACAGTGCTTTCACACTTAGCAAACCACTGCTTGTCTTTACAAAGAAACGCATGTGCGTTTCTTACTAAAGCTTTCGTGAAATTAAAAAACTTTTGAAAGAACGCGATTATCTTTCAAAGTAAAGATTGTACGGAGAAAAGGAACACTGATCTCAGTTCTAAGAGTGCTTTCACACTTAGCAAACCACAGCTTGCCTTTACAAAGAAACACATGTGCGTTTCTTACTAAAGCTTTCGTGAAATTAATAATCTTTCGAAAGAACGCGATTATCTTTCAAAGTATAGCTTGTACTGAGAAAAGGAACACAGATCTCAGTTCGAACAGTGCTTTCACACGTAGCAAACCACTGCTTGTCTTTACAAAGAAACGCATGTGCGTTTCTTACTAAAGCTTTCGTGAAATTGATAAACTTTCGAAAGAACGCGATTATGTTTCAAAGTAAAGCTTGTCATTCAAAAAGGAACACTGATCTCAGTTCCAACAGTGCTTTCACAGGAAGCAAACAACTACAAGTGCGTTTCTTACTAAAGCTTTTGTGAAATTAATAACCTTTCGAATGAAAGCGATTATCTTTCAAAGTAAAGCTTGTACGGAGGAAAAAAACACTGATCTCAGTATTAACAGTGCTTTCATGCATAGCAAACAACTGCTTGTCTTTACAAAGTATCGCATGTACGTTTCTTACCAAAGCTTTCTTGAAATTAATAAACTTTCGAGAGAACGCGATTATCTTTCAAAGTAAAGCTTGTACTGAGTTAAACACTGATCTCAGTTCAAAGAGTGCTTTCACACTTAGCAAAACACTGCTTGTCTTTACAAAGAAACCTATGTGCGTTTCTTACTAAAGCGTTCGTGAAATTAATAAACTTTCGAAGGAACGCGTTATCTTAAAAGAAAAGCTTGTACTGAGAAAGGAAACACTGATCTCAGTTCAAACAGTGCTTTCACACGTAGCAAACCACTGCTTGTCTTTACAAAGTAATGCATGTGCGTTTCTTACTAAACCTTTCTTGAAATTAATGAACATTCGAAAGAACGTGATTATCTTTCAAAGTAAAGCTTGTACTGAGTAAAGGAACACTGATCTCAGTTCTAACAGTGTTTTCACACTTAGCAAACAACAGCTTGTCTTTACAAAGTAACGCATGTGCGTTTCTTACTAAAGCTTTCGTGAAATGAATAAACTTTCGAAAGAACACGATTATCTTTCAAAGTAAAGCTTGTACTGAGTAAAGGAAACCTGATCTCAGTTCTAACAGTGCTTTCACACTTAGCAAACAACTGCTTGTCTTTACAAAGAATCGCATGTACGTTTCTTACCAAAGCTTTCTTGAAATTAATAAACTTTCGAGAGAACGCGATTATCTTTCAAAGTAAAGCTTGTACTGAGTTAAACACTGATCTCAGTTCAAACAGTGCTTTCACACTTAGCAAACCACTGCTTGTCTTTACAAAGTAACCCATGTGCGTTTCATACTAAAGCGTTCGTGAAATTAATAAACTTTCGAAGGAACGCGATATCTTTCAATAAGCTTGTACTGAGAAAGGAAACACTGATCTCAGTTCAAACAGTGCTTTCACACGTAGCAAACCACTGGTTGTCTTTACAAAGAAACGCATGTGCCTTTCTTCCTAAAGCTTTCGTGAAATTAATAAACTTTCGAAAGAAAGCGATTATCTTTCAAAGTAAAGCTTGTAATGAGAAAAGGAGAACTGATCTCATTTCTAACAGTGCTTTCACACGTAGCAAACAACTGCTTGTCTTTACAAAGAAACGCATGTGCGTTTCTTACTAAAGCGTTCGTGAAATTAAGAAACTTACGAAAGAACTTGATTATCGTTAAAGTAAAGCTTGTACTGAGAAAAGGAACACTGATTTCATTTCTCACAAAGTTTTCACATGTATTAAACCACTCCTTGTCTTTAGAAAGAAACGCATTTGCGTTTCTTACTAAAGCTTTCGTGAAATTAATAAACTTTCGAAAGAGAGTGATTATCTTTCAAAGTAAAGCTTTTACGGAGGAAAAAAACACTGAACTCAGTTCTAACAGTGCTTTCATGCTTAGCAAACCACTGCTTGTCTTTACAAAGAAACGCATGTGCGTTTCTTACTAAAGCTTTCATGAAATTAATAAACTTTTGAAAGAATGCGATTATCTTTCAAAGTAAAGATTGTACGGAGAAAAGGAACACTGATCTCAGTTCTAACACTGCTTTCACACTTAGCAAACCACTGCTTGCCTTTACAAAGAAACACATGTGCGTTTCTTACTAAAGCTTTCGTGAAATTAATAAACTTTCGAAAAACGCGATTATCTTTCAAAGTATAGCTTGTACTGAGAAAAGGAACACTGATCTCAGTTCGAACAGTGCTTTCTCATGTAGAAAACCACTGTTTGTCTTTACAAAGAAACGCATGTGCTTTTCTTACTAAAGCTTTCGTGAAATTAATAAACTTTCGAAAGAAAGCGAATATCTTTCAAAGTAAAGCTTGTAATGAGAAAAGGAACACTGATCTCGTTTCTAACAGTGCTTTCACACTTAGCAAACCACTGCTTGTCTTTACAAAGAAACGCATGTGCGTTTCTTACTATAGCTTTCGTGAAATTGATAAACTTTCGAAAGAACGCGATTATGTTTCCAAGTAAAGCTTGTCCTGAGAAAAGGAACACTGATCTCAGTTCTAACAGTGCTTTCACACTTAGCAAACAACTGCTTGTCTTTACAAATAAACGCTTGTGCGTTTCTTACTTAAGCTTTCGTGAAATTAATAAACTTACGAAAGAACTTGATTATCTTTCAAAGTAAAGCTTGTACTGAGAAAAGGAACACTGATCTCATTTCTAACAAAGTTTTCACACGTATTAAACCACTCCTTGTCTTTAGAAAGAAACACATGTGCGTTTCTTACTAAAGCTTTCGTGAAATTAATAAACTTTTGAAAAAACGCGATTATCTTTCAAAGTAAAGATTGTACGGAGAAAAGGAACACTGATCTCAGTTCTAACAGTGCTTTCACACTTAGCAAACCACTGCTTGTCTTTACAAAGAAACGCATGTGCTTTTCTTCCTAAAGCTTTCGTGAAATTAATAAACTTTCGAAAGAACACGATTATCTTTCAAAGTAAAGCTGTACGGAGGGAAAAAACACTGTTCTCAGTTCTAACAGTGCTTTCATGTGTAGCAAACAACTGCTTGTCTTTACAAAGAATTGCATGTACGTTTCTTACCAAAGCTTTCTTGAAATTAATAAACTTTCGAAAGAACGCGATTATCTTTCAAAGTAAAGCTTGTACTGAGTTAAACACTGATCTCAGTTCAAACAGTGCTTTCACACTTAGCAAACCACTGCTTGTCTTTACAAAGAAACCCATGTGCGTTTCATACTAAAGCATTCGTGAAATTTATAAACTTTCGAAGCAACGCGTTATTTTTCAAAGAAGCTTGTACTGAGAAAGGAAACACTGAACTCAGTTCAAACAGTGCTTTCACACGTAGCAAACCACTGGTTGTCTTTACAAAGAAATGCACGTGTGTTTCTTACTAAAGCTTTCGTGAAATTAATAAACTTTCGAAAGAACGCGATTATCATTCAAAGTGGGGCTTGTACTGAGAAAAGGAACACTGATCTCAGTTCTAACAGTGCTTTCACACGTAGCAAACCACTGCTTGTCTTTACAAAGAAACGCATGTGCGTTTCTTACTAAAGCATTCGTGAAATTGAGAAACTTTCCAAAGAACATGATTGTTTCTCAAAGTAAAGTTTGTACTGAGAAAAGGAGCACTGATCTCAATTCTAGCAGTGCTTTCTCATATAGAAAACCACTGCTTGCCTTTACAAAGAAACGCATGTGCTTTTCTTACTAAAGCTTTCGTGAAATTAATAAACTTTCAAAAGAACGCAAATATCTTTCAAGGTAAAGCTTGTACTGAGAATAGGAACACTGATCTCAGTTATAACAGTACTTTCATACGTAGCAAACAACTGCTTCTCCTTACAAAGATACGCATGTGCGTTTCTTATAAAGCTTTTGTGAAATTAATAAACTTTCGAAAGAACGCGATTATCTTTCAAAGTAAAGCTTGTAATGAGAAAAGGAACACTGATCTCATTTCTAACAGTGCTTTCACACTTAGCAAACCACTGCTTGTCTTTACAAAGAAACGCATGTGCGTTTCTTACTAAAGCTTTCGTGAAATTAAAAAACTTTTGAAAGAACGCGATTATCTTTCAAAGTAAAGATTGTACGGAGAAAAGGAACACTGATCTCAGTTCTAAGAGTGCTTTCACACTTAGCAAACCACAGCTTGCCTTTACAAAGAAACACATGTGCGTTTCTTACTAAAGCTTTCGTGAAATTAATAATCTTTCGAAAGAACGCGATTATCTTTCAAAGTATAGCTTGTACTGAGAAAAGGAACACTGATCTCAGTTCGAACAGTGCTTTCACACGTAGCAAACCACTGCTTGTCTTTACAAAGAAACGCATGTGCGTTTCTTACTAAAGCTTTCGTGAAATTGATAAACTTTCGAAAGAACGCGATTATGTTTCAAAGTAAAGCTTGTCATTCAAAAAGGAACACTGATCTCAGTTCCAACAGTGCTTTCACAGGAAGCAAACAACTACAAGTGCGTTTCTTACTAAAGCTTTTGTGAAATTAATAACCTTTCGAATGAAAGCGATTATCTTTCAAAGTAAAGCTTGTACGGAGGAAAAAAACACTGATCTCAGTATTAACAGTGCTTTCATGCATAGCAAACAACTGCTTGTCTTTACAAAGTATCGCATGTACGTTTCTTACCAAAGCTTTCTTGAAATTAATAAACTTTCGAGAGAACGCGATTATCTTTCAAAGTAAAGCTTGTACTGAGTTAAACACTGATCTCAGTTCAAAGAGTGCTTTCACACTTAGCAAAACACTGCTTGTCTTTACAAAGAAACCTATGTGCGTTTCTTACTAAAGCGTTCGTGAAATTAATAAACTTTCGAAGGAACGCGTTATCTTAAAAGAAAAGCTTGTACTGAGAAAGGAAACACTGATCTCAGTTCAAACAGTGCTTTCACACGTAGCAAACCACTGCTTGTCTTTACAAAGTAATGCATGTGCGTTTCTTACTAAACCTTTCTTGAAATTAATGAACATTCGAAAGAACGTGATTATCTTTCAAAGTAAAGCTTGTACTGAGAAAAGGAACACTGATCTCAGTTCTAACAGTGTTTTCACACTTAGCAAACAACAGCTTGTCTTTACAAAGTAACGCATGTGCGTTTCTTCCTAAAGCTTTCGTGAAATGAATAAACTTTCGAAAGAAAGCGATTATCTTTCAAAGTAAAGCTTGTACTGAGTAAAGGAAACCTGATCTCAGTTCTAACAGTGCTTTCACACTTAGCAAACAACTGCTTGTCTTTACAAAGAATCGCATGTACGTTTCTTACCAAAGCTTTCTTGAAATTAATAAACTTTCGAGAGAACGCGATTATCTTTCAAAGTAAAGCTTGTACTGAGTTAAACACTGATCTCAGTTCAAACAGTGCTTTCACACTTAGCAAACCACTGCTTGTCTTTACAAAGTAACCCATGTGCGTTTCATACTAAAGCGTTCGTGAAATAAATAAACTTTCGAAGGAACGCGATATCTTTCAATAAGCTTGTACTGAGAAAGGAAACACTGATCTCAGTTCAAACAGTGCTTTCACACGTAGCAAACCACTGGTTGTCTTTACAAAGAAACGCATGTGCCTTTCTTCCTAAAGCTTTCGTGAAATTAATAAACTTTCGAAAGAAAGCGATTATCTTTCAAAGTAAAGCTTGTAATGAGAAAAGGAGAACTGATCTCATTTCTAACAGTGCTTTCACACGTAGCAAACAACTGCTTGTCTTTACAAAGAAACGCATGTGCGTTTCTTACTAAAGCGTTCGTGAAATTAAGAAACTTACGAAAGAACTTGATTATCATTAAAGTAAAGCTTGTACTGAGAAAAGGAACACTGATTTCATTTCTCACAAAGTTTTCACATGTATTAAACCACTCCTTGTCTTTAGAAAGAAACGCATTTGCGTTTCTTACTAAAGCTTTCGTGAAATTAATAAACTTTCGAAAGAGAGTGATTATCTTTCAAAGTAAAGCTTTTACGGAGGAAAAAAACACTGAACTCAGTTCTAACAGTGCTTTCATGCTTAGCAAACCACTGCTTGTCTTTACAAAGAAACGCATGTGCGTTTCTTACTAAAGCTTTCATGAAATTAATAAACTTTTGAAAGAATGCAATTATCTTTCAAAGTAAAGATTGTACGGAGAAAAGGAACACTGATCTCAGTTCTAACACTGCTTTCACACTTAGCAAACCACTGCTTGCCTTTACAAAGAAACACATGTGCGTTTCTTACTAAAGCTTTCGTGAAATTAATAAACTTTCGAAAAACGCGATTATCTTTCAAAGTATAGCTTGTACTGAGAAAAGGAACACTGATCTCAGTTCGAACAGTGCTTTCTCATGTAGAAAACCACTGTTTGTCTTTACAAAGAAACGCATGTGCTTTTCTTACTAAAGCTTTCGTGAAATTAATAAACTTTCGAAAGAAAGCGAATATCTTTCAAAGTAAAGCTTGTAATGAGAAAAGGAACACTGATCTCGTTTCTAACAGTGCTTTCACACTTAGCAAACCACTGCTTGTCTTTACAAAGAAACGCATGTGCGTTTCTTACTATAGCTTTCGTGAAATTGATAAACTTTCGAAAGAACGCGATTATGTTTCCAAGTAAAGCTTGTCCTGAGAAAAGGAACACTGATCTCAGTTCTAACAGTGCTTTCACACTTAGCAAACAACTGCTTGTCTTTTCAAATAAACGCTTGTGCGTTTCTTACTTAAGCTTTCGTGAAATTAATAAACTTACGAAAGAACTTGATTATCTTTCAAAGTAAAGCTTGTACTGAGAAAAGGAACACTGATCTCATTTCTAACAAAGTTTTCACACGTATTAAACCACTCCTTGTCTTTAGAAAGAAACACATGTGCGTTTCTTACTAAAGCTTTCGTGAAATTAATAAACTTTTGAAAAAACGCGATTATCTTTCAAAGTAAAGATTGTACGGAGAAAAGGAACACTGATCTCAGTTCTAACAGTGCTTTCACACTTAGCAAACCACTGCTTGTCTTTACAAAGAAACGCATGTGCTTTTCTTCCTAAAGCTTTCGTGAAATTAATAAACTTTCGAAAGAACACGATTATCTTTCAAAGTAAAGCTGTACGGAGGGAAAAAACACTGTTCTCAGTTCTAACAGTGCTTTCATGTGTAGCAAACAACTGCTTGTCTTTACAAAGAATCGCATGTACGTTTCTTACCAAAGCTTTCTTGAAATTAATAAACTTTCGAAAGAACGCGATTATCTTTCAAAGTAAAGCTTGTACTGAGTTAAACACTGATCTCAGTTCAAACAGTGCTTTCACACTTAGCAAACCACTGCTTGTCTTTACAAAGAAACCCATGTGCGTTTCATACTAAAGCGTTCGTGAAATTTATAAACTTTCGAAGCAACGCGTTATTTTTCAAAGAAGCTTGTACTGAGAAAGGAAACACTGAACTCAGTTCAAACAGTGCTTTCACACGTAGCAAACCACTGGTTGTCTTTACAAAGAAATGCACGTGTGTTTCTTACTAAAGCTTTCGTGAAATTAATAAACTTTCGAAAGAACGCGATTATCATTCAAAGTGGGGCTTGTACTGAGAAAAGGAACACTGATCTCAGTTCTAACAGTGCTTTCACACGTAGCAAACCACTGCTTGTCTTTACAAAGAAACGCATGTGCGTTTCTTACTAAAGCATTCGTGAAATTGAGAAACTTTCCAAAGAACATGATTGTTTCTCAAAGTAAAGTTTGTACTGAGAAAAGGAGCACTGATCTCAATTCTAGCAGTGCTTTCTCATATAGAAAACCACTGCTTGCCTTTACAAAGAAACGCATGTGCTTTTCTTACTAAAGCTTTCGTGAAATTAATAAACTTTCAAAAGAACGCAAATATCTTTCAAGGTAAAGCTTGTACTGAGAATAGGAACACTGATCTCAGTTATAACAGTACTTTCATACGTAGCAAACAACTGCTTCTCCTTACAAAGATACGCATGTGCGTTTCTTATAAAGCTTTTGTGAAATTAATAAACTTTCGAAAGAACGCGATTATCTTTCAAAGTAAAGCTTGTAATGAGAAAAGGAACACTGATCTCATTTCTAACAGTGCTTTCACACTTAGCAAACCACTGCTTGTCTTTACAAAGAAACGCATGTGCGTTTCTTACTAAAGCTTTCGTGAAATTAAAAAACTTTTGAAAGAACGCGATTATCTTTCAAAGTAAAGATTGTACGGAGAAAAGGAACACTGATCTCAGTTCTAAGAGTGCTTTCACACTTAGCAAACCACAGCTTGCCTTTACAAAGAAACACATGTGCGTTTCTTACTAAAGCTTTCGTGAAATTAATAATCTTTCGAAAGAACGCGATTATCTTTCAAAGTATAGCTTGTACTGAGAAAAGGAACACTGATCTCAGTTCGAACAGTGCTTTCACACGTAGCAAACCACTGCTTGTCTTTACAAAGAAACGCATGTGCGTTTCTTACTAAAGCTTTCGTGAAATTGATAAACTTTCGAAAGAACGCGATTATGTTTCAAAGTAAAGCTTGTCATTCAAAAAGGAACACTGATCTCAGTTCCAACAGTGCTTTCACAGGAAGCAAACAACTACAAGTGCGTTTCTTACTAAAGCTTTTGTGAAATTAATAACCTTTCGAATGAAAGCGATTATCTTTCAAAGTAAAGCTTGTACGGAGGAAAAAAACACTGATCTCAGTATTAACAGTGCTTTCATGCATAGCAAACAACTGCTTGTCTTTACAAAGTATCGCATGTACGTTTCTTACCAAAGCTTTCTTGAAATTAATAAACTTTCGAGAGAACGCGATTATCTTTCAAAGTAAAGCTTGTACTGAGTTAAACACTGATCTCAGTTCAAAGAGTGCTTTCACACTTAGCAAAACACTGCTTGTCTTTACAAAGAAACCTATGTGCGTTTCTTACTAAAGCGTTCGTGAAATTAATAAACTTTCGAAGGAACGCGTTATCTTAAAAGAAAAGCTTGTACTGAGAAAGGAAACACTGATCTCAGTTCAAACAGTGCTTTCACACGTAGCAAACCACTGCTTGTCTTTACAAAGTAATGCATGTGCGTTTCTTACTAAACCTTTCTTGAAATTAATGAACATTCGAAAGAACGTGATTATCTTTCAAAGTAAAGCTTGTACTGAGAAAAGGAACACTGATCTCAGTTCTAACAGTGTTTTCACACTTAGCAAACAACAGCTTGTCTTTACAAAGTAACGCATGTGCGTTTCTTACTAAAGCTTTCGTGAAATGAATAAACTTTCGAAAGAACACGATTATCTTTCAAAGTAAAGCTTGTACTGAGTAAAGGAAACCTGATCTCAGTTCTAACAGTGCTTTCACACTTAGCAAACAACTGCTTGTCTTTACAAAGAATCGCATGTACGTTTCTTACCAAAGCTTTCTTGAAATTAATAAACTTTCGAGAGAACGCGATTATCTTTCAAAGTAAAGCTTGTACTGAGTTAAACACTGATCTCAGTTCAAACAGTGCTTTCACACTTAGCAAACCACTGCTTGTCTTTACAAAGTAACCCATGTGCGTTTCATACTAAAGCGTTCGTGAAATTAATAAACTTTCGAAGGAACGCGATATCTTTCAATAAGCTTGTACTGAGAAAGGAAACACTGATCTCAGTTCAAACAGTGCTTTCACACGTAGCAAACCACTGGTTGTCTTTACAAAGAAACGCATGTGCCTTTCTTCCTAAAGCTTTCGTGAAATTAATAAACTTTCGAAAGAAAGCGATTATCTTTCAAAGTAAAGCTTGTAATGAGAAAAGGAGAACTGATCTCATTTCTAACAGTGCTTTCACACGTAGCAAACAACTGCTTGTCTTTACAAAGAAACGCATGTGCGTTTCTTACTAAAGCGTTCGTGAAATTAAGAAACTTACGAAAGAACTTGATTATCGTTAAAGTAAAGCTTGTACTGAGAAAAGGAACACTGATTTCATTTCTCACAAAGTTTTCACATGTATTAAACCACTCCTTGTCTTTAGAAAGAAACGCATTTGCGTTTCTTACTAAAGCTTTCGTGAAATTAATAAACTTTCGAAAGAGAGTGATTATCTTTCAAAGTAAAGCTTTTACGGAGGAAAAAAACACTGAACTCAGTTCTAACAGTGCTTTCATGCTTAGCAAACCACTGCTTGTCTTTACAAAGAAACGCATGTGCGTTTCTTACTAAAGCTTTCATGAAATTAATAAACTTTTGAAAGAATGCGATTATCTTTCAAAGTAAAGATTGTACGGAGAAAAGGAACACTGATCTCAGTTCTAACACTGCTTTCACACTTAGCAAACCACTGCTTGCCTTTACAAAGAAACACATGTGCGTTTCTTACTAAAGCTTTCGTGAAATTAATAAACTTTCGAAAAACGCGATTATCTTTCAAAGTATAGCTTGTACTGAGAAAAGGAACACTGATCTCAGTTCGAACAGTGCTTTCTCATGTAGAAAACCACTGTTTGTCTTTACAAAGAAACGCATGTGCTTTTCTTACTAAAGCTTTCGTGAAATTAATAAACTTTCGAAAGAAAGCGAATATCTTTCAAAGTAAAGCTTGTAATGAGAAAAGGAACACTGATCTCGTTTCTAACAGTGCTTTCACACTTAGCAAACCACTGCTTGTCTTTACAAAGAAACGCATGTGCGTTTCTTACTATAGCTTTCGTGAAATTGATAAACTTTCGAAAGAACGCGATTATGTTTCCAAGTAAAGCTTGTCCTGAGAAAAGGAACACTGATCTCAGTTCTAACAGTGCTTTCACACTTAGCAAACAACTGCTTGTCTTTACAAATAAACGCTTGTGCGTTTCTTACTTAAGCTTTCGTGAAATTAATAAACTTACGAAAGAACTTGATTATCTTTCAAAGTAAAGCTTGTACTGAGAAAAGGAACACTGATCTCATTTCTAACAAAGTTTTCACACGTATTAAACCACTCCTTGTCTTTAGAAAGAAACACATGTGCGTTTCTTACTAAAGCTTTCGTGAAATTAATAAACTTTTGAAAAAACGCGATTATCTTTCAAAGTAAAGATTGTACGGAGAAAAGGAACACTGATCTCAGTTCTAACAGTGCTTTCACACTTAGCAAACCACTGCTTGTCTTTACAAAGAAACGCATGTGCTTTTCTTCCTAAAGCTTTCGTGAAATTAATAAACTTTCGAAAGAACACGATTATCTTTCAAAGTAAAGCTGTACGGAGGGAAAAAACACTGTTCTCAGTTCTAACAGTGCTTTCATGTGTAGCAAACAACTGCTTGTCTTTACAAAGAATCGCATGTACGTTTCTTACCAAAGCTTTCTTGAAATTAATAAACTTTCGAAAGAACGCGATTATCTTTCAAAGTAAAGCTTGTACTGAGTTAAACACTGATCTCAGTTCAAACAGTGCTTTCACACTTAGCAAACCACTGCTTGTCTTTACAAAGAAACCCATGTGCGTTTCATACTAAAGCGTTCGTGAAATTTATAAACTTTCGAAGCAACGCGTTATTTTTCAAAGAAGCTTGTACTGAGAAAGGAAACACTGAACTCAGTTCAAACAGTGCTTTCACACGTAGCAAACCACTGGTTGTCTTTACAAAGAAATGCACGTGTGTTTCTTACTAAAGCTTTCGTGAAATTAATAAACTTTCGAAAGAACGCGATTATCATTCAAAGTGGGGCTTGTACTGAGAAAAGGAACACTGATCTCAGTTCTAACAGTGCTTTCACACGTAGCAAACCACTGCTTGTCTTTACAAAGAAACGCATGTGCGTTTCTTACTAAAGCATTCGTGAAATTGAGAAACTTTCCAAAGAACATGATTGTTTCTCAAAGTAAAGTTTGTACTGAGAAAAGGAGCACTGATCTCAATTCTAGCAGTGCTTTCTCATATAGAAAACCACTGCTTGCCTTTACAAAGAAACGCATGTGCTTTTCTTACTAAAGCTTTCGTGAAATTAATAAACTTTCAAAAGAACGCAAATATCTTTCAAGGTAAAGCTTGTACTGAGAATAGGAACACTGATCTCAGTTATAACAGTACTTTCATACGTAGCAAACAACTGCTTCTCCTTACAAAGATACGCATGTGCGTTTCTTATAAAGCTTTTGTGAAATTAATAAACTTTCGAAAGAACGCGATTATCTTTCAAAGTAAAGCTTGTAATGAGAAAAGGAACACTGATCTCATTTCTAACAGTGCTTTCACACTTAGCAAACCACTGCTTGTCTTTACAAAGAAACGCATGTGCGTTTCTTACTAAAGCTTTCGTGAAATTAAAAAACTTTTGAAAGAACGCGATTATCTTTCAAAGTAAAGATTGTACGGAGAAAAGGAACACTGATCTCAGTTCTAAGAGTGCTTTCACACTTAGCAAACCACAGCTTGCCTTTACAAAGAAACACATGTGCGTTTCTTACTAAAGCTTTCGTGAAATTAATAATCTTTCGAAAGAACGCGATTATCTTTCAAAGTATAGCTTGTACTGAGAAAAGGAACACTGATCTCAGTTCGAACAGTGCTTTCACACGTAGCAAACCACTGCTTGTCTTTACAAAGAAACGCATGTGCGTTTCTTACTAAAGCTTTCGTGAAATTGATAAACTTTCGAAAGAACGCGATTATGTTTCAAAGTAAAGCTTGTCATTCAAAAAGGAACACTGATCTCAGTTCCAACAGTGCTTTCACAGGAAGCAAACAACTACAAGTGCGTTTCTTACTAAAGCTTTTGTGAAATTAATAACCTTTCGAATGAAAGCGATTATCTTTCAAAGTAAAGCTTGTACGGAGGAAAAAAACACTGATCTCAGTATTAACAGTGCTTTCATGCATAGCAAACAACTGCTTGTCTTTACAAAGTATCGCATGTACGTTTCTTACCAAAGCTTTCTTGAAATTAATAAACTTTCGAGAGAACGCGATTATCTTTCAAAGTAAAGCTTGTACTGAGTTAAACACTGATCTCAGTTCAAAGAGTGCTTTCACACTTAGCAAAACACTGCTTGTCTTTACAAAGAAACCTATGTGCGTTTCTTACTAAAGCGTTCGTGAAATTAATAAACTTTCGAAGGAACGCGTTATCTTAAAAGAAAAGCTTGTACTGAGAAAGGAAACACTGATCTCAGTTCAAACAGTGCTTTCACACGTAGCAAACCACTGCTTGTCTTTACAAAGTAATGCATGTGCGTTTCTTACTAAACCTTTCTTGAAATTAATGAACATTCGAAAGAACGTGATTATCTTTCAAAGTAAAGCTTGTACTGAGAAAAGGAACACTGATCTCAGTTCTAACAGTGTTTTCACACTTAGCAAACAACAGCTTGTCTTTACAAAGTAACGCATGTGCGTTTCTTACTAAAGCTTTCGTGAAATGAATAAACTTTCGAAAGAACACGATTATCTTTCAAAGTAAAGCTTGTACTGAGTAAAGGAAACCTGATCTCAGTTCTAACAGTGCTTTCACACTTAGCAAACAACTGCTTGTCTTTACAAAGAATCGCATGTACGTTTCTTACCAAAGCTTTCTTGAAATTAATAAACTTTCGAGAGAACGCGATTATCTTTCAAAGTAAAGCTTGTACTGAGTTAAACACTGATCTCAGTTCAAACAGTGCTTTCACACTTAGCAAACCACTGCTTGTCTTTACAAAGTAACCCATGTGCGTTTCATACTAAAGCGTTCGTGAAATTAATAAACTTTCGAAGGAACGCGATATCTTTCAATAAGCTTGTACTGAGAAAGGAAACACTGATCTCAGTTCAAACAGTGCTTTCACACGTAGCAAACCACTGGTTGTCTTTACAAAGAAACGCATGTGCCTTTCTTCCTAAAGCTTTCGTGAAATTAATAAACTTTCGAAAGAAAGCGATTATCTTTCAAAGTAAAGCTTGTAATGAGAAAAGGAGAACTGATCTCATTTCTAACAGTGCTTTCACACGTAGCAAACAACTGCTTGTCTTTACAAAGAAACGCATGTGCGTTTCTTACTAAAGCGTTCGTGAAATTAAGAAACTTACGAAAGAACTTGATTATCGTTAAAGTAAAGCTTGTACTGAGAAAAGGAACACTGATTTCATTTCTCACAAAGTTTTCACATGTATTAAACCACTCCTTGTCTTTAGAAAGAAACGCATTTGCGTTTCTTACTAAAGCTTTCGTGAAATTAATAAACTTTCGAAAGAGAGTGATTATCTTTCAAAGTAAAGCTTTTACGGAGGAAAAAAACACTGAACTCAGTTCTAACAGTGCTTTCATGCTTAGCAAACCACTGCTTGTCTTTACAAAGAAACGCATGTGCGTTTCTTACTAAAGCTTTCATGAAATTAATAAACTTTTGAAAGAATGCGATTATCTTTCAAAGTAAAGATTGTACGGAGAAAAGGAACACTGATCTCAGTTCTAACACTGCTTTCACACTTAGCAAACCACTGCTTGCCTTTACAAAGAAACACATGTGCGTTTCTTACTAAAGCTTTCGTGAAATTAATAAACTTTCGAAAAACGCGATTATCTTTCAAAGTATAGCTTGTACTGAGAAAAGGAACACTGATCTCAGTTCGAACAGTGCTTTCTCATGTAGAAAACCACTGTTTGTCTTTACAAAGAAACGCATGTGCTTTTCTTACTAAAGCTTTCGTGAAATTAATAAACTTTCGAAAGAAAGCGAATATCTTTCAAAGTAAAGCTTGTAATGAGAAAAGGAACACTGATCTCGTTTCTAACAGTGCTTTCACACTTAGCAAACCACTGCTTGTCTTTACAAAGAAACGCATGTGCGTTTCTTACTATAGCTTTCGTGAAATTGATAAACTTTCGAAAGAACGCGATTATGTTTCCAAGTAAAGCTTGTCCTGAGAAAAGGAACACTGATCTCAGTTCTAACAGTGCTTTCACACTTAGCAAACAACTGCTTGTCTTTACAAATAAACGCTTGTGCGTTTCTTACTTAAGCTTTCGTGAAATTAATAAACTTACGAAAGAACTTGATTATCTTTCAAAGTAAAGCTTGTACTGAGAAAAGGAACACTGATCTCATTTCTAACAAAGTTTTCACACGTATTAAACCACTCCTTGTCTTTAGAAAGAAACACATGTGCGTTTCTTACTAAAGCTTTCGTGAAATTAATAAACTTTTGAAAAAACGCGATTATCTTTCAAAGTAAAGATTGTACGGAGAAAAGGAACACTGATCTCAGTTCTAACAGTGCTTTCACACTTAGCAAACCACTGCTTGTCTTTACAAAGAAACGCATGTGCTTTTCTTCCTAAAGCTTTCGTGAAATTAATAAACTTTCGAAAGAACACGATTATCTTTCAAAGTAAAGCTGTACGGAGGGAAAAAACACTGTTCTCAGTTCTAACAGTGCTTTCATGTGTAGCAAACAACTGCTTGTCTTTACAAAGAATCGCATGTACGTTTCTTACCAAAGCTTTCTTGAAATTAATAAACTTTCGAAAGAACGCGATTATCTTTCAAAGTAAAGCTTGTACTGAGTTAAACACTGATCTCAGTTCAAACAGTGCTTTCACACTTAGCAAACCACTGCTTGTCTTTACAAAGAAACCCATGTGCGTTTCATACTAAAGCATTCGTGAAATTTATAAACTTTCGAAGCAACGCGTTATTTTTCAAAGAAGCTTGTACTGAGAAAGGAAACACTGAACTCAGTTCAAACAGTGCTTTCACACGTAGCAAACCACTGGTTGTCTTTACAAAGAAATGCACGTGTGTTTCTTACTAAAGCTTTCGTGAAATTAATAAACTTTCGAAAGAACGCGATTATCATTCAAAGTGGGGCTTGTACTGAGAAAAGGAACACTGATCTCAGTTCTAACAGTGCTTTCACACGTAGCAAACCACTGCTTGTCTTTACAAAGAAACGCATGTGCGTTTCTTACTAAAGCATTCGTGAAATTGAGAAACTTTCCAAAGAACATGATTGTTTCTCAAAGTAAAGTTTGTACTGAGAAAAGGAGCACTGATCTCAATTCTAGCAGTGCTTTCTCATATAGAAAACCACTGCTTGCCTTTACAAAGAAACGCATGTGCTTTTCTTACTAAAGCTTTCGTGAAATTAATAAACTTTCAAAAGAACGCAAATATCTTTCAAGGTAAAGCTTGTACTGAGAATAGGAACACTGATCTCAGTTATAACAGTACTTTCATACGTAGCAAACAACTGCTTCTCCTTACAAAGATACGCATGTGCGTTTCTTATAAAGCTTTTGTGAAATTAATAAACTTTCGAAAGAACGCGATTATCTTTCAAAGTAAAGCTTGTAATGAGAAAAGGAACACTGATCTCATTTCTAACAGTGCTTTCACACTTAGCAAACCACTGCTTGTCTTTACAAAGAAACGCATGTGCGTTTCTTACTAAAGCTTTCGTGAAATTAAAAAACTTTTGAAAGAACGCGATTATCTTTCAAAGTAAAGATTGTACGGAGAAAAGGAACACTGATCTCAGTTCTAAGAGTGCTTTCACACTTAGCAAACCACAGCTTGCCTTTACAAAGAAACACATGTGCGTTTCTTACTAAAGCTTTCGTGAAATTAATAATCTTTCGAAAGAACGCGATTATCTTTCAAAGTATAGCTTGTACTGAGAAAAGGAACACTGATCTCAGTTCGAACAGTGCTTTCACACGTAGCAAACCACTGCTTGTCTTTACAAAGAAACGCATGTGCGTTTCTTACTAAAGCTTTCGTGAAATTGATAAACTTTCGAAAGAACGCGATTATGTTTCAAAGTAAAGCTTGTCATTCAAAAAGGAACACTGATCTCAGTTCCAACAGTGCTTTCACAGGAAGCAAACAACTACAAGTGCGTTTCTTACTAAAGCTTTTGTGAAATTAATAACCTTTCGAATGAAAGCGATTATCTTTCAAAGTAAAGCTTGTACGGAGGAAAAAAACACTGATCTCAGTATTAACAGTGCTTTCATGCATAGCAAACAACTGCTTGTCTTTACAAAGTATCGCATGTACGTTTCTTACCAAAGCTTTCTTGAAATTAATAAACTTTCGAGAGAACGCGATTATCTTTCAAAGTAAAGCTTGTACTGAGTTAAACACTGATCTCAGTTCAAAGAGTGCTTTCACACTTAGCAAAACACTGCTTGTCTTTACAAAGAAACCTATGTGCGTTTCTTACTAAAGCGTTCGTGAAATTAATAAACTTTCGAAGGAACGCGTTATCTTAAAAGAAAAGCTTGTACTGAGAAAGGAAACACTGATCTCAGTTCAAACAGTGCTTTCACACGTAGCAAACCACTGCTTGTCTTTACAAAGTAATGCATGTGCGTTTCTTACTAAACCTTTCTTGAAATTAATGAACATTCGAAAGAACGTGATTATCTTTCAAAGTAAAGCTTGTACTGAGAAAAGGAACACTGATCTCAGTTCTAACAGTGTTTTCACACTTAGCAAACAACAGCTTGTCTTTACAAAGTAACGCATGTGCGTTTCTTACTAAAGCTTTCGTGAAATGAATAAACTTTCGAAAGAACACGATTATCTTTCAAAGTAAAGCTTGTACTGAGTAAAGGAAACCTGATCTCAGTTCTAACAGTGCTTTCACACTTAGCAAACAACTGCTTGTCTTTACAAAGAATCGCATGTACGTTTCTTACCAAAGCTTTCTTGAAATTAATAAACTTTCGAGAGAACGCGATTATCTTTCAAAGTAAAGCTTGTACTGAGTTAAACACTGATCTCAGTTCAAACAGTGCTTTCACACTTAGCAAACCACTGCTTGTCTTTACAAAGTAACCCATGTGCGTTTCATACTAAAGCGTTCGTGAAATTAATAAACTTTCGAAGGAACGCGATATCTTTCAATAAGCTTGTACTGAGAAAGGAAACACTGATCTCAGTTCAAACAGTGCTTTCACACGTAGCAAACCACTGGTTGTCTTTACAAAGAAACGCATGTGCCTTTCTTCCTAAAGCTTTCGTGAAATTAATAAACTTTCGAAAGAAAGCGATTATCTTTCAAAGTAAAGCTTGTAATGAGAAAAGGAGAACTGATCTCATTTCTAACAGTGCTTTCACACGTAGCAAACAACTGCTTGTCTTTACAAAGAAACGCATGTGCGTTTCTTACTAAAGCGTTCGTGAAATTAAGAAACTTACGAAAGAACTTGATTATCGTTAAAGTAAAGCTTGTACTGAGAAAAGGAACACTGATTTCATTTCTCACAAAGTTTTCACATGTATTAAACCACTCCTTGTCTTTAGAAAGAAACGCATTTGCGTTTCTTACTAAAGCTTTCGTGAAATTAATAAACTTTCGAAAGAGAGTGATTATCTTTCAAAGTAAAGCTTTTACGGAGGAAAAAAACACTGAACTCAGTTCTAACAGTGCTTTCATGCTTAGCAAACCACTGCTTGTCTTTACAAAGAAACGCATGTGCGTTTCTTACTAAAGCTTTCATGAAATTAATAAACTTTTGAAAGAATGCGATTATCTTTCAAAGTAAAGATTGTACGGAGAAAAGGAACACTGATCTCAGTTCTAACACTGCTTTCACACTTAGCAAACCACTGCTTGCCTTTACAAAGAAACACATGTGCGTTTCTTACTAAAGCTTTCGTGAAATTAATAAACTTTCGAAAAACGCGATTATCTTTCAAAGTATAGCTTGTACTGAGAAAAGGAACACTGATCTCAGTTCGAACAGTGCTTTCTCATGTAGAAAACCACTGTTTGTCTTTACAAAGAAACGCATGTGCTTTTCTTACTAAAGCTTTCGTGAAATTAATAAACTTTCGAAAGAAAGCGAATATCTTTCAAAGTAAAGCTTGTAATGAGAAAAGGAACACTGATCTCGTTTCTAACAGTGCTTTCACACTTAGCAAACCACTGCTTGTCTTTACAAAGAAACGCATGTGCGTTTCTTACTATAGCTTTCGTGAAATTGATAAACTTTCGAAAGAACGCGATTATGTTTCCAAGTAAAGCTTGTCCTGAGAAAAGGAACACTGATCTCAGTTCTAACAGTGCTTTCACACTTAGCAAACAACTGCTTGTCTTTACAAATAAACGCTTGTGCGTTTCTTACTTAAGCTTTCGTGAAATTAATAAACTTACGAAAGAACTTGATTATCTTTCAAAGTAAAGCTTGTACTGAGAAAAGGAACACTGATCTCATTTCTAACAAAGTTTTCACACGTATTAAACCACTCCTTGTCTTTAGAAAGAAACACATGTGCGTTTCTTACTAAAGCTTTCGTGAAATTGATAAACTTTCGAAAGAACGCGATTATGTTTCAAAGTAAAGCTTGTCATTCAAAAAGGAACACTGATCTCAGTTCCAACAGTGCTTTCACAGGAAGCAAACAACTACAAGTGCGTTTCTTACTAAAGCTTTTGTGAAATTAATAACCTTTCGAATGAAAGCGATTATCTTTCAAAGTAAAGCTTGTACGGAGGAAAAAAACACTGATCTCAGTATTAACAGTGCTTTCATGGGTAGCAAACAACGGCTTGTCTTTACAAAGTATCGCATGTACGTTTCTTACCAAAGCTTTCTTGAAATTAATAAACTTTCGAGAGAACGCGGTTATCTTTCAAAGTAAAGCTTGTACTGAGTTAAACATTGATCTCAGTTCAAAGAGTGCTTTCACACTTAGCAAAACACTGCTTGTCTTTACAAAGAAACCTATGTGCGTTTCTTACTAAAGCGTTCGTGAAATTAATAAACTTTCGAAGGAACGCGTTATCTTAAAAGAAAAGCTTGTACTGAGAAAGGAAACACTGATCTCAGTTCAAACAGTGCTTTCACACGTAGCAAACCACTGCTTGTCTTTACAAAGTAATGCATGTGCGTTTCTTACTAAACCTTTCTTAAAATTAATAAACATTCGAAAGAACGTGATTGTCTTTCAAAGTAATGCTTGTACTGAGAAAAGGAACACTGATCTCAGTTCTAACAGTGTTTTCACACTTAGCAAACAACTGCTTGTCTTTACAAAGTAACGCATGTGCGTTTCTTTCTAAAGCTTTCGTGAAATGAATAAACTTTAGAAAGAACACGATTATCTTTCAAAGTAAAGCTTGTACTGAGTAAAGGAAACCTGATCTCAGTTCTAACAGTGCTTTCACACTTAGCAAACAACTGCTTGTCTTTACAAAGAAACGCATGTGCGTTTCTTACTAAAGCTTTCGTGAAATTAATAAACTTTCGAAAGAATGCGATTATCTTTCAAAGTGGGGCTTGTACTGAGAAAAGGAACACTGATCTCAGTTCTAACAGTGCTTTGACACGTAGCAAACCACTGCTTGTCTTTACAAAGAAACCCATGTGCGTTTCTTACTAAAGCTTTCGTGAAATTGATAAACTTTCGAAAGAACGCGATTATGTTTCAAAGTAAAGCTTGTCATTCAAAAAGGAACACTGCTCTCAGTTCCAACAGTGCTTTCACAGGAAGCAAACAACTACATGTTAGTTTCTTACTAAAGCTTTTGTGAAATTAATAACCTTTCGAATGAAAGCGATTATCTTTCAAAGTAAAGCTTGTACGGAGGAAAAAAACACTGATCTCAGTTCTAACAGTGCTTTCATGTGTAGCAAACAACTGCTTGTCTTTACAAAGTATCGCATGTACGTTTCTTACCAAAGCTTTCTTGAAATTAATAAACTTTCGAGAGAACGCGATTATCTTTCAAAGTAAAGCTTGTACTGCGTTAAACACTGATCTCAGTTCAAAGAGTGCTTTCACACTTAGCAAACCACTGCTTGTCTTTACAAAGAAACCTATGTGCGTTTCTTACTAAAGCGTTCGTGAAATTAATAAACTTTCGAAGGAATGCGTTATCTTAAAAGAAAAGCTTGTACTGAGAAAGGAAACACTGATCTCAGTTCAAACAGTGCTTTCACACGTAGCAAACCACTGCTTGTCTTTACAAAGTAATGCATGTGCGTTTCTTACTAAACCATTCTTGAAATTAATAAACATTCGAAAGAACGTGATTATCTTTCAAAGTAAAGCTTGTACTGAGAAAAGGAACACTGATCTCAGTTCCAACAGTATTTTCACACTTAGCAAACAACTGCTTGTCTTTACAAAGTAACGCATGTGCGTTTCTTACTAAAGCTTTCGTGAAATGAATAAACTTTCGAAGGAACGCGATTATCTTTCAAAGTAAACGTTGTACTGAGAAAAGGAACACTGATCTCAGTTCTAACAGTGCTTTCACACGTAGCAATTACTGCTTATCTTTACAAAGAAACGCATGTGCGTTTCTTACTAAAGCATTCATGAAATTGATAAACTTTCCAAAGAACGCGATTATGTTTCAAAGTAAAGCTTGTACTGAGAAAAGGAGCACTGATCTCAGTTCTAACAGTGCCTTCTCAGGTAGAAATCCACTGCTTGTCTTTACAGAGAAACACATGTGCGTTTCTTACTGAAGCGTTCGTGAAATTAAGAAACTTTCGAAAGAACGCGATTATCTTTCAAAGTAAAGCTTGTACTGAGAAACGGAACACTGATCTCCGTTCTAACAGTGCTTTCACACTTAGCAAACAACTGCTTGTCTTTACAAAGAAACGCATGTGCATTTCTTACTAAAGCTTTCGTGAAATTAATAAACTTTCGAAAGAACGCGATTATCTTTCAAAGTAAACGTTGCACTGAGAAAAGGAACACTGATCTCAGTTCTAACTCTGCTTTCACATGTAGAAAACAACTGCTTGTCTTTACAAAGAAACGCATGTGCGTTTCTTCCCTAAGCTTTCCTGAAATTAATAAACTTTCAAAAGAACGCGATTATCTTTCAATGTAGGGCTTGTACTGAGAAAAGGAACACTGCTCTCACTTCTAATAGTGCTTTCACACGTAGCAAACAACTGCTTGTCTTTATAAAGAAACGCATGTGCGTTTCTTACTATAGCGTTCGTGAAATTGATAAACTTTCCAAAGAACGCGATTATATTTCAAAGTAAAGCTTGTACTGAGAAAAGGAGCACTGATCTCAGTTCTAACAGTGCCTTCTCATGTAGAAATGCACTGCTTGTCTTTACAGAGAAACGCATGAGCTTTTCTTACTGTAGCGTTCGTGAAATTAAGAAACTTTCGAAAGAACGCGATTATCTTTCAAAGTAAAGCTTGTCCTGAGAAAAGGAACACTGATCTCAGTTCTAACAGTGCTTTCACACTTAGCAAACCACTGCTTGTCTTTACAAAGAAAAGCATGTGCTTTCTTACTAAAGCGTTCGTGAAATTAAGAATCTTTTGAAAGAACGCGATTATCTTTCAAAGTAAAGCTTGTACAGAGAAAAGGAACCCTGATCTCAGTTCTAACAGTGCTTTCACACTTAGCAAACAACTGCTTGTCTTTACAAAGAAACGCATGTGCGTTTCTTACTAAAATTTCATGAAATTAATAAACTTTCGAAAGAACGCGATTTTCTCTCAAAGTAAAACTTGTACTGAGAAAACGAACACTGATCTCAGTTCTAACAGTGCTTTCACACGTAGCAAACAACTGCTTGTATTTACAAAGAAACGCATGTGCGTTTTTTACTAAAATTTCTTGAAATTAATAAACTTTCGAAAGAACGCGATTATCTTTCAAAGTAAAGCTTGTACTGAGTTAAACACTGATCTCAGTTCAAAGAGTGCTTTCACACTTAGCAAACCACTGCTTGTCTTTACGAAGAAACCCATGTGCATTTCATACTAAAGCGTTCGTGAAATTAATAAATTTTCGAAGGAATGCGTTATCTTTCAAAGTAAAGCTTGTACTGAGAAAGGAAACACTGATCTCAGTTCTAACAGTGCTTTGACACGTAGCAAGCAACTGCTTGTCTTTACAAAGAAACGCATGTGCGTTTCATACTAAAGCGTTTGTGAAATTAAGAAACTTTCGAAAGAACGCCATTATCTTTCAAAGTAAAGCTTGTACTGAGAAAAGGAACAGTGATCTCAGTTCTAACAGTGCTTTTACACTTTGTAAATAACTGCTTGTCTTCACAAAGGAACGCATGTGCGTTTCTTACTAAAGGTTTCGTGAAATTAATAAACTTTCGAAAGAATGCGATTATCTTTCAAAGTAAAGCTTGTACTGAGAAAAGGAACACTGATCTCTGTTCTAACAGTGCTTTCACACGTAGCAAACCACTGCTTGTTTTTACAAAGGAACACATGTGCGTTTCTTACTAAAGTTTTCGTAAATTAATAAACTTTCGAAAGAACGCGATTATCTTTCAAAGTAAAGCTTGTACTGAGAAAAGGTACACTGATCGCAGTTCTAACAGTGCTTTCACACGTAGCAAAAAAACTGCTTGTCTTTACCAAGAAAGGCATGTGCGTTTCTTACTAAAGCTTTCGTGAAATTAATAAACTTTCGAAAGAACGCGATTATCTTTCAAAGTAAAGCTTGTACTGAGAAAAGGAACACTGATCTCAGTTCTAACAGTGCTTTCACACGTAGCAAACCACTGCTTGTCTTTACAAAGATACGCATGTGCGTTTCTTACTAAAGCTTTCGGGAAATTAATAAACTTTCGAAAGAACGCGATTATCGTTCAAAGTAAAGCTTGTACTGAGAAAAGGAACACTGAACTCACTTCTAACAGTGCTTTCTCACATAGAAAACCACTGCTTGTCTTTACAAAGAATCGCATTTGCGTTTCTTACTAAAGCTTCGTGAAATTAATAAACTTTCGAAAGAAAGTGATTATCTTTCAAAGTAAGGCTTGTTCGGAGGAAAAAAACACTGATCTCAGTTCTAACAGTGCTTTCATGCGTAGCAAACAACTGCTTGTCTTTACAAAGTATTGCATGTACGTTTCTTACCAAAGCTTTCTTGAAATTAATAAACTTTCGAGAGAACGCGATTATCTTTCAAAGTAAAGCTTGTACTGAGTTAAACACTGATCTCAGTTCAAAGAGTGCTTTCACACTTAGCAAACCACTGCTTGTCTTTACAAAGAAACCTATGTGCGTTTCTTAGTCAAGCGTTCGTGAAATTAATAAACTTTCGAAAAAACGTGTTATCTTTCAAAGAAAAGCTTGTAATGAGAAAGGAAACACTGATCTCAGTTCAAACAGTGCTTTCACACGTAGCAAACCACTGCTTGTCTTTACAAAGAAATGCATGTGCGTTTCTTACTAAACCTTTCTTGAAATTAATAAACATTCGAAAGAACGCGATTATCTTTCAAAGTAAAGCTTGTACTGAGAAAACGAACACGGATCTCAGTTCTTACAGTGCTTTCACACAGAGCAAAGAACTGCTTGTCTTTACAAAGAAACGAATGTGCATTTCTTACTTAAGCTACCTTGAATTTAATAAACATTTGAAAGAACGCGATTATCTTTCAAAGTAAAGCTTGTACTGAGAAAAGGAACACTGATCTCACTTCTAACAGTGATTTCTCACATAGAAAACCACTGCTTGTCTTTACAAAGAAATGCATGTGCGTTTCTTACTAAAGCTTTCGTGAAATTAATAAACTTTCGAAAGATCGCGATTATCTTTCAAAGTAAAGCTTGTACTGTGAAAAGGAACACTGATCTCAGTTCTAACAGAGTTTTCACACGTAGCAAACCACTGCTTGTCTTTAGAAAGATATGCATTTGCGTTTCTTACTAAAGCTTTCGTGAAATTAATAAACTTTTGAAAGTACGCGATTATCTTTCAAAGTAAAGATTGTACGGAGAAAAGGAACACTGATCTCAGTTCTAACAGTGCTTTCACACATAGCAAACCACTGCTTGTCTTTACAAAGAAAAGCATGTGCGTTTCTTACTAAAGCTTTTGTGAAATTAATAAACTTTCGAAAGAACGCGATTATCTTTCAAAGTAAAGCTTGTACTGAGAATAGGAACACTGATCTCAGTTATAACAGTACTTTCACACGTAGCAAACAACTGCTTGTCCTTACAAAGATACGAATGTGCGTTTCTTATAAAGCTTTCTTGAAATTAATAAACTTTCGAAAGAACTCGATTATCTTTCAAAGTAAAGCTTGTACTGAGAAAAGGAACACTATCTCATTTCGAACAGTGCTTTCACACGTAGCAAACAACTGCTTGTCTTTAGAAAGAAACACATGTGCGTTTCTTACTAAAGATTTCGTGAAATTAATAAACTTTCGAAAGAACGAGATTATCTTTCAAAGTAAAGCTTGTACTGAGAAAAGAAACACTGATCGCAGTAACAGTGTTTTACACGTAGCAAACCACTGCTTGTCTTTACAAAAAAACGCATGTGCGTTTCTTACTAAAGCTCTCGTGAAATTAATAAACTTTCGAAAGAACGCGATTATCTTTCAAGGTAAAGCTTGTACGGAGGAAAAAAACACTGATCTCAGTTCTAACAGTGCTTTCATGCGTAGCAAACAACTGCTTGTCTTTACAAAGAATCGCATGTCGGTTTCTTACCGAAGCTTTCTTGAAATTAATAAACGTTCGAGAGAACGCGATTATCTTTCAAAGTAAAGCTTTTACTGAGTTAAACACTGATCTCAGTTCTTTCACACTTAGCAAACCACTGCTTGATTTTACAAAGAAAAGCATGTGCGTTTCTTACTAAAGCTTTCGTGAAATTAATAATCTTTCGAAAGAACACGATTATCTTTCAAAGTAAAGCTTGTAATGAGAAAAGGAACACTGATCTCATTTCTAATAGTGCTTTCACACATAGCAAACAACTGCTTGTCTTTACAAAGAAACGCATGTGAGTTTATTACTAAAGCTTTCGTGAAATTAATAAACTTTCGAAAGAACGCGATTATCTTTCAAAGTAAAGCTTGTACTGAGAAAAGGAACACTGTTCTCAGTTCTAACAGTGCTTTCACACGTAGCAATCCACTGCTTGTCTTTACAAAGAAACGCAGGTGCGTTTCTTATTAAAGCGTTCATGAAATTAAACTTTAAAAAGAACATGATTATCTTTCAAAGTAGTGCTTGTACTGAGAAAAGGAACACTTATCAAACTTATAACCGTGCTTTCACACGTAGCAAAAAACTGCTTATCTTTACAAATAAACGCATGTGCCATTCATAGTAAAGCTTTCGTGAAATTAATAAACTTTCGAAAGAACGCGATTATCTTTAAAGTAGAGCTTGTACTGAAAAAGAAACATTGATCAAACTTCTAACCATGCTTTCACACGTAGCAAAAAACTGCTTATCTTTACAAATAAATGCATGTGCCATTCATAGTAAAGCTTTCGTGAAATTAATAAACTTTCGAAAGAACGCGATTATCTTTAAAGTAATGCTTGTACTGAAAAAGAAAGATTGATCTCAGTTCTAACAGTGCTTTCACACGTAGCAAACAACTGCTTGTCTTTCCAAAAAACGCATGTGCATTTCTTACTAAAGCTTTCATAAAATTAATAAACTTTCGAAAGAACGCGATTGTCTTTCAAAGTAAAGCTTGTACTGAATAAAGGAACACTGATCTCTGTTCTAACAGTGCTTTCACACGTAGCAAACCACTGCTTGTTTTTACAAAGGAACACATGTGCGTTTCTTACTAAAGTTTTCGTAAATTAATAAACTTTCGAAAGAACGCGATTATCTTTCAAAGTAAAGCTTGTACTGAGAAAAGGTACACTGATCGCAGTTCTAACAGTGCTTTCACACGTAGCAAAAAAACTGCTTGTCTTTACCAAGAAAGGCATGTGCGTTTCTTACTAAAGCTTTCGTGAAATTAATAAACTTTCGAAAGAACGCGATTATCTTTCAAAGTAAAGCTTGTACTGAGAAAAGGAACACTGATCTCAGTTCTAACAGTGCTTTCACACGTAGCAAACCACTGCTTGTCTTTACAAAGATACGCATGTGCGTTTCTTACTAAAGCTTTCGGGAAATTAATAAACTTTCGAAAGAACGCGATTATCGTTCAAAGTAAAGCTTGTACTGAGAAAAGGAACACTGAACTCACTTCTAACAGTGCTTTCTCACATAGAAAACCACTGCTTGTCTTTACAAAGAATCGCATTTGCGTTTCTTACTAAAGCTTCGTGAAATTAATAAACTTTCGAAAGAAAGTGATTATCTTTCAAAGTAAGGCTTGTTCGGAGGAAAAAAACACTGATCTCAGTTCTAACAGTGCTTTCATGCGTAGCAAACAACTGCTTGTCTTTACAAAGTATTGCATGTACGTTTCTTACCAAAGCTTTCTTGAAATTAATAAACTTTCGAGAGAACGCGATTATCTTTCAAAGTAAAGCTTGTACTGAGTTAAACACTGATCTCAGTTCAAAGAGTGCTTTCACACTTAGCAAACCACTGCTTGTCTTTACAAAGAAACCTATGTGCGTTTCTTAGTCAAGCGTTCGTGAAATTAATAAACTTTCGAAAAAACGTGTTATCTTTCAAAGAAAAGCTTGTAATGAGAAAGGAAACACTGATCTCAGTTCAAACAGTGCTTTCACACGTAGCAAACCACTGCTTGTCTTTACAAAGAAATGCATGTGCGTTTCTTACTAAACCTTTCTTGAAATTAATAAACATTCGAAAGAACGCGATTATCTTTCAAAGTAAAGCTTGTACTGAGAAAACGAACACGGATCTCAGTTCTTACAGTGCTTTCACACAGAGCAAAGAACTGCTTGTCTTTACAAAGAAACGAATGTGCATTTCTTACTTAAGCTACCTTGAATTTAATAAACATTTGAAAGAACGCGATTATCTTTCAAAGTAAAGCTTGTACTGAGAAAAGGAACACTGATCTCACTTCTAACAGTGATTTCTCACATAGAAAACCACTGCTTGTCTTTACAAAGAAATGCATGTGCGTTTCTTACTAAAGCTTTCGTGAAATTAATAAACTTTCGAAAGATCGCGATTATCTTTCAAAGTAAAGCTTGTACTGTGAAAAGGAACACTGATCTCAGTTCTAACAGAGTTTTCACACGTAGCAAACCACTGCTTGTCTTTAGAAAGATATGCATTTGCGTTTCTTACTAAAGCTTTCGTGAAATTAATAAACTTTTGAAAGTACGCGATTATCTTTCAAAGTAAAGATTGTACGGAGAAAAGGAACACTGATCTCAGTTCTAACAGTGCTTTCACACATAGCAAACCACTGCTTGTCTTTACAAAGAAAAGCATGTGCGTTTCTTACTAAAGCTTTTGTGAAATTAATAAACTTTCGAAAGAACGCGATTATCTTTCAAAGTAAAGCTTGTACTGAGAATAGGAACACTGATCTCAGTTATAACAGTACTTTCACACGTAGCAAACAACTGCTTGTCCTTACAAAGATACGAATGTGCGTTTCTTATAAAGCTTTCTTGAAATTAATAAACTTTCGAAAGAACTCGATTATCTTTCAAAGTAAAGCTTGTACTGAGAAAAGGAACACTATCTCATTTCGAACAGTGCTTTCACACGTAGCAAACAACTGCTTGTCTTTAGAAAGAAACACATGTGCGTTTCTTACTAAAGATTTCGTGAAATTAATAAACTTTCGAAAGAACGAGATTATCTTTCAATGTAAAGCTTGTACTGAGAAAAGAAACACTGATCGCAGTAACAGTGTTTTACACGTAGCAAACCACTGCTTGTCTTTACAAAAAAACGCATGTGCGTTTCTTACTAAAGCTCTCGTGAAATTAATAAACTTTCGAAAGAACGCGATTATCTTTCAAGGTAAAGCTTGTACGGAGGAAAAAAACACTGATCTCAGTTCTAACAGTGCTTTCATGCGTAGCAAACAACTGCTTGTCTTTACAAAGAATCGCATGTCGGTTTCTTACCGAAGCTTTCTTGAAATTAATAAACGTTCGAGAGAACGCGATTATCTTTCAAAGTAAAGCTTTTACTGAGTTAAACACTGATCTCAGTTCTTTCACACTTAGCAAACCACTGCTTGATTTTACAAAGAAAAGCATGTGCGTTTCTTACTAAAGCTTTCGTGAAATTAATAATCTTTCGAAAGAACACGATTATCTTTCAAAGTAAAGCTTGTAATGAGAAAAGGAACACTGATCTCATTTCTAATAGTGCTTTCACACATAGCAAACAACTGCTTGTCTTTACAAAGAAACGCATGTGAGTTTATTACTAAAGCTTTCGTGAAATTAATAAACTTTCGAAAGAACGCGATTATCTTTCAAAGTAAAGCTTGTACTGAGAAAAGGAACACTGTTCTCAGTTCTAACAGTGCTTTCACACGTAGCAATCCACTGCTTGTCTTTACAAAGAAACGCAGGTGCGTTTCTTATTAAAGCGTTCATGAAATTAAACTTTAAAAAGAACATGATTATCTTTCAAAGTAGTGCTTGTACTGAGAAAAGGAACACTTATCAAACTTATAACCGTGCTTTCACACGTAGCAAAAAACTGCTTATCTTTACAAATAAACGCATGTGCCATTCATAGTAAAGCTTTCGTGAAATTAATAAACTTTCGAAAGAACGCGATTATCTTTAAAGTAGAGCTTGTACTGAAAAAGAAACATTGATCAAACTTCTAACCATGCTTTCACACGTAGCAAAAAACTGCTTATCTTTACAAATAAATGCATGTGCCATTCATAGTAAAGCTTTCGTGAAATTAATAAACTTTCGAAAGAACGCGATTATCTTTAAAGTAATGCTTGTACTGAAAAAGAAAGATTGATCTCAGTTCTAACAGTGCTTTCACACGTAGCAAACAACTGCTTGTCTTTCCAAAAAACGCATGTGCATTTCTTACTAAAGCTTTCATAAAATTAATAAACTTTCGAAAGAACGCGATTGTCTTTCAAAGTAAAGCTTGTACTGAATAAAGGAACACTGATCTCTGTTCTAACAGTGCTTTCACACGTAGCAAACCACTGCTTGTTTTTACAAAGGAACACATGTGCGTTTCTTACTAAAGTTTTCGTAAATTAATAAACTTTCGAAAGAACGCGATTATCTTTCAAAGTAAAGCTTGTACTGAGAAAAGGTACACTGATCGCAGTTCTAACAGTGCTTTCACACGTAGCAAAAAAACTGCTTGTCTTTACCAAGAAAGGCATGTGCGTTTCTTACTAAAGCTTTCGTGAAATTAATAAACTTTCGAAAGAACGCGATTATCTTTCAAAGTAAAGCTTGTACTGAGAAAAGGAACACTGATCTCAGTTCTAACAGTGCTTTCACACGTAGCAAACCACTGCTTGTCTTTACAAAGATACGCATGTGCGTTTCTTACTAAAGCTTTCGGGAAATTAATAAACTTTCGAAAGAACGCGATTATCGTTCAAAGTAAAGCTTGTACTGAGAAAAGGAACACTGAACTCACTTCTAACAGTGCTTTCTCACATAGAAAACCACTGCTTGTCTTTACAAAGAATCGCATTTGCGTTTCTTACTAAAGCTTCGTGAAATTAATAAACTTTCGAAAGAAAGTGATTATCTTTCAAAGTAAGGCTTGTTCGGAGGAAAAAAACACTGATCTCAGTTCTAACAGTGCTTTCATGCGTAGCAAACAACTGCTTGTCTTTACAAAGTATTGCATGTACGTTTCTTACCAAAGCTTTCTTGAAATTAATAAACTTTCGAGAGAACGCGATTATCTTTCAAAGTAAAGCTTGTACTGAGTTAAACACTGATCTCAGTTCAAAGAGTGCTTTCACACTTAGCAAACCACTGCTTGTCTTTACAAAGAAACCTATGTGCGTTTCTTAGTCAAGCGTTCGTGAAATTAATAAACTTTCGAAAAAACGTGTTATCTTTCAAAGAAAAGCTTGTAATGAGAAAGGAAACACTGATCTCAGTTCAAACAGTGCTTTCACACGTAGCAAACCACTGCTTGTCTTTACAAAGAAATGCATGTGCGTTTCTTACTAAACCTTTCTTGAAATTAATAAACATTCGAAAGAACGCGATTATCTTTCAAAGTAAAGCTTGTACTGAGAAAACGAACACGGATCTCAGTTCTTACAGTGCTTTCACACAGAGCAAAGAACTGCTTGTCTTTACAAAGAAACGAATGTGCATTTCTTACTTAAGCTACCTTGAATTTAATAAACATTTGAAAGAACGCGATTATCTTTCAAAGTAAAGCTTGTACTGAGAAAAGGAACACTGATCTCACTTCTAACAGTGATTTCTCACATAGAAAACCACTGCTTGTCTTTACAAAGAAATGCATGTGCGTTTCTTACTAAAGCTTTCGTGAAATTAATAAACTTTCGAAAGATCGCGATTATCTTTCAAAGTAAAGCTTGTCCTGTGAAAAGGAACACTGATCTCAGTTCTAACAGAGTTTTCACACGTAGCAAACCACTGCTTGTCTTTAGAAAGATATGCATTTGCGTTTCTTACTAAAGCTTTCGTGAAATTAATAAACTTTTGAAAGTACGCGATTATCTTTCAAAGTAAAGATTGTATGGAGAAAAGGAACACTGATCTCAGTTCTAACAGTGCTTTCACACATAGCAAACCACTGCTTGTCTTTACAAAGAAAAGCATGTGCGTTTCTTACTAAAGCTTTTGTGAAATTAATAAACTTTCGAAAGAACGCGATTATCTTTCAAAGTAAAGCTTGTACTGAGAATAGGAACACTGATCTCAGTTATAACAGTACTTTCACACGTAGCAAACAACTGCTTGTCCTTACAAAGATACGAATGTGCGTTTCTTATAAAGCTTTCTTGAAATTAATAAACTTTCGAAAGAACTCGATTATCTTTCAAAGTAAAGCTTGTACTGAGAAAAGGAACACTATCTCATTTCGAACAGTGCTTTCACACGTAGCAAACAACTGCTTGTCTTTAGAAAGAAACACATGTGCGTTTCTTACTAAAGATTTCGTGAAATTAATAAACTTTCGAAAGAACGAGATTATCTTTCAAAGTAAAGCTTGTACTGAGAAAAGAAACACTGATCGCAGTAACAGTGTTTTACACGTAGCAAACCACTGCTTGTCTTTACAAAAAAACGCATGTGCGTTTCTTACTAAAGCTCTCGTGAAATTAATAAACTTTCGAAAGAACGCGATTATCTTTCAAGGTAAAGCTTGTACGGAGGAAAAAAACACTGATCTCAGTTCTAACAGTGCTTTCATGCGTAGCAAACAACTGCTTGTCTTTACAAAGAATCGCATGTCGGTTTCTTACCGAAGCTTTCTTGAAATTAATAAACGTTCGAGAGAACGCGATTATCTTTCAAAGTAAAGCTTTTACTGAGTTAAACACTGATCTCAGTTCTTTCACACTTAGCAAACCACTGCTTGATTTTACAAAGAAAAGCATGTGCGTTTCTTACTAAAGCTTTCGTGAAATTAATAATCTTTCGAAAGAACACGATTATCTTTCAAAGTAAAGCTTGTAATGAGAAAAGGAACACTGATCTCATTTCTAATAGTGCTTTCACACATAGCAAACAACTGCTTGTCTTTACAAAGAAACGCATGTGAGTTTATTACTAAAGCTTTCGTGAAATTAATAAACTTTCGAAAGAACGCGATTATCTTTCAAAGTAAAGCTTGTACTGAGAAAAGGAACACTGTTCTCAGTTCTAACAGTGCTTTCACACGTAGCAATCCACTGCTTGTCTTTACAAAGAAACGCAGGTGCGTTTCTTATTAAAGCGTTCATGAAATTAAACTTTAAAAAGAACATGATTATCTTTCAAAGTAGTGCTTGTACTGAGAAAAGGAACACTTATCAAACTTATAACCGTGCTTTCACACGTAGCAAAAAACTGCTTATCTTTACAAATAAACGCATGTGCCATTCATAGTAAAGCTTTCGTGAAATTAATAAACTTTCGAAAGAACGCGATTATCTTTAAAGTAGAGCTTGTACTGAAAAAGAAACATTGATCAAACTTCTAACCATGCTTTCACACGTAGCAAAAAACTGCTTATCTTTACAAATAAATGCATGTGCCATTCATAGTAAAGCTTTCGTGAAATTAATAAACTTTCGAAAGAACGCGATTATCTTTAAAGTAATGCTTGTACTGAAAAAGAAAGATTGATCTCAGTTCTAACAGTGCTTTCACACGTAGCAAACAACTGCTTGTCTTTCCAAAAAACGCATGTGCATTTCTTACTAAAGCTTTCATAAAATTAATAAACTTTCGAAAGAACGCGATTGTCTTTCAAAGTAAAGCTTGTACTGAATAAAGGAACACTGATCTCTGTTCTAACAGTGCTTTCACACGTAGCAAACCACTGCTTGTTTTTACAAAGGAACACATGTGCGTTTCTTACTAAAGTTTTCGTAAATTAATAAACTTTCGAAAGAACGCGATTATCTTTCAAAGTAAAGCTTGTACTGAGAAAAGGTACACTGATCGCAGTTCTAACAGTGCTTTCACACGTAGCAAAAAAACTGCTTGTCTTTACCAAGAAAGGCATGTGCGTTTCTTACTAAAGCTTTCGTGAAATTAATAAACTTTCGAAAGAACGCGATTATCTTTCAAAGTAAAGCTTGTACTGAGAAAAGGAACACTGATCTCAGTTCTAACAGTGCTTTCACACGTAGCAAACCACTGCTTGTCTTTACAAAGATACGCATGTGCGTTTCTTACTAAAGCTTTCGGGAAATTAATAAACTTTCGAAAGAACGCGATTATCGTTCAAAGTAAAGCTTGTACTGAGAAAAGGAACACTGAACTCACTTCTAACAGTGCTTTCTCACATAGAAAACCACTGCTTGTCTTTACAAAGAATCGCATTTGCGTTTCTTACTAAAGCTTCGTGAAATTAATAAACTTTCGAAAGAAAGTGATTATCTTTCAAAGTAAGGCTTGTTCGGAGGAAAAAAACACTGATCTCAGTTCTAACAGTGCTTTCATGCGTAGCAAACAACTGCTTGTCTTTACAAAGTATTGCATGTACGTTTCTTACCAAAGCTTTCTTGAAATTAATAAACTTTCGAGAGAACGCGATTATCTTTCAAAGTAAAGCTTGTACTGAGTTAAACACTGATCTCAGTTCAAAGAGTGCTTTCACACTTAGCAAACCACTGCTTGTCTTTACAAAGAAACCTATGTGCGTTTCTTAGTCAAGCGTTCGTGAAATTAATAAACTTTCGAAAAAACGTGTTATCTTTCAAAGAAAAGCTTGTAATGAGAAAGGAAACACTGATCTCAGTTCAAACAGTGCTTTCACACGTAGCAAACCACTGCTTGTCTTTACAAAGAAATGCATGTGCGTTTCTTACTAAACCTTTCTTGAAATTAATAAACATTCGAAAGAACGCGATTATCTTTCAAAGTAAAGCTTGTACTGAGAAAACGAACACGGATCTCAGTTCTTACAGTGCTTTCACACAGAGCAAAGAACTGCTTGTCTTTACAAAGAAACGAATGTGCATTTCTTACTTAAGCTACCTTGAATTTAATAAACATTTGAAAGAACGCGATTATCTTTCAAAGTAAAGCTTGTACTGAGAAAAGGAACACTGATCTCACTTCTAACAGTGATTTCTCACATAGAAAACCACTGCTTGTCTTTACAAAGAAATGCATGTGCGTTTCTTACTAAAGCTTTCGTGAAATTAATAAACTTTCGAAAGATCGCGATTATCTTTCAAAGTAAAGCTTGTACTGTGAAAAGGAACACTGATCTCAGTTCTAACAGAGTTTTCACACGTAGCAAACCACTGCTTGTCTTTAGAAAGATATGCATTTGCGTTTCTTACTAAAGCTTTCGTGAAATTAATAAACTTTTGAAAGTACGCGATTATCTTTCAAAGTAAAGATTGTACGGAGAAAAGGAACACTGATCTCAGTTCTAACAGTGCTTTCACACATAGCAAACCACTGCTTGTCTTTACAAAGAAAAGCATGTGCGTTTCTTACTAAAGCTTTTGTGAAATTAATAAACTTTCGAAAGAACGCGATTATCTTTCAAAGTAAAGCTTGTACTGAGAATAGGAACACTGATCTCAGTTATAACAGTACTTTCACACGTAGCAAACAACTGCTTGTCCTTACAAAGATACGAATGTGCGTTTCTTATAAAGCTTTCTTGAAATTAATAAACTTTCGAAAGAACTCGATTATCTTTCAAAGTAAAGCTTGTACTGAGAAAAGGAACACTATCTCATTTCGAACAGTGCTTTCACACGTAGCAAACAACTGCTTGTCTTTAGAAAGAAACACATGTGCGTTTCTTACTAAAGATTTCGTGAAATTAATAAACTTTCGAAAGAACGAGATTATCTTTCAAAGTAAAGCTTGTACTGAGAAAAGAAACACTGATCGCAGTAACAGTGTTTTACACGTAGCAAACCACTGCTTGTCTTTACAAAAAAACGCATGTGCGTTTCTTACTAAAGCTCTCGTGAAATTAATAAACTTTCGAAAGAACGCGATTATCTTTCAAGGTAAAGCTTGTACGGAGGAAAAAAACACTGATCTCAGTTCTAACAGTGCTTTCATGCGTAGCAAACAACTGCTTGTCTTTACAAAGAATCGCATGTCGGTTTCTTACCGAAGCTTTCTTGAAATTAATAAACGTTCGAGAGAACGCGATTATCTTTCAAAGTAAAGCTTTTACTGAGTTAAACACTGATCTCAGTTCTTTCACACTTAGCAAACCACTGCTTGATTTTACAAAGAAAAGCATGTGCGTTTCTTACTAAAGCTTTCGTGAAATTAATAATCTTTCGAAAGAACACGATTATCTTTCAAAGTAAAGCTTGTAATGAGAAAAGGAACACTGATCTCATTTCTAATAGTGCTTTCACACATAGCAAACAACTGCTTGTCTTTACAAAGAAACGCATGTGAGTTTATTACTAAAGCTTTCGTGAAATTAATAAACTTTCGAAAGAACGCGATTATCTTTCAAAGTAAAGCTTGTACTGAGAAAAGGAACACTGTTCTCAGTTCTAACAGTGCTTTCACACGTAGCAATCCACTGCTTGTCTTTACAAAGAAACGCAGGTGCGTTTCTTATTAAAGCGTTCATGAAATTAAACTTTAAAAAGAACATGATTATCTTTCAAAGTAGTGCTTGTACTGAGAAAAGGAACACTTATCAAACTTATAACCGTGCTTTCACACGTAGCAAAAAACTGCTTATCTTTACAAATAAACGCATGTGCCATTCATAGTAAAGCTTTCGTGAAATTAATAAACTTTCGAAAGAACGCGATTATCTTTAAAGTAGAGCTTGTACTGAAAAAGAAACATTGATCAAACTTCTAACCATGCTTTCACACGTAGCAAAAAACTGCTTATCTTTACAAATAAATGCATGTGCCATTCATAGTAAAGCTTTCGTGAAATTAATAAACTTTCGAAAGAACGCGATTATCTTTAAAGTAATGCTTGTACTGAAAAAGAAAGATTGATCTCAGTTCTAACAGTGCTTTCACACGTAGCAAACAACTGCTTGTCTTTCCAAAAAACGCATGTGCATTTCTTACTAAAGCTTTCATAAAATTAATAAACTTTCGAAAGAACGCGATTGTCTTTCAAAGTAAAGCTTGTACTGAATAAAGGAACACTGATCTCTGTTCTAACAGTGCTTTCACACGTAGCAAACCACTGCTTGTTTTTACAAAGGAACACATGTGCGTTTCTTACTAAAGTTTTCGTAAATTAATAAACTTTCGAAAGAACGCGATTATCTTTCAAAGTAAAGCTTGTACTGAGAAAAGGTACACTGATCGCAGTTCTAACAGTGCTTTCACACGTAGCAAAAAAACTGCTTGTCTTTACCAAGAAAGGCATGTGCGTTTCTTACTAAAGCTTTCGTGAAATTAATAAACTTTCGAAAGAACGCGATTATCTTTCAAAGTAAAGCTTGTACTGAGAAAAGGAACACTGATCTCAGTTCTAACAGTGCTTTCACACGTAGCAAACCACTGCTTGTCTTTACAAAGATACGCATGTGCGTTTCTTACTAAAGCTTTCGTGAAATTAATAAACTTTCGAAAGAACGCGATTATCGTTCAAAGTAAAGCTTGTACTGAGAAAAGGAACACTGAACTCACTTCTAACAGTGCTTTCTCACATAGAAAACCACTGCTTGTCTTTACAAAGAATCGCATTTGCGTTTCTTACTAAAGCTTCGTGAAATTAATAAACTTTCGAAAGAAAGTGATTATCTTTCAAAGTAAGGCTTGTTCGGAGGAAAAAAACACTGATCTCAGTTCTAACAGTGCTTTCATGCGTAGCAAACAACTGCTTGTCTTTACAAAGTATTGCATGTACGTTTCTTACCAAAGCTTTCTTGAAATTAATAAACTTTCGAGAGAACGCGATTATCTTTCAAAGTAAAGCTTGTACTGAGTTAAACACTGATCTCAGTTCAAAGAGTGCTTTCACACTTAGCAAACCACTGCTTGTCTTTACAAAGAAACCTATGTGCGTTTCTTAGTCAAGCGTTCGTGAAATTAATAAACTTTCGAAAAAACGTGTTATCTTTCAAAGAAAAGCTTGTAATGAGAAAGGAAACACTGATCTCAGTTCAAACAGTGCTTTCACACGTAGCAAACCACTGCTTGTCTTTACAAAGAAATGCATGTGCGTTTCTTACTAAACCTTTCTTGAAATTAATAAACATTCGAAAGAACGCGATTATCTTTCAAAGTAAAGCTTGTACTGAGAAAACGAACACGGATCTCAGTTCTTACAGTGCTTTCACACAGAGCAAAGAACTGCTTGTCTTTACAAAGAAACGAATGTGCATTTCTTACTTAAGCTACCTTGAATTTAATAAACATTTGAAAGAACGCGATTATCTTTCAAAGTAAAGCTTGTACTGAGAAAAGGAACACTGATCTCACTTCTAACAGTGATTTCTCACATAGAAAACCACTGCTTGTCTTTACAAAGAAATGCATGTGCGTTTCTTACTAAAGCTTTCGTGAAATTAATAAACTTTCGAAAGATCGCGATTATCTTTCAAAGTAAAGCTTGTACTGTGAAAAGGAACACTGATCTCAGTTCTAACAGAGTTTTCACACGTAGCAAACCACTGCTTGTCTTTAGAAAGATATGCATTTGCGTTTCTTACTAAAGCTTTCGTGAAATTAATAAACTTTTGAAAGTACGCGATTATCTTTCAAAGTAAAGATTGTACGGAGAAAAGGAACACTGATCTCAGTTCTAACAGTGCTTTCACACATAGCAAACCACTGCTTGTCTTTACAAAGAAAAGCATGTGCGTTTCTTACTAAAGCTTTTGTGAAATTAATAAACTTTCGAAAGAACGCGATTATCTTTCAAAGTAAAGCTTGTACTGAGAATAGGAACACTGATCTCAGTTATAACAGTACTTTCACACGTAGCAAACAACTGCTTGTCCTTACAAAGATACGAATGTGCGTTTCTTATAAAGCTTTCTTGAAATTAATAAACTTTCGAAAGAACTCGATTATCTTTCAAAGTAAAGCTTGTACTGAGAAAAGGAACACTATCTCATTTCGAACAGTGCTTTCACACGTAGCAAACAACTGCTTGTCTTTAGAAAGAAACACATGTGCGTTTCTTACTAAAGATTTCGTGAAATTAATAAACTTTCGAAAGAACGAGATTATCTTTCAAAGTAAAGCTTGTACTGAGAAAAGAAACACTGATCGCAGTAACAGTGTTTTACACGTAGCAAACCACTGCTTGTCTTTACAAAAAAACGCATGTGCGTTTCTTACTAAAGCTCTCGTGAAATTAATAAACTTTCGAAAGAACGCGATTATCTTTCAAGGTAAAGCTTGTACGGAGGAAAAAAACACTGATCTCAGTTCTAACAGTGCTTTCATGCGTAGCAAACAACTGCTTGTCTTTACAAAGAATCGCATGTCGGTTTCTTACCGAAGCTTTCTTGAAATTAATAAACGTTCGAGAGAACGCGATTATCTTTCAAAGTAAAGCTTTTACTGAGTTAAACACTGATCTCAGTTCTTTCACACTTAGCAAACCACTGCTTGATTTTACAAAGAAAAGCATGTGCGTTTCTTACTAAAGCTTTCGTGAAATTAATAATCTTTCGAAAGAACACGATTATCTTTCAAAGTAAAGCTTGTAATGAGAAAAGGAACACTGATCTCATTTCTAATAGTGCTTTCACACATAGCAAACAACTGCTTGTCTTTACAAAGAAACGCATGTGAGTTTATTACTAAAGCTTTCGTGAAATTAATAAACTTTCGAAAGAACGCGATTATCTTTCAAAGTAAAGCTTGTACTGAGAAAAGGAACACTGTTCTCAGTTCTAACAGTGCTTTCACACGTAGCAATCCACTGCTTGTCTTTACAAAGAAACGCAGGTGCGTTTCTTATTAAAGCGTTCATGAAATTAAACTTTAAAAAGAACATGATTATCTTTCAAAGTAGTGCTTGTACTGAGAAAAGGAACACTTATCAAACTTATAACCGTGCTTTCACACGTAGCAAAAAACTGCTTATCTTTACAAATAAACGCATGTGCCATTCATAGTAAAGCTTTCGTGAAATTAATAAACTTTCGAAAGAACGCGATTATCTTTAAAGTAGAGCTTGTACTGAAAAAGAAACATTGATCAAACTTCTAACCATGCTTTCACACGTAGCAAAAAACTGCTTATCTTTACAAATAAATGCATGTGCCATTCATAGTAAAGCTTTCGTGAAATTAATAAACTTTCGAAAGAACGCGATTATCTTTAAAGTAATGCTTGTACTGAAAAAGAAAGATTGATCTCAGTTCTAACAGTGCTTTCACACGTAGCAAACAACTGCTTGTCTTTCCAAAAAACGCATGTGCATTTCTTACTAAAGCTTTCATAAAATTAATAAACTTTCGAAAGAACGCGATTGTCTTTCAAAGTAAAGCTTGTACTGAATAAAGGAACACTGATCTCTGTTCTAACAGTGCTTTCACACGTAGCAAACCACTGCTTGTTTTTACAAAGGAACACATGTGCGTTTCTTACTAAAGTTTTCGTAAATTAATAAACTTTCGAAAGAACGCGATTATCTTTCAAAGTAAAGCTTGTACTGAGAAAAGGTACACTGATCGCAGTTCTAACAGTGCTTTCACACGTAGCAAAAAAACTGCTTGTCTTTACCAAGAAAGGCATGTGCGTTTCTTACTAAAGCTTTCGTGAAATTAATAAACTTTCGAAAGAACGCGATTATCTTTCAAAGTAAAGCTTGTACTGAGAAAAGGAACACTGATCTCAGTTCTAACAGTGCTTTCACACGTAGCAAACCACTGCTTGTCTTTACAAAGATACGCATGTGCATTTCTTACTAAAGCTTTCGGGAAATTAATAAACTTTCGAAAGAACGCGATTATCGTTCAAAGTAAAGCTTGTACTGAGAAAAGAAACACTGATCGCAGTTCTAACAGTGTTTTACAGGGAACAAACGACTGCTTGTCTTTACAAAGAAACGCAGGTGCGTTTCTTACTAAAGCTTTCGTAAAATTAATAAACTTTCGAAAGAACGCGATTATCTTTCAAAGTAAAGCTTGTACTGAGAAAATAAAGACTGATCTCAGTTCTAACAGTGCTTTCACACGTAGCAAACCACTGCTTGTCTTTTCAAAGAAACGCATGTGCGTTTCTTACTAAAGCTTTCATGAAATTAATAAACTTTAAAAAGAATGCGATTATCTTTCAAAGTAAAGCTTGTACTGAGAAAAGGAACACTGATCTCAGTTCTAACAGTGATTTCACACGAAGCAAACCACTGCTTGTGTTTACCATAAAACCCATGTGCGTTTCTTACTAAAGCTTTCCTGAAATTAATAAATTTTCGAAAGAATGCGATTATCTTTCAAAGTAAAGCTTGTACTGAGAAAAGGAACACTGATCTCACTTCTAACCATGCTTTCACACGTAGCTAAAAACTGCTTATCTTTACAAAGAAACGCATGGGCGTTTCATAGTAAAGCTTTCGTGTAATTAATAAACTTTCGAAAGAACGCGATTATTTTTCAAAGTAAAGCTTGTACTGAGAAAAGGAACACTGATCTCACTTCTCACAGTGCTTTCACACATAGCGAACCACTGCTTGTGTTTACAAAAAATTTCATGTGCGTTTCTTACTAAAGCTTTCATGAAATTAATAAAATTTCGAAAGAACGCGATTATATTTCAAAGTAGAGCTTGTACTGAGAAAAGGAACACTGATCAAACTTCTAACCATGCTTTCACACGTAGCAAAAAACTGCTTATCTTTACAAAGAAACGCATGTGCCATTCATCGTAAAGCTTTTGTGAAATTAATAAACTTTCGAAAGAACGCGATTATCTTTAAAGTAATGCTTGTACTGAAAAAGAAACATTGATCTCAGTTCTAACAGTGCTTTCACACATAGCAAACAACTGCTTGTCTTTACAAAGAAACGCATATGCATTTCTTACTAAAGCTTTCGTGAAATTAATAAACTTTTGAAAGAACGCGATTGTCTTTCAAAGTAATGCTTGTACTGAAAAAAGGAACACTGATCTCTGTTCTAACAGTGCTTTCACACGTAGCAAACCAATGCCTCTCTTTACAAAGAAGCGCATGTGCGTTTCTTACTAAAGCTTTCGTGAAATTAATAAACTTTCGAAAGAAGGGGATTTTCTTTCAAAGTAAAGCTTGTACTGAGAAAAGGAACACTGATCTCACTTCCAATCGTGCTTTCACATGTAGCAAAAAACTGCATGCTTTATAAAGTAACGCATGTGCGTTTTTTACTAAAGCTTTCTTAAAATTAATAAACTTTCGACAGAACGCGATTATCTTTCAAAGTAAAGCTTGTACTGAGAAAATAAAGACTGATCTCAGTTCTAACAGTGCTTTCACACGTAGCAAACCACTGCTTGTCTTTTCAAAGAAACGCATGTGCGTTTCTTACTAAAGCTTTCATGAAATTAATAAATTTTCGAAAGAATGCGATTATCTTTCAAAGTAAAGCTTGTACTGAGAAAAGGAACACTGATCTCACTTCTAACCATGCTTTCACACGTAGCTAAAAACTGCTTATCTTTAAAAAGAAACGCATGGGCGTTTCATAGTAATGCTTATGTGAAATTAATAAACTTTCGAAAGAACGTGATTATTTTTCAAAGTAAAGCTTGTACTGAGAAAAGGAACACTGATCTCAATTCTAACAGTGCTTTCACACGTAGCAAACCACTGCTTGTCTTTACAAAGAAATGCATGTGCGTTTCTTACTAAACCTTTCTTGAAATTAATAAACATTCGAAAGAACGCGATTATCTTTCAAAGAAAGATTGTACTGAGAAAACGAACACTGATCTCAGTTCTAACAGTGCTTTCACACAGAGCAAACAACTGCTTGTCTTTACAAAGAAACGCATGTGCATTTCTTACTTAAGCTACCTTGAATTTAATAAACATTTGAAAGAACGCGATTATCTTTCAAAGTAAAGCTTGTACTGAGAAAAGGAACACTGATCTCACTTCTAACCGTGCTTTCACATGTAGCAAACCACTGCTTGTCTTTACAAAGAAACGCATGTGTGTTCCTTACTAAAGCTTTCGTGAAATTAATAACTTTCGAAAGAACGCGATTATCTTTCAAAGTAAAGCTTGTACTGAGAAAAGGAACACTGATCTCACTTCTAACCGTGCTTTCACACGTAGCAAAAAAACTGCTTGTCTTTACCAAGAAAGGCATGTGCGTTTCTTACTAAAGCTTTCGTGAAATTAATAAACTTTCGAAAGAACGCGATTATCTTTCAAAGTAAAGCTTGTACTGAGAAAAGGAACACTGATCTCAGTTCTAACAGTGCTTTCACACGTAGCAAACCACTGCTTGTCTTTACAAAGATACGGATGTGCGTTTCTTACTATAGCTTTCGGGAAATTAATAAACTTTCGAAAGAACGCGATTATCGTTCAAAGTAAAGCTTGTACTGAGAAAAGAAACACTGATCGCAGTTCTAACAGTGTTTTACAGGGAGCAAACGACTGCTTGTCCTTACAAAGAAACGCAGGTGCGTTTCTTACTAAAGCTTTCGTAAAATTAATAAACTTTTGAAAGAACGCGATTATCTTTCAAAGTAAAGCTTGTACAGAGAAAATAAAGACTGATCTCAGTTCTAACAGTGCTTTCACACGTAGCAAACCACTGCTTGTCTTTTCAAAGAAACGCATGTGCGTTTCTTACTAAAGCTTTCATGAAATTAATAAACTTTAAAAAGAATGCGATTATCTTTCAAAGTAAAGCTTGTACTGAGAAAAGGAACACTGATCTCAGTTCTAACAGTGATTTCACACGAAGCAAACCACTGCTTGTGTTTACCAAAAAACCCATGTGCGTTTCTTACTAAAGCTTTCCTGAAATTAATAAATTTTAGAAAGAATGCGATTATCTTTCAAAGTAAAGCTTGTACTGAGAAAAGGAACACTGATCTCACTTCTAACCATGCTTTCACACGTAGCTAAAAACTGCTTATCTTTACAAAGAAACGCATGGGCGTTTCATAGTAAAGCTTTCGTGTAATTAATAAACTTTCGAAAGAACGCGATTATTTTTCAAAGTAAAGCTTGTACTGAGAAAAGGAACACTGATCTCAGTTCTAACAGTGCTTTCACATGTAGCAAACCACTGCTTGTCTTTACAAAGAAATGCTTGTGCGTTTCTTACTAAACCTTTCTTGAAATTAATAAACATTCGAAAGAACGCGATTATCTTTCAAAGAAAGATTGTACTGAGAAAACGAACACTGATCTCAGTTCTAACAGTGATTTCACACAGAGCAAACAACTGCTTGTCTTTACAAAGAAACGCATGTGCATTTCTTACTTAAGCTACCTTGAATTTAATAAACATTTGAAAGAACGCGATTATCTTTCAAAGTAAAGCTTGTACTGAGAAAAGGAAAACTGATCGCAGTTCTAACAGTGCTTTCACATGTAGCAAACCACTGCTTGTCTTTACAAAGAAACGCATGTGCGTTTCTTACTAAAGCTTTCGTGAAATTAATAACTTTCGAAAGAACGCGATTATCTTTCAAAGTAAAGCTTGTACTGAGAAAAGGAACACTGATCTCACTTCTAACCGTGCTTTCACACGTAGCAAAAAAACTGCTTGTCTTTACCAAGAAAGGCATGTGCGATTCTTACTAAAGCTTTAGTGAAATTAATAAACTTTCGAAAGAACGCGATTATCTTTCAAAGTAAAGCTTGTACTGAGAAAAGGAACACTGATCTCAGTTCTAAAAGTGCTTTCACACGTAGCAAACCACTGCTTGTCTTTACAAAGAAACGCAGGTGCGTTACTTATTAAAACGTTCATGAAATTAAACTTTAAAAAGAACGCGATTATCTTTCAAAGTAAACTTGTACTGAGAAAAGGAACACTGATCTCACTTCTCACAGTGCTTTCACACATAGCGAACCACTGCTTGTGTTTACAAAAAATTTCATGTGCGTTTCTTACTAAAGCTTTCATGAAATTAATAAAATTTCGAAAGAACGCGATTATATTTCAAAGTAGAGCTTGTACTGAGAAAAGGAACACTGATCAAACTTCTAACCATGCTTTCACACGTAGCAAAAAACTGCTTATCTTTACAAAGAAACGCATGTGCCATTCATCGTGAAGCTTTTGTGAAATTAATAAACTTTCGAAAGAACGCGATTATCTTTAAAGTAATGCTTGTACTGAAAAAGAAACATTGATCTCAGTTCTAACAGTGCTTTCACACATAGCAAACAACTGCTTGTCTTTACAAAGAAACGCATGTGCATTTCTTACTAAAGCTTTCGTGAAATTAATAAACTTTTGAAAGAACGCGATTGTCTTTCAAAGTAATGCTTGTACTGAAAAAAGGAACACTGATCTCTGTTCTAACAGTGCTTTCACACGTAGCAAACCAATGCCTCTCTTTACAAAGAAGCGCATGTGCGTTTCTTACTAAAGCGTTCGTAAAATTAATAAACTTTCGAAAGAACGCGATTATCTTTCAAAGTAAAGCTTGTACTGAGAAAAGGAACACTGATCTCATTTCTAACAGTGCTTTCACACGTAGCAAACCACTGCTTGTCTATACAAAAAATCCCATGTGTGTTTCTTACTAAAGCTTTCCTGAAATTAATAAACTTTCGAAAGAATGTGATTATCTTTCAAAGTAAAGCTTTTACTGAGAAAAGCAACACTGATCTCACTTCTAACCGTGCTTTCACACGTAGCAAAAAAACTGCTTGTGTTTACCAAGAAAGGCATGTGCGTTTCTTACTAAAGCTTTTGTGAAATTAATAAACTTTCGAAAGAACACGATTATTTTTCAAATAAAGCTTGTACTGAGAAAAGGAACACTGATCTCACTTCTAACCGTGCTTTCTCGCGTAGCAAAAAAACTGCTTGTCTTTACCAAGAAAGGCAATTGCGTTTCTTACTAAAGCTTTCCTGAAATTAATAAACTTTCGAAAGAACGCGATTATCTTTCAAAGTAAAGCTTGTACTGAGAAAAGGAACACTGATCTCAGTTCTAAAAGTGCTTTCACACGTAGCAAACCACTGCTTGTCTTTACAAAGTAACGCAGGTGCGTTTCTTATTAAAGCGTTCATGAAATTAAACTTTAAAAAGAACGCGATTAACTTTCAAAGTAAAGCTTGTACTGAGAAAAGGAACACTGATCTCAGTTCTAACAGTGCTTTCACACGTAGGAAACCACTGCTTGTCTTTACAAAGATACGCATGTGCGTTTCTTACTAAAGCTTTCGGGAAATTAATAAACTTTCGAAAGAACGCGATTATCTTTCAAAGTAAAACTTGTACTGAGAAAAGGAACACTGATCTCATTTCTAACAGTGCTTTCACACGTAGCAAACCACTGCTCGTCTTTACAAAAAATCCCATGTGTGTTTCTTACTAAAGGTTTCGTGAAATTAATAAACTTTTGAAAGAACGCGATTAACTTTCAAAGTAAAGCTTGTACTGAGAAAAGGAACACTGATCTCAGTTCTAACAGTGCTTTCACATGTAGCAAACCACTGCTTGTCTTTACAAAAAAACCCAGGGGTGTATCTTACTAAAGTTTTCGTGAAATTAATAAACTTTCGTAAGAACGCGATTATCTTTCAAAGTAAAACTTGTACTGAGAAAAGGTACACTGATCGCAGTTCTAACAGTGCTTTCACATGTAGCAAACCACTGCTTGTCTTTACAAAGAAACGCATGTGCGTTTCTTACTAAAGCATTCGTGAAATTAATAACTTTCGAAAGAACGCGATTATCTTTCAAAGTAAAGCTTTTACTGAGAAAAGCAACACTGATCTCACTTCTAACCGTGCTTTCACACGTAGCAAAAAAACTGCTTGTGTTTACCAAGAAAGGCATGTGCGTTTCTTCCTAAAGCTTTCGTGAAATTAATAAACTTTCGAAAGAACACGATTATTTTTCAAAGAAAAGCTTGTACTGAGAAAAGGAACACTGATCTCACTTCTAACCGTGCTTTCTCACGTAGCAAAAAAACTGCTTGTCTTTACCAAGAAAGGCAATTGCGTTTTTTACTAAAGCTTTCCTGAAATTAATAAACTTTCGAAAGAACGCGATTATCTTTCAAAGTAAAGCTTGTACTGAGAAAAGGAACACTGATCTCAGTTCTAACAGTGCTTTCACACGTAGCAAACCACTGCTTGTCTTTACAAAGATACGCATGTGCGTTTCTTACTAAAGCTTTCGGGAAATTAATAAAGTTTCGAAAGAACGCGATTATCGTTCAAAGTAATGCTTGTACTGAGAAAAGAAGCACTGATCGCAGTTCTAACAGTGTTTTACACTTAGCAAACGACTGCTTGTCTTTACAAAGAAACGCAGGTGCATTTCTTACTAAAGGTTTCGTGAAATTAATAAACTTTCGAAAGAACGCAATTATCTTTCAAAGTAAAGCTTGTACTGAGAAAAGGAACACTGATCTCACTTCTAACCGTGCTTTCACACTTAGCAAAAAACTGCTTGTCTTTACAAAGAAACGCATGTGCGTTTCTTACTAAAGCTTTCGTGAAATTAATAAACTTTCGAAAGAAAGCAATTATCTTTCAAAGTAAACCTTGTACTGAGAAAAGGAACACTGATCTCAGTTCTAATAGTGCTTTCACACGTAGGAAAGAACTGCTTGTCTTACAAAGAAATGCAGTGCGTTTCTTACTAAAGCTTTCGTGAAATTAATAAACTTTCGAAAGCAGGGGATTTTCTTTCAAAGTAAAGCTTGTACTGAGAAAAGGAACACTGATCTCACTTCCAATCGTGCTTTCACACGTAGCAAAAAACTGCATGCTTTATAAAGTAACGCATGTGCGTTTTTTACTAAAGCTTTCTTGAAATTAATAAACTTTCGACAGAACCCAATTATCTTTCAAAGTAAAGCTTGTACTGAGAAAATAAAGACTGATCTCAGTTCTAACAGTGCTTTCACACGTAGCAAACCACTGCTTGTCTTTTCAAAGAAACGCATGTGCGTTTCTTACTAAAGCTTTCATGAAATTAATAAACTTTAAAAAGAACGCGATTATCTTTCAAAGTAAAGCTTGTACTGAGAAAAGGAACACTGATCTCAGTTCTAACAGTGATTTCACACGAAGCAAACCACTGCTTGTGTTTACCAAAAAACCCATGTGCGTTTCTTACTAAAGCTTTCATGAAATTAATAAATTTTCGAAAGAATGCGATTATCTTTCAAAGTAAAGCTTGTACTGAGAAAAGGAACACTGATCTCACTTCTAACCATGTTTTCACACGTAGCTAAAAACTGCTTATCTTTACAAAGAAACGCATGGGCGTTTCATAGTAATGCTTATGTGATATTAATAAACTTTCGAAGAACGCGATTCTTTTTCAAAGTAAAGCTTGTACTGAGAAAAGGAACACTGATCTCAGTTCTAACAGTGCTTTCACACGTAGCAAACCACTGCTTGTCTTTACAAAGAAATGCATGTGCGTTTCTTACTAAACCTTTCTTGAAATTAATAAACATTCGAAAGAACGCGATTATCTTTCAAAGAAAGATTGTACTGAGAAAACAAACACTGATCTCAGTTCTAACAGTGCTTTCACACGTAGCAAACCACTGCTTGTCTTTACAGAGTAACGCATGTGCATTTCTTACTTAAGCTACTTTGAATTTAATAAACATTTGAAAGAACGCGATTATCTTTCAAAGTAAAGCTTGTACTGAGAAAAGGAACACTGATCTCAGTTCTAATAGTGCTTTCACACGTAGCAAACCACTGCTTGTCTTTACAAAGAAACGCATGTGCGTTTCTTACTAAAGCTTTCGTGAAATTAATAACTTTCGAAAGAACGCGATATCTTTCAAAGTAAAGCTTGTACTCAGTAAAGGAACACTGATCTCACTTCTAACCGTGCTTTCACATGTAGCAAAAAAACTGCTTGTCTTTACCAAGAAAGGCATGTGCGTTTCTTACTAAAGCTTTCGTGAAATTAATAAACTTTCGAAAGAACGCGATTATTTTTCAAAGTAAAGCTTGTACTGAGAAAAGGAACACTGATATCACTTCTAACCATGCTTTCACACGCAGCAAAAAAACTGCTTGTCTTTACCAAGAAAGGCATGTGCGTTTCTTACTAAAGCTTTCCTGAAATTAATAAACTTTCGAAAGAACGCGATTATCTTTCAAAGTAAAGCTTGTACTGAGAAAAGGAACACTGATCTCAGTTCTAAAAGTGCTTTCACACGTAGCAATCCACTGCTTGTCTTTACAAAGAAACGCAGGTGCGTTACTTATTAAAGCGTTCAAGAAATTAAACTTTAAAAAGAACGCGATTATCTTTCCAAGTAAACTTGTACTGAGAAAAGGAACACTGATCTCACTTCTCACAGTGCTTTCACACGTAGCGAACCACTGCTTGTGTTTACAAAAAAATTCATGTGCGTTTCTTACTAAAGCTTTCATGAAATTAATAAACTTTCTAAAGAACGCGATTATCTTTCAAAGTAGAGCTTGTACTGAGAAAAGGAACACTGATCAAACTTCTAACCATGCTTTCACATGTAGCAAAAAACTGCTTATCTTTACAAAGAAACGCATGTGCCATTCATAGTTAATCTTTCTTGAAATTAATAAACTTTCGAAAGAACGCGATTATCTTTAAAGTAATGCTTGTACTGAAAAAGAAACATTGATCTCAGTTCTAACAGTGCTTTCACACGTAGCAAACAACTGCTTGTCTTTACAAAGAAACGCATGTGCATTTCTTACTAAAGCTTTCGTGAAATTAATAAACTTTCGAGAGAACGCGATTGTCTTTCAAAGTAAAGCTTGTACTGAGAAAAGGAACACTGATCTCTGTTCTAACAGTGCTTTCACACGTAGCAAACCAATGCCTCTCTTTACAAAGAAGCGCATGTGCGTTTCTTACTAAAGCTTTCGTAAAATTAATAAAATTTCGAAAGAACGCGATTATCTTTCAAAGTAAAGCTTGTACTGAGAAAAGGAACACTGATCTCATTTCTAACAGCGCTTTCACACGTAGCAAACCACTGCTTGTCTTAACAAAAAATCCCATGTGTGTTTCTTACTAAAGGTTTCGTGAAATTAATAAACTTTCGAAAGAACACGATTAACTTTCAAAGTAAAGCTTGTAATGAGAAAAGGAACACTGATCTCAGTTCTAACAGTGCTTTCACACGTAGCAAACCACTGCTTGTCTTTACAAAAAAACCCAGGGGTGTATCTTACTAAAGTTTTCGTGAAATTAATAAACTTTCGTAAGAACGCGATTATCTTTCAAAGTAAAACTTGTACTGAGAAAAGGTACACTGATCGCAGTTCTAACAGTGCTTTCACATGTAGCAAACCAGTGCTTGTCTTTACAAAGAAACGCATGTGCATTTCTTACTAAAGCATTCGTGAAATTAATAACTTTCGAAAGAACGCGATTGTGCTTCAAAGTAAAGCTTTTACTGAGAAAAGCAACACTGATCTCACTACTAACCGTGCTTTCACATGTAGCAAAAAAACTGCTTGTCTTTACCAAGAAAGGCATGTGGGTTTCTTACTAAAGCTTTCGTGAAATTAATAAACTTTCGAAAGAACACGATTATTTTTCAAAGTAAAGCTTGTACTGAGAAAAGGAACACTGATCTCACTTCTAACCGTGCTTTCTCACGTAGCAAAAAAACTGCTTGTCTTTACCAAGAAAGGCAATTGCGTTTCTTACTAAAGCTTTCCTGAAATTAATAAACTTTCGAAAGAACGCGATTATCTTTCAAAGTAAAGCTTGTACTGAGAAAAGGAACACTGATCTCAGTTCTAAAAGTGCTTTCACACGTAGCAAACAACTGCTTGTCTTTACATAGAAACGCTTGTGCGTTTCTTACTAAAGCTTTCGTGAAATTAATAAACTTTCCAAAGAATGTGATTATCTTTCAAAGTAAAGCTTGTACTGAGAAAAAGAACACTGATCTCACTTCTAACCGTGCTTCACACGTAGCAAAAACTGCTTGGCTTTACAAAGAAACGCATTTGCGTTTCATAGTAAAGCTCACGTGAAATTAATAAACTTTCGAAAGAACGCGATTATCTTTCAAAGTAAAGCTTGTACTGAGAAAAGGAACACTGATCTCAGTTCTAACAGTGCTTTCACACGTAGCAAACAACCTCTTGTCTTTACAAAGAAACGCAGTTCCGTTTCTTATCAAAGCGTTCGTGAAATTAAACTTTCGAAAGAACACGATTATCTTTCAAAGTAAACTTGTACTGAGAAAAGGAACACTGATCTCAGTTCTAACAGTGCTTTCACACGTAGCGAACCACTGCTTGTGTTTACAAAAAAACCCATGTGCGTTTCTTACTAAACAAGAGGGTAAACCCAAGGAAAAGCATATAGATATCCTCCCAGCTATGGGAATTAGACAAGATTGATGGGCAAAAAATGGGAATCTTGGGGGGTGGGGTGGGATGGGTATGAGGTGAGATGGGGAGAGAAAAGTGTGAAGGAGAGGATGAGGGGAACTGGGGGATTCGGGGTGATTGGGGGTAAAGGAACGTTTGATGGGGAGCAGGGAAACTCATACCTTAGTTAAGGGAACCACCTAAGGGTTGGCAAGAGACTTGAACCTGGAATGGCTACCAGAAGCCCACGGCAATGTCCCCAGTTAGTTCATTGGGGCACCTGAGGATAGGGAACCTGAAATGAACCTATCCTATAATCATACTGATGAATATCTTGCATATCGCCATAGAACCTTCATCTAGCGATGGATGGAGATAGAGACAGAGACCCACACTGGAGCACCGGACTGAGCTCCCAAGGTTATAATGAGGAGCAGAAGGAGAGAGAACATGAACAAGGAAGTCAGGACCATGAGGGGTGCACCCAACCACTGAGACAGGGGGGCCGATATATTGGGAGCTCACCAAGGCCAGCTGGACTGCTACTGAAAACAACATGGGATAAAACCAGACTCTCTTAATGTGGTGGACAATGAGAGCTGACGAGAGGCCAAGGAGAATGGCACAGGAACTTTCATCTGGCGATGGATCGAGAGAGAGACAGAGACCCGATTTGGATCAACCGTCTGAGCTCTTAAGGTCCAAATGAGGAGCAGAAGGAGGGAGAACATGAGCATGGAAATCAGGAACATGAGGCGTGCACCCACCCACTGTGACAGTGGAACTGATCTATTGGGAGCTCTCCAAGGCCAGCTGGACTGGGATTGAATAAGCATGGGTTGAAACTGGACTCTCTGAACAAGGCGGACAATGAAGGCTGATGAGAAGCCAAGGACAATGGCACTAGGTTTCGATCCTAATACATGAACTGGCATTGTGGGAGCGTAGCCTGTTTGGATGCTCACATTCCTGGACCTAGGTAGTAGTGGCAGGACCTTGGTCTTCCTGTAGAGCAGGGAATTTGGACTGCTCTTCAGTATCGAGAGGGAGGGGGAGTGGACTAGTGGGAGGAGAAGTGGAGTGGGGTAGGGGAGGGGATCGGGGAGAGGGGACAATATGTGGGAGAAGGGGGAGGGAAATGGGAAACGGGGAGCAGTTGGAAATTTTAAGTAAAAAAGAATAAAAAAAAAACTTAAGTAAAAAACAAAAACAAAACAAAAAAAACAAAAAAAACCTGCTTGTCTTTACAAAGAAACGCATGTGCGTTTCTTACTAAAGCTTTCGTGAAATTAATTAACTTTCGAAAGAATGCAATTATCTTTCAAAGTAAAGCTTGTACTGAGAAAAGGAACACTGATCTCAGTTCTAACAGTGCTTTCACATGTAGCAAACCGCTGCTTGTCTTTAAAAAAAAACGATTGTGCGTTTCATAGTAAAGCTTTGGTGAAATTAATAAACTTTCGAAAGAACGCTATTATCTTTCAAAGTAGAGCTTGTACTGAGAAAAGGAACACTGATCTCAGTTCTAACAGTGCTTTCACACGTAGAAAACCACTGCTTGTCTTTACAAAGAAACGCAGGTGCGTTTCTTATTAAAGCGTTCGTTAAATTAAACTTTCTAAAGAATGCGATTATCTTTCAAAATAAAGCTTGTACTGAGAAAAGGAACACTGTTCTCAGTTATAACAGTGCTTTCACACGTAGCAAACCACTGCTTGTCTTTACATAAAATCCCATGTGTGTTTCTTACTAAAGATTTCGTGAAATGAATAAACTTTCGAAAGAACGCTATTATCTTTCAAAGTAAAACTTGTACTGAGAAAAGGTACACTGATCTCAGTTCTAACCGTGCTTTCACACGTAGCAAACCACTGTTTGTCTTTACGAAAAATCCCATGTGTGTTTCTTACTAAAGGTTTCATGAAATTAATAAACTTTCGAAATAACGCTATTAACTTTCAAAGTAAAGCTTGTACTGAGAAAAGGAACACTGATCTCAGTTCTAACAGTGCTTTCACATGTAGCAAACCACTGCTTGTGTTTTCAAAAAAACCCATGTGCGTTTCTTACTAAAGCTTTCGTGAAATTAATAAACTTTCGAAAGAACGCGATTATCTTTCAAAGTAAAGCTTGTACTGATAAAAGGAACATAGATCTCAGTTCTAACAGTCCTTTCACACGTAGCAAACCACTGCTTGTCTTTACATAAAATCCCATGTATGTTTCTTACTAAAGCTTTCGTGAAATAAATAAACTTTCGAAAGAACGCGATTAACTTTCAAATTAAAGCTTGTACTGAGAAAAGGAACACTGATCTCAGTTCTAACATTGCTTTCAAACGTAGCCAACCACTGTTTGTGTTTTCAAAAAAACCCAAGTGCGTTTCTTACTAAAGCTTACGTGAAATTAATAAACTTTTGAAAGAACGCGATTATCTTTCAACGTAAAGCTTGTACTGAGAAAAGGAACACTGATCTCAGTTCTAACAATGCTTTCACACATATTAAACAACTGCTTGTCTTTACAAAGAAACACATGTGTGTTTGGTACTAAAGCTTTCGTGAAATTAATAAACTTTCAAAAGAATGCGATTATCTTTCAAATTAATGCTTGTACTGAGAAAACCAACACTGATCTCAGTTCTAAAAATGCTTTCACACATAGCAAACACCTGCTTCCTTTACAAAGAAACACTTGTGCGTTTGATACTGGAGTTTAATTGAAATTAGTAAACTTTCAAAAGAACGCAATTATCTTTCAAAGTAAAGCTAGTACTGAGAAAAGGAACACTGATCTCAGTTCTAACAATGCTTTCACACATTGCAAACAACTGCTTGTCTTTACGAAGAAACACATGTGTGTTTCTTACTAAAGCTATTGTAGAAATTAATAAACTTTCAAAAGAAACACATGTGCATTGGTTACTAAAGCTTCCTTGAAGTTAATAAACTTTCAAATGAACGTGATTATCTTTCAAAGAAAAACTTGTACTGAGAAAAGGAACAGTGATCTCAGTTCTAACAATGCTTTCACACGTAGCCAAACCTGCTTGCCTTTACAAAAAACACATGTGCGTTTAAAAATGGACTTTTCTTGAAATTAGTAAACTTTCAAAAGAACGCAATTATCTCTCAAAGTAAAGCTTGTACTGAGAAAAGGAACATTGATCTCAGTTCTAACAATGCTTTCACACATAGCAAACAACTGCTTGTCTTTACAAAGAAAGACATGTGCGTTTCTTACTAAAGCTTTCGTGAAATTAATAAACTTTCAAAAGAACGCAAATATCTTTCAAAGTAAAGCTTGTACTGAGAAAAGGAACACTGATTTCAGTACTACCAATGCTTTCACACGAAGCAAACAACTGCATTACTTTACAAAGGAACACATGTGCGTTTCTTATTAAAGCTTTCGAGAAATTAATAAACTTTCAAAAGAATGCAAATATCTTTCAAAGTAAAGCTTTTACTGAGAAAAGGAACAATGATCTCAGTTCTAACAATGCTTTCACACGTAGCAAACAACTCCTTGCCTTTACAAAGAAAAACATGTGAGTTTGATAAAGGGGACTCCTTGAAATTAGTAAACTTTCAAAAGAACGCAATTGTCTATCAAAGTAAAGCTTGTACTGAGAAAAGGAACACTGATCTCAACTCTAACAGTGCTTTCACACGTAGCCAACAACTGATTGTCTTTACAAAGAAACACATGTGCGTTTCTTACTAAAGCATTCGTGAAATTAATAAACTTTCAAAAGAACGCGATTATCTTTAAGTATAGCTTCTACTCAAAAAAGGAAAACTGATCTCAGTTCTAACAATGCTTTCTCACGTAGAAAACAACTGCTTTTCTTTACAAAGAAACACATGTGTGTTTAGTACTACAGCTTTATTGAAATTAATATAATTTCAAAAGAACGCGATTATCTTTCAAAGTAAAGCTTGTACTGAGAAAAGGAACACTGATCTCAGTTCTAAAAATGCTTTCACACGTAGCAAACAACTGTTTGTCTTTACAAAGAATCACATGTGCGTTTCTTACTAAAGCTTTCTTGAAATTAATAAACTCAAAAGAACGCGATTATCTTTCAAAGTAAAGCTTGTACTAAGAAAAGGAACACTGATCTCTGTTCTAAGAATGCTTTCACACATAGCAAACAACTGCTTGTCTTTACAAAGAAACACATGTGCGTTTCTTACTAAAGCTTTCATGAAATTAATAAACTTTCGAAAGAATGCGATTATCTTTCAAAGTAAAGCTTGTACTGAGAAAGGAACACTGATCTCAGTTCAAACAGTGCTTTCACACGTAGCAAACCACCGTTTGTCTTTATGAAAAATCCTATGTGTGTTTCTTACTAAATGTTTCGTGAAATTAATAAACTTTCGAAATAGCGCTATTAACTTTCAAAGTAAAGCTTGTACTGAGAAAAGGAACACTGATCTCAGTTCTAACAGTGCTTTCCCACGTAGCAAAACACTGCTTGTGTTTTCAAAAAACCCATGTGCCTTTCTTACTAAAGCTTTCGTGAAATTAATAAACTTTCGAAGAATGCAATTATCTTTCAAAGTAAAGCTTGTACTGAGAAAAGGAACACTGATCTCACTTCTAACCATGCTTTCACACGTAGCAAGAAACTGCTCATCTTTACAAAGAAACGCATGTGCGTTTCGTAGTAAAGCTTTAGTGAAATTAATAAACTTTTGAAAGAACGCGATTATCTTTCAAAGTAAAGCTTGTACTGAGAAAAGGAACATAGATCTCAGTTCTAACAGTGCTTTCACACGTAGCAAACAACCTCTTGTCTTTACAAAGAAACGCATGAGCGTTTCTTACTAAAGCTTTCATGAAATTAATAAACTTTCGAAAGAACGCGATTATCTTTCAAAGTAAAGTTTGTACTGAGAGAAGGAACACTGATCTCGGTTCTAACATTAGTTTCACACGTAGCCAACAACTGCTTGTGTTTTCAAAAAAACCCAAGTGCGTTTCTTACTAAAGCTTACGTGAAATTAATAAACTTTTGAAAGAACGCGATTATCTTTCCAAGAAAATCTTTTACTGAAAAAAGTCACATTGATCTCAGTTCTAACAGTGCTTTCACACGTAGCAAACCACTGCTTGTGTTTTCAAAAAAACCCATGTGCGTTTCTTACTAAAGCTTTCGTGAAATTAATAAACTTTCAAAAGAACGCAATTATCTTTCAAAGTAAAGCTTGTACTGAGGAAAGGAACAATGATCTCAGTTCTACCAGTGCTTTCACACATAGCAAACAACTGCTTGTATTTACAAAGAAACGCATGGCCTTTTCTTACTAAAGCTTTCGTGAAATTAATAAACTTTCGAAAGAACGCGATTATCTTTCAAAGTAAAGCTTGTACTGAGAATAGGAACACTGATCTCACTTCTAACAGTGCTTTCATACGTAGCAAACCACTGCTTGTCTTTACAAAGAAACGCATGTGCGTTTCTTACTAAAGCTTTCGTGAAACTAATAAACTTTCGAAAGCACGCGATTATCTTTCAAAGTAAAGCTTGTACTGAGAAAAGGAACATTGATCTCAGTTCTAACATTGCTTTCACATGTAGCAAACCACTGCATGTCTTTACAAAGAAACGCATGTGCGTTTCATAGTAAAGCTTTGGTGAAATTATTAAACTTTCGAAAGAATGCGATTATCTTTCAAAGTAAAGCTTGTACTGATAAAAGGAACACTGATCTCAATTCTAACAGTGCTTTCACACGTAGCGAACCACTGCTTGTGTTTACAAAAAAACCCATCTGCGTTTCTTACTAAAGCTTTCATGAAATTAATAAACTTTCGAAAGAACGCGATTATCTTTCAAAGTAGAGCTTGTACTGAGAAAAGGAACACTGATCAAACTTCTAACCATGCTTTCACACGTAGCAAAAAACTGCTTATCTTTACAAAGAAACGCATGTGCCATTCATAGTAAAGCTTTCGTGAAATTAATAAACTTTCGAAAGAATGCGATTTTCTTTAAAGTAATGCTTGTACTGAAAAAGAAACATTGATCTCAGTTCTAACAGTGCTTTCACACGTAGCAAACAACTGCTTGTCTTTACAAAGAAACGCATGTGCATTTCTTACTAACGCTTACGTGAAATTAATAAACTTTCGAAAGAACGGGATTGTCTTTCAAAGTAAAGCTTGTACTGAAAAAAGGAACACTGATCTCTGTTCTAACAGTGCTTTCACACATAGCAAACAACTGCTTGTCTTTACAAAGACGCGCATGTGCGTTTCTTACTAAAGCTTTCGTAAAATTAATAAACTTTCAAAAGAACGCGATTATCTTTCAAAGTAAAGCTTGTACTGAGAAAAGGAACACTGATCTCATTTCTAACAGTGCTTTCACACATAGCAAACTACTGCTTGTCTTTACAAAAAATCCCATGTGTGTTTCTTACTAAAGGTTTCGTGAAATTAATAAACTTTCAAAAGAACGCGATTATCTTTCAAAGTAAAGCTTGTACTGAGAAAAGGTACACTGATCGCAGTTCTAACAGTGCTTTCACATGTAGCAAACCACTGCTTGTCTTTACAAAGAAACGCATGTGCGTTTCTTACTAAAGCTTTCGTGAAATTAATAACTTTCGAAAGAATGCTATTATCTTTCAAAGTAAAGCTTGTACTGAGAAAAGCAACACTGATCTCACTTCTAACCGTACTTTCACACGTAGCAAAAAAACTGCTTGTCTTTACCAAGAAAGGCATGTGCGTTTCTTACTAAAGCTTTCGTGAAATAAATAAACTTTCGAACGAACACGATTATTTTTCAAAGTAAAGCTTGTACTGAGAAAAGGAACACTGATCTCACTTCTAACGGTGCTTTCACACGTAGCAAAAAAACTGCTTGTCTTTACCAAGAAAGGCATGTGCGTTTCTTACTAAAGTTTTCCTGAAATTAATAAACTTTTGAAAGAACGCGATAATCTTTCAAAGTAAAGCTTGTACTGAGAAAAGGAACACTGATCTCAGTTCTAAAAGTGCTTTCACACGTAGCAAACAACTGCTTGTCTTTACAAAGAAACGCTTGTGCGTTTCTTACTAAAGCTTTCGTGAAATTAATAAACTTTCGAAAGAACGCGATTATCTTTCAAAGTGAAGCTTGTACTGAGAAAAGGAACACTGATCTCACTTCTAACCGAGCTTTCACACGTAGCAAAAAAATGCTTGGCTTTACAAAGAAACGCATTTGCGTTTCATAGTAAAGCTTACGTGAAATTAATAAACTTTCGAATGAACGCGATTATCTTTCAAAGTAAAGCTTGTACTGAGGAAAGGAACACTGATCTCAGTTCTAACAGTGCTTTCACACGTAGCAAACCACTGCTTGTCTTTCCAAAGAAACGCATGTGCGTTTCTTATTAAAGCGTTCGTGAAATTAAACTTTCGAAAGAACACGATTATCTTTCAAAGTAAACTTGTACTGAGAAAAGGAACACTGATCTCAGTTCTAACAGTGCTTTCACACGTAGCGAACCACTGCTTGTGTTTACAAAAAAACCCATGTGCGTTTCTTACTAAAGCGTTCGTGAAATTAAACTTTCGAAAGAACACGATTATATTTCAAAGTAAACTTGTACTGAGAAAAGGAACACTGATCTCAGTTCTAACAGTGCTTTCACACGTAGCGAACCACTGCTTGTGTTTACAAAAAAACCCATGTGCGTTTCTTACTAAACAAGAGGGTAAACCCAAGGAAAAGCATATAGATATCCTCCCAGCTATGGGAAATAGACAAGATTGATGGGCAAAAAATGGGAATCTTGGGGGGTGGGATGGGATGGGGATGAGGGGAGATGGGGAGAGAAAATTGTGAAGGAGAGGATGAGGGGAACTGGGGGATTCGGGGTGATTGGGGGTAAAGGAACGTTTGATGGGGAGCAGGGAAACTCATACCTTAGTTAAGGGAACCACCTAAGGGTTGGCAAGAGACTTGAACCTGGAATGGCTACCAGAAGCCCAGGGCAATGTCCCCAGTTAGTTCATTGGGGCACCTGAGGATAGGGAACCTGAAATGAACCTATCCTATAATCATACTGATGAATATCTTGCATATCGCCATAGAACCTTCATCTAGCGATGGATGGAGATAGAGACAGAGACCCACACTGGAGCACCGGACTGAGCTCCCAAGGTTATAATGAGGAGCAGAAGGAGAGAGAACATGAACAAGGAAGTCAGGACCATGAGGGGTGCACCCAACCACTGAGACAGGGGGGCCGATATATTGGGAGCTCACCAAGGCCAGCTGGACTGCTACTGAAAACAACATGGGATAAAACCGGACTCTCTTAATGTGGTGGACAATGAGAGCTGACGAGAGGCCAAGGAGAATGGCACAGGAACTTTCATCTGGCGATGGATCGAGAGAGAGACAGAGACCCGATTTGGATCAACCGTCTGAGCTCTTAAGGTCCAAATGAGGAGCAGAAGGAGGGAGAACATGAGCAAGGAAATCAGGACCATGAGGCGTGCACCCACCCACTGTGACAGTGGAACTGATCTATTGGGAGCTCTCCAAGGCCAGCTAGACTGGGACTGAATAAGCATGGGTTGAAACTGGACTCTCTGAACAAGGCGGACATTGACGGCTGATGAGAAGCCAAGGACAATGGCACTAGGTTTCGATCCTAATACATGAACTGGCATTGTGGGAGCGTAGCCTGTTTGGATGCTCACATTCCTGGACCTAGGTAGAAGTGGGAGGACCTTGGTCTTCCTGTAGAGCAGGGAATTTAGACTGCTCTTCAGTATCGAGAGGGAGGGGGAGTGGACTAGGGGGAGGAGAAGTGGAGTGGGGTAGGGAGAGGGGAGCGGGGGGAGGGGCCAATATGTGGGAGGAGGGGGAGGGAAATGGGAAACGGGGAGCAGTTGGAAATTTTAAGTAAAAAAGAATAAAAAAATCTTAAGTAAAAAACAAAAACAAAACAAAAAAAACAAAAAAAAACTGCTTGTCTTTACAAAGAAACACATGAGCGTTTCCTACTAAAGCTTTCGTGAAATTAATTAACTTTCGAAAGAATGCGATTATCTTTCAAAGTAAAGCTTGTACTGAGAAAAGGAACACTGAACTCAGTTCTAAGAGTGCTTTCACATGTAGCAAACCACTGCTTGTCTTTAAAAAAAAACGATTGGGCGTTTCATAGTAAAGCTTTGGTGAAATTACTAAACTTTCGAAAGAACGCGATTATCTTTCTAAGTAAAGCTTGTAGTGAGAAAAGCAACACTGATCTCAGTTCTAACAGTGCTTTCACACATAGCAAACAACTGCTTGTCTTTACAAATAAACGCAGGTGCGTTTCTTATTAAAGCGTTCGTGAAATTAAACTTTCTAAAGAATGCGATTATCTTTCAAAGTAAAGCTTGTACTGAGAAAAGGAACACTGTTCTCAGTTATAACACTGCTTTCACACGTAGCAAACCACTGCTTGTCTTTACATAAAATCCCATGTGTGTTTCTTACTAAAGATTTCGTGAAATGAATAAACTTTCGAAAGAACGCGATTATCTTTCAAAGTAAAACTTGTACTGAGAAAAGGTACACTGATCTCAGTTCTAACAGTGCTTTCACATGTAGCAAACAACTGCTTGACTTTACAAAGAAACGCATGTGCGTTTCTTACTAAAGCTTTCGTGAAATTAATAAACTTTCGAAAGAACACGATTATCTTTCAAAGTAAAGCTTGTACTGAGAATAGGAAAACTGATCTCACTTCTAACAGTGCATTCACACGTAGCAAACAACTGATTGTCTTTACAAAGAAACGCATGTGCGTTTCTTACTAAAGCTTTCATGAAATTAATAAACTTTCGAAAGAATGCGATTATCTTCCAAAATAAAGCTTGTATTGAGAAAAGGAACACTGATCTCAGTTCTAACCGTGCTTTCACACGTAGCAAACCACTGTTTGTCTTTACGAAAAATCCCGTGTGTGTTTCTTACTAAATGTTTCGTGAAATTAATAAACTTTCGAAATAACGCTATTAACTTTCAAAGTAAAGCTTGTACTGAGAGAAGGAACACTGATCTCAGTTCTAACAGTGCTTTCACATGTAGCAAACCACTGCTTGTGTTTTCAAAAAAACCCATGTGCGTTTCTTACTAAAGCTTTCGTGAAATTAATAAACTTTCGTAAGAACGCGATTATCTTTAAAAATAAAGCTTGTACTGAGAAAAGGAACATAGATCTCAGTTCTAACAGTGCTTTCAAACGTAGCAAACAACCTCTTGTCTTTACAAGAAACGCATGTGCATTTCTTACTAAAGCTTTCATGAAATTAATAATCTTTCGGAAGAACACGATTAACTTTCAAAGTAAAGCTTGTACTGAGAAAAGGAACACTGATCTCAGTTCTAACATTGCTTTCACACGTAGCCAACCACTGCTTGTGTTTTCAAAAAAACCCAAGTGCGTTTCTTACTAAAGCTTACGGGAAATTAATAAACTTTTGAAAGAACACGATTATCTTTCAACGTAAATCTTGTACTGAGAAAAGGACCACTGATCTCAGTTCTAACAATGCTTTCACACATATTAAACAACTGCTTTTCTTTACAAAGAAACACATGTGTGTTTGGTACTAAAGCTTTCGTGAAATTAATAAACTTTCAAAAGAACGCGATTATCTTTCAAATTAATGCTTGTACTGAGAAAACCAACACTGATCTCAGTTCTAACAATGCTTTCACACATAGCAAACAACTGCTTCCTTTACAAAGAAACACTTGTGCGTTTGATACTGGAGTTTTCTTGAAATTAGTAAACTTTCAAAAGAACGCAATTATCTTTCAAAGTAAAGCTAGTACTGAGAAAGGGAACACTGATTTCAGTTCTAACAATGCTTTCACACATTGCAAACAACTGCTTGTCTTTACGAAGAAACACATGTGTGTTTCTTACTAAAGCTATTGTAGAAATTAATAAACTTTCAAAAGAAACACATGTGCATGGCTTACTAAAGCTTCCTTGAAATTAATAAACTTTCAAATGAACGTGTTTATCTTTCAAAGAAAAACTTGTACTGAGAAAAGAAACAGTGATCTCAGTTCTAACAATGCTTTCACACGTAGCCAAACCTGCTTGCCTTTACAAAAAACAAATGTGCGTTTGAAAATGGGGTTTCCTTGAAATTAGTAAACTTAAAAAAGAACGCAATTATCTCTCAAAGTAAAGCTTGTACTGAGAAAAGGAACATTGATCTCAGTTCTAACAATGCTTTCACACATAGCAAACATCTGCTTGTCTTTACAAAGAAACACATGTGCTTTTCTTACTAAAGCTTTCGTGAAATTAATAAACTTTCAAAAGAATGCAAATATCTTTCAAGGTAAAGCTTGTACTGAGAAAAGGAACACTGATCTCAGTTCTAACAATGCTTTCTTACGAAGCAAACAACTGCATTACTTTACAAAGGAACACATGTGCGTTTCTTACTAAAGCTTTCATGAAATTAATAAACTTTCGAAAGAATGCGATTATCTTTGAAAATAAAGCTTGTATTGAGAAAAGGAACACTGATCTCAGTTGTAACCGTGCTTTCACACGTAGCAAACCACTGTTTGTCTTTACGAAAATCCCATATGTGTTTCTTATTAAACGTTTCGTGAAATTAATAAACTTTAGAAATAACGCTATTAACTTTCAAAGTAAAGCTTGTACTGAGAAAAGGAACACTGATCTCAGTTCTAACAGTGCTTTCACACGTAGCAAACCACTGCTTGTGTTTTCAAAAAAACCCATGTGCGTTTCTTACTAAAGCTTTCGTGAAATTATTAAACTTTAGAAACAACGCGATTATCTTTCAAAGTAAAGCTTGTACTGAGAAAAGGAACAATGATCTCAGTTCTAACAATGCTTTCACACGTAGCAAACAACTCCTTGCCTTTACAAAGAAACACATGTGAGTTTCATAAAGGAGACTCCTTGAAATTAGTAAACTTTAAAAGAACGCAATTATCTATAAAAGTAAAGCTTGTACTGAGAAAAGGAACACGGATCTCAACTCTAACAGTGCTTTCACACGTAGCCAAAAACTGATTGTCTTTACAAAGAAACACATGTGCGTTTCACACTATAGCATTCGTGAAATTAATAAACTTTCAAAACAACGCTATTATCTTTCAAAGTATAGCTTCTACTGAGAAAAGGAAAACTGATCTCAGTTCTTACAATGATTTCTCATGTAGCAAACAACTGCTTTTCTTTACAAAGAAACACATGTGTGTTTAGTACTACAGCTTTCTTGAAATTAATATAATTTCAAAAGAACGCGATTATCTTTCAAAGTAAAGCTTGTACTGAGAAAAGCAACACTGATCTCAGTTCTAAAAATGCTTTCACACGTAGCCAACAACTGTTTGTCTTTACAAAGAATCACATGTGCGTTTCTTACTAAAGCATTCTTGAAATTAATAAACTCAAAAGAACGCGATTATCTTTCAAAGTAAAGCTTGTACTGAGAAAAGGAACACTGATCTCTGTTCTAACAATGCATTCACACATAGCAAACAACTCCGAGCCATTACAAAGAAACAAATGTGCGTTTGATAATGGAGATTTCTTGAAATTAGTAAACTTTCAAAAGAACGCAATTATCTATCAAAGTAAAGCTTGTACTGAGAAAAGGAACACTGATCTCAGTTCTAACACTGCTTTCACACGTAGCAAACAACTGCTTGTCTTTACAAAGAAACGCACGTGCCTTTCATAGTAAAGATTACGTAAAATTAATAAACATTTGAAAGAACGCGATTATCTTTCAAAGTAAAGCTTGTACTGAGAAAAGGAACAGTGATCTCAGTTCTAACATTGCTTTCACATGTAGCAAACCACTGCATGTCTTTACAAAGAAACGCATGTGCGTTTCATAGTAAAGCTTTGGTGATATTATTAAACTTACGAAAGAACGCGATTATCTTTCAAAGTAAAGCTTGTACTGAGAAAAGCAACACTGATCTCAGTTTTAACAGTGCTTTCACACGTAGCAAACCACTGCTTGTCTTTCCAAAGAAACGCATGTGCGTTTCTTACAAAAGCTTTCGTGAAATTAAACTTTCGAAAGAACGCGATTAACTTTCAAAGTAAAGCTTGTACTGAGAAAAGGAAAACTGATAGCAGTTCTAACAGTGCTTTCACACGTAGCAAAATACTGCTTGTCTTTACAAAGAAACGCATGTGCGTTTCTTACAAATGCTTTCGTGAAATTAATAAACTTTAGAAAGAACGCGATTATCTTTCAAAGTAAAGCTTGTACTGAGAAAACGAACATAGATCTCAGTTCTAACAGTGCTTTCACACGTAGCAAACAACCTCTTGTCTTTACAAAGAAATGCATGTGCGTTTCTTACTAATGCTTTAATGAAATTAATAAACTTTCGAAAGAACGCGATTATCTTTCAAAGAAAAGCTTGTACTGAGAAAAGGAACACTGATCTCAGTTCTAACATTGCTTTCACACGTAGCCAACCACTGCTTGTGTTTTCAAAAAAACCCAAGTGCGTTTCTTACTAAAGCTTACGTGAAATTAATAAACTTTTGAAAGAACGCGATTATCTTTCAACGTAAAGCTTGTACTGAGAAAATGAACACTGATCTTACTTCTAACCGTGCTTTCACATGTAGTAAAAAACTGCTTATCTTTACAAAGAAACGCATGTGCATTTCACAGTAAAGCTTCCGTGAAATTAATCAACTTTCGAAAGAACGCGAGTATCTTTCAAAGTAAAGCTTGTACTGAGAAAAGGAACACTGATCTCAGTTCTAACATTGCTTTCACACGTAGCCAACCACTGCTTGTGTTTTCAAAAAAACCCAAGTGCGTTTCTTACTAAAGCTTACGTGAAATTAATAAACTTTTGAAAGAACGCGATTATCTTTCAACGTAAAGCTTGTACTGAAAAAAGGAACACTGATCTTACTCCTAATCATGCTTTCACATGTAGTAAAAAACTGCTTATCTTGACAAAGAAACGCATGAGCATTTCATAGTAAAACTTTCGTGAAATTAATAAACTTTCGAAAGAACGCGATTTTCTTTCAAAGTAAAGCTTGTACTGAGGAAAGGAACACTGATCTCAGTTCTAACAGTGCTTTCACAGGTAGCAAACAACTGCTTGTATTTACAAAGAAACGCATGTCCGTTTCTTACTAAAGCTTTCGTGAAATTAATAAACTTTCGAAAGAACGCGATTATCTTTCAAAGTGAAGCTTGTACTGAGAAAAGGAACACTGATCTCACTTCTAACAGTGCTTTCACACATAGCAAACAACTGCTTGTCTTTTCAAAGAAACGCACGTGCGTTTCATAGTAAAGATTACGTGAAATTAATAAACTTTCGAAAGAACGCAATTATCTTTCAAAGTAAAGCTTGTACTGAGAAAAGGAACACTGACCTCAGTCCTAACAGTGCTTTCACATGTAGCAAACCACTGTATGTCTTTACAAAGAAACGCATGTGCGTTTCATAGTAAAGCTTTGGTGAAATTATTAAACTTTCGAAAGAACGCGATTATCTTTCAAAATAAAGCTTGTACTGAGAAAAGGAACACTGATCTCAGTTTTAACAGTGCTTTCACACGTAGCAAACCACTGCTTGTCTTTCCAAAGAAACGCATGTGCGTTACTTATTAAAGCGTTCGTGAAATTAAACTTTCGAAAGAACGCGATTATATTTCATAGTAAAGATTGTACTGAGAAAAGGAACACTGATCTCAGTTCTCACAGTGCTTTCACATGTAACAAACCACTGCTTGTCTTTTCAAAGAAACACATGTGCATTTCTTACTACAGCTTTCGTGAAATTAATAAACTTTTGAAAGAATGCGATTATCTTTCAACGTAAAGCTTGTACTGAAAAAAAAAACACTGATCTCACTTCTAACAGTGCTTTCACACTTAGCAAACAACTGCTTCTCTTTACAAGAAACGCATGTGTTTTTCTTACTAAAGCTTTTGTGAAATTAATAAACTTTTGAAAGAACGCGACTATCTTTCAACGTAAAGCTTGTACTGAGAAAAGGAACACTGATCTTACTTCTAACCATGCTTTCACATGTAGTAAAAATCTGCTTATCTTTACAAAGAAACGCATGTGCATTTCATAGTAAAGCTTTGGTGAAATTATTAAACTTTCGAAAGAACGCGATTATCTTTCAAAATAAAGCTTGTACTGAGAAAAGGAACACTGATCTCAGTTTTAACAGTGCTTTCACACGTAGCAAACCACTGCTTGTCTTTCCAAAGAAACGCATGTGCGTTACTTATTAAAGCGTTCGTGAAATTAAACTTTCGAAAGAACGCGATTATCTTTCAAAGTAAATCTTGTACTGAGAAAAGGAACACTGATCTCAGTTCTAACAGTGCTTTCACACGTAGCAAACCACTGATTGTCTTTACGAAATATCCCATGTGTGTTTCTTACTAAAGGTTTCCTGAAATTAATAAACTTTTCAAAGAACGCGATTAACTTTTAGAGTAAAGCTTGTACTGAGAAAAGGAAAACTGATCTCAGTTCTAACAGTGCTTTCACACGGAGCAAACCACTGCTTGTCTATACAAAGAAACGCATGTGCGTTTCTTACAAAAGCTTTCGAGAAATTAATAAACTTTCGAAAGAACGCGATTATCTTTCAAAGTAAAGCTTTACTGAGAAAAGGAACACTGATCTCAGTTCTAACAGTGCTTTCACATGTAACAAACCACTGCTTGTCTTTTCACATAAACACATATGCGTTTCTTACTAAAGCTTTCGTGAAATTAATAAACTTTCGAAAGAATGCGATTATCTTTCAACATAAAGCTTGTACTGAAAAAAGGAACACTGATCTCAGTTTTAACAGTGCTTTCACACTTAGCAAATAACTGCTTCTCTTTACAAGAAACGCATGTGCGTTTCTTACTAAAGCTTTCGTGAAATTAATAAACTTTGAAAAGAACGCTATTATCTTTCAAAGTATAGCTTCTACTGAGAAAAGGAAAACTGATCTCAGTTCTTACAATGCTTTCTCATGTAGCAAACAACTGCTTTTCTTTACAAAGAAACACATGTGTGTTTAGTACTACAGCTTTCTTGAAATTAATATAATTTCAAAAGAACGCGATTAACTTTCAAAGTAAAGCTTGTACTGAGAAAAGCAACACTGATCTCAGTTCTAAAAATGCTTTCACACGTAGCAAACAACTGTTTGTCTTTACAAAGAATCACATGTGCTTTTCTTACTAAAGATTTCTTGAAATTAATAAACTCAAAAGAACGCGATTATCTTTCAAAGTAAAGCTTGTACTGAGAAAAGGAACACTGATCTCTGTTCTAACAATGCTTTCACACATAGCAAACAACTCCGAGCCTTTACAAAGAAACACATGTGCGTTTGACAATGGAGATTTCTTGAAATTAGTAAACTTTCAAAAGAACGCAATTATCTATCAAAGTAAAGCTTGTACTGAGAAAAGGAACACTGATCTCAGTTCTAACAGTGCTTTCACACGTAGCAAACAACTGCTTGTCTTTACAAAGAAACGCACGTGCGTTTCATAGTAAAGATTACGTAAAATTATTAAACTTTTGAAAGAACGCGATTATCTTTCAAAGTAAAGCTTGTACTGAGAAAAGGAACAGTGATCTCAGTTCTAACATTGCTTTCACATGTAGCAAACCACTGCATGTCTTTACAAAGAAACGCATGTGCGTTTCATAGTAAAGCATTGGTGATATTATTAAACTTTCGAAAGAACGCGATTATCTTTCAAAGTAAAGCTTGTACTGCGAAAAGGAACAGTAATCTCAGTTCTAACATTGCTTTCACACGTAGCCAACTACTGCTTGTGTTTTCAAAAAAACCCAAGTGCGTTTCTTACTAAAGCTTACGTGAAATTAATAAACTTTTGAAAGAACGCGATTATCTTTCAACGTAAAGCTTGTACTGAGAAAAGGAACACTGATCTTACTTCTAACCATGCTTTCACATGTAGTAAAAAACTGCTTATCTTTACAAAGAAACGCATGTGCATTTCACAGTAAAGCTTCCGTGAAATTAATAAACTTTCGAAAGAACGCGATTATCTTTCAAAGTAAAGCTTGTACTGAGAAAAGGAACACTGATCTCAGTTCTAACAGTGCTTTCACATGTAGCACACCACTGCTTGTCTTTACAAAGAAACGCATGTGCGTTTTTTACAAAAGCTTTCGTGAAATTAATAAACTTTCGAAAGAACGCGATTAACTTTCAAAGTAAAGCTTGTACTGAGAAAAAGAAAACTGATCTCAGTTCTAACAGTGCTTTCACACGTAGCAAACCACTGCTTGTCTGTACAAAGAAACGCATGTGCGTTTCTTACAAAAGCTTTCGTGAAATTAATAAACTTTCGAAAGAACGCGATTATATTTCAAAGTAAAGATTGTACTGAGAAAAGGAACACTGATCTCAGTTCTCACAGTGCTTTCACATGTAACAAACCACTGCTTGTCTTTTCAAAGAAACACATGTGCATTTCTTACTACAGCTTTCGTGAAATTAATAAACTTTCGAAAGAATGCGATTATCTTTCAACGTAAAGCTTGTACTGAAAAAAAAAACACTGATCTCACTTCTAACAGTGCTTTCACACTTAGCAAACAACTGCTTCTCTTTACAAGAAACGCATGTGTTTTTCTTACTAAAGCTTTTGTGAAATTAATAAACTTTTGAAAGAACGCGACTATCTTTCAACGTAAAGCTTGTACTGAGAAAAGGAACACTGATCTTACTTCTAACCATGCTTTCACATGTAGTAAAAATCTGCTTATCTTTACAAAGAAACGCATGTGCATTTCATAGTAAAGCTTTCGTGAAATTAATAAACTTTCGAAAGAACGCGATTATCTTTCAAAGTAAAGTTTGTACTGAGAAAACGCACATTGATCTCAGTTCTAACAGTGCTTTCACATGTAGCAAACCACTGCTTGTCTTTACAATGAAACGCATGTGCGTTTCTTACTAAAGCTTCCGCTAAAATAATAAACTTTCGAAAGCACATGATTTTCTTTCAAAGTAAAGCTTGTACTGAGGAAAGGAACACTGATTTCAGTTCTAACAGTGCTTTCACGCGTAGCAAACAACTGCTTGTATTTACAAAGAAACGCATATCCGTTTCTTACTAAAGCTTTAGTGAAATTAAGAAACTTTCGAAAGAACGCGATTATCTTTCAGAGTAATGCTTGTACTGAGAAAAGGAACACTGATCTCAATTCTAACAGGGCTTTCACACGTAGCAAACTACTGCTTGTCTTTTAAAAGAAACGCATGTGCGTTTCTTACTAAAGCTTTCGTGAAACTAATAAACTTTCGAAAGAACGCGATTATCTTTCAAAGTAAAGCTTGTATTGAGAAAAGGAACACTGATCTCACTTCTAACAGTTCTTTCACACTTAGCAAACAACTGCTTCTCTTTACAAGAAACTCATGTGTGGTTCTTACTAAAGCTTTTGTGAAATTAATAAACTTTCGAAAGAACGCGATTATCTTTCAAAGTAAAACTTGTACTGAGAAAAGGAACACTGATCTCAGTTCTATCATTGCTTTCACACGTAGCCAACCACTGCTTGTGTTTTCAAAAAACCCAAGTGCGTTTCTTACTAAAGCTTATGTGAAATAATAAACTTTTGAAAGAACTCGATTATCTTTCAACGTAAAGCTTGTACTGAGAAAAGGAACACTGATCTTACTTCTAACCATGCTTTCACATGTAGTAAAAAACTGCTTATCTTTACAAAGAAACGCATGTGCATTTCATTGTAAAGCTTTCGTGAAATTAATAAACTTTCGAAAGAACGTGTTTATCTTTCAAAGTAAAGCTTGTACTGAGAAAAGGAACACTGATCTCAGTTCTAACAGTGCTTTCACACGTAGCAAACCACTGCTTGTCTTTACGAAAAATCCCATGTGTGTTTCTTACTAAAGGTTTCGTGAAATTAATAAACTTTCGAAAGAACCGATTAACTTTCAGAGTAAAGCTTGTACTGAGAAAAGGAGAACTGATCTCAGTTCTAACAGTGCTTTCACACGTAGCAAACCACTGCTTGTCTATACAAAGAAACAAATGTGCGTTTTTTACAAAAGCTTTCGTGAAATTAATAAACTTTCGAAAGAACGCGATTATCTTTCAAAGTAAAGCTTGTACTGAGAAAAGGAACACTGATCTCAGTTCTAACAGTGCTTTCACATGTAACAAACCACTGCTTGTCTTTTCAAAGAAACACATGTGCATTTCTTACTAAAGCTTTCGTGAAATTAATAAACTTTCGAAAGAATACGATTATCTTTCAACATAAAGCTTGTACTGAAGAAAGGAACACTGATCTCACTTCTAACAGTGCTTTCACACTTAGCAAACAACTGCTTCTCTTTACAAGAAACGCATTTGCGTTTCTTACTAAAGCTTTCGTAAAATTAATAAACTTTTGAAAGAACGCGATTATCTTTCAAAGTAAAGCTTGTACTGAGAAAAGGAACACGGATCTCAGTTCTAACAGTGCTTTCACATGTAGCAAACCACTGCTTGTCTTTACAAAGAAACGCATGTGCGTTTCTTACAAAAGCTTTCGTGAAATTAATAAACTTTCGAAAGAACGCGATTAACTTTCAAAGTAAAGCTTGTACTGAAAAAAGGAATACTGATCTCAGTTCTAATAGTGCTTTCACACGTAGCAAACCACTGCTTGTCTTTACAAAGAAACGCATGTGCGTTTCTTACAAAAGCTTTCGTGAAATTAATAAACTTTCGAAAGAACGCGATTATCTTTCAAAGGAAAACTTGTACTGAGAAAAGGAACACTGATCTCACTTCTAACAGTGCTTTCACACTTAGCAAACAACTGCTTCTCTTTACAAGAAACGCATGTGCGTTTCTTACTAAAGCTTTCGTGAAATTAATAAACTTTCAAAAGAACGCTATTATCTTTCAAAGTATAGCTTCTACTGAGAAAAGGAAAACTGATCTCAGTTCTAACAATGCTTTCTCATGTAGCAAACAACTGCTTTTCTTTACAAAGAAACACATGTGTGTTTAGTACTACAGCTTTCTTGAAATTAATATAATTTCAAAAGAACACGATTATCTTTCAAAGTAAAGCTTGTACTGAGAAAAGCAACACTGATCTCAGTTCTAAAAATGCTTTCACACGTAGCAAACAACTGTTTGTCTTTACAAAGAATCACATGTGCGTTTCTTACTAAAGCTTTCTTGAAATTAATAAACTCAAAAGAACGCGATTATCTTTCAAAGTAAAGCTTGTACTGAGAAAAGGAACACTGATCTCTGTTCTAACAATGCTTTCACACATAGCAAACAACTCAGAGCCTTTACAAAGAAACACATGTGCGTTTGATAATGGAGATTTCTTGAAATTAGTAAACTTTCAAAAGAACGCAATTATCTATCAAAGTAAAGCTTGTACTGAGAAAAGGAACACTGATCTCAGTTCTAACAGTGCTTTCACATGTAGCAAACAACTGCTTGTCTTTACAAAGAAACGCACGTGCGTTTCATAGTAAAGATTACGTAAAATTAATAAACTTTTGAAAGAACGCGATTATCTTTCAAAGTAAAGCTTGTACTGAGAAAAGGAACAGTGATCTCAGTTCTAACATTGCTTTCACATGTAGCAAACCACTGCATGTCTTTACAAAGAAACACATGTGCGTTTCATAGTAAAGCTTTGGTGATATTATTAAACTTTCGAAAGAACGCGATTATCTTTCAACGTAAAGCTTGTACTGAGAAAAGCAACACTGATCTCAGTTTTAACAGTGCTTTCACACGTAGCAAACCACAGCTTGTCTTTCCAAAGAAACACATGTGCGTTACTTATTAAAGCGTTCGTGAAATTAAACTTTCGAAAGAACGCGATTATCTTTCAAAGTAAATCTTGTACTGAGAAAAGAAACACTGATCTCAGTTCTAACAGTGCTTTCACACGTAGCAAACCACTGCTTGTCTTTAAGAAAAATCCCATGTGTGTTTCTTACTAAAGGTTTCGTGAAATTAATAAACTTTCGAAAGAACGCGATTATCTTTCAAAGTAAAGCTTGTACTGAGAAAACGAACATAGATCTCAGTTCTAACAGTGCTTTCACACGTAGCAAACAACCTCTTGTCTTTACAAAGAAATGCATGTGCGTTTCTTACTAAAGCTTTCATGAAATTAATAAACTTTCTAAAGAACGCGATTATCTTTCAAAGTAAAGCTTGTACTGAGAAAAAGAACAGTGATCTCAGTTCTAACATTGCTTTCACACGTAGCCAACTACTGCTTGTGTTTTCAAAAAAACCCAAGTGCGTTTCTTACTAAAGCTTACGTGAAATTAATAAACTTTTGAAAGAACGCGATTATCTTTCAACGTAAAGCTTGTACTGAGAAAAGGAACACTGATCTTACTTCTAACCATGCTTTCACATGTAGTAAAAAACTGCTTATCTTTACAAAGAAACGCATGTGCATTTCACAGTAAAGCTTCCGTGAAATTAATAAACTTTCGAAAGAACGCGATTATCTTTCAAAGTAAAGATTGTACTGACAAACGGAACATAGATCACAGTTCTAACAGTGCTTTCACATGTAGCAAACCACTGCTTGTCTTTACAAAGAAACACATGTGCGTTTCTTACTAAAGCTTTCATGAAATTAATAAACTTTCGAAAGAACGCGATTATCTTTCAAAGTAAAGCTTGTACTGAGAAAAGGAACACTGATCTGAGTTCTAACAGTGCTTTCACACGTAGCCAACCACTGCTTGTGTTTTTAAAAAACCCCAAGTGCGATTCTTACTAAAGCTTACGTGAAATTAATAAACTTTTGAAAGAACGCGATTATCTTTCAACGTAAAGCTTGTACTGAGAAAAGGAACACTGATCTTACTCCTAATCATGCTTTCACATGTAGTAAAAAACTGCTTATCTTGACAAAGAAACGCATGAGCATTTCATAGTAAAGCTTTCGTGAAATTAATAAACTTTCGAAAGAACGCGATTATCTTTCAAGATAAAGCTTGTACTGAGAAAAGGCACATTGATCTCAGCTCTAACAGTGCTTTCCCATGTAGCAAACCACTGCTTGTCTTTACAAAGAAACGCATGTGCGTTTCTTACAAAAGCTTTCGTGAAATTAATAAACTTTTGAAAGAACGCGATTATCTTTCAAAGTAAAGCTTGTACTGAGAAAAGGAACACGGATCTCAGTTCTAACAGTGCTTTCACATGTAGCAAACCACTGCTTGTCTTTACAAAGAAACGCATGAGCGTTTCTTACAAAAGCTTTCGTGAAATTAATAAACTTTCGAAAGAACGCGATTAACTTTCAAAGTAAAGCTTGTACTGAGAAAAGGAATACTGATCTCAGTTCTAACAGTGCTTTCACACGTAGCAAACCAATGCTTGTCTTTATAAAGAAACGCATGTGCGTTTCTTACAAAAGCTTTCGTGAAATTAATAAACTTTCGAAAGAACGCGATTATCTTTCAAAGGAAAACTTGTACTGAGAAAAGGAACACTGATCTCACTTCTAACAGTGCTTTCACACGTGGCAAACAACTGCTTGTCCTTACAAAGAAACGCATGTGCGTTTCTTACTAAAGCTTTCGTGAAACTAATAAACTTTCGAAAGAACGTGATTATCTTTCAAAGTAAAGCTTGTACTGAGAATAGGAACACTGTTCTCACTTGTAACAGTGCTTTCACACGTAGCAAACAACTGCTTGTCCTTACAAAGAAACGCATTTGCGTTTCTTACTAAAGCTTTCGTGAAATTAATAAACTTTCGAAAGAACGCGATTATCTTTCAAAGTAAAGCTTGTACTGAGAAAAGGAACACTGATCTCAGTTCTAACAGTGCTTTCACATGTAGCAAACCACTGCTTGTCTTTACAAAGAAACGCATGTCTGTTTCATAGTAAAGTTTGGTGAAATTACTAAACTTTCGAAAGAACGCGATTATCTTTCAAAGTAAAGCTTGTACTGAGGAAAGGAACACTGATCTCAGTTCTAACAGTGCTTTCACATGTAACAAACCACTGCTTGTCTTTTCAAAGAAACACATGTGCGTTTTTTACTAAAGCTTTTGTGAAATTAATAAACTTTCAAAAGAATGCGATTATCTTTCAAATTAAAGCTTGTACTGAGAAAAGGAACAATGATCTTAGTTCTAACTATGCTTTCACACGTAGCAAACCACTGTTTGTCTTTACGAAAAATCCCATGTGTGTTTCTTACTAAATGTTTCGTGAAATTAATAAACTTTCGAAATAACGCTATTAACTTTCAAAGTAAAGCTTGTACTGAGAAAAGGAACACTGATCTCAGTTCTAACAGTGCTTTCACACGTAGCAAACCACTGCTTGTGTTTTCAAAAAAACCCATGTGCATTTCTTACTAAAGCTTTCGTGAAATTAATAAACTTTCAAAGAACGCAAATATCTTTCAAAGTAAAGCTTGTACTGAGAAAAGGAACACTGATCTCAGTTCTAACAATGCTTTCACACGAAGCAAACAACTGCATTACTTTACAAAGGAACACATGTGCGTTTCTTCTTAAAGCTTTCGAGAAATTAATAAACTTTCAAAAGAACACGATTATCTTTCAAAGTAAAGCTTGTACTGAGAAAAGGAACAATGATCTCAATTCTAACAATGCTTCCACACGTAGCAAACAACTCCTTGCCTTTACAAAGAAACACATGTGAGTTTGATAAAGGAGACTCCTTGAAATTAGTAAACTTTCAAAAGAATGCAATTATCTAACAAAGTAAAGCTTGTACTGAGAAAAGGAACACTGATCTCAGTTCTAACACTGCTTTCACACGTAGCCAACCACTGCTTGTGTTTTCAAAAAAACCCAAGTGCGTTTCTTACTAAAGCTTACGTGAAATTAATAAACTTTTGAAAGAACGCGATTATCTTTCAAAGTAAAGCTTGTACTGAGAAAAGGAACACTGATCTTAGTTCTAACTATGCTTTCACACGTAGCAAACCACTGTTTGTCTTTACAAAAAATCCCATGTGTGTTTCTTACTAAATGTTTCGTGAAATTAATAAACTTTCGAAATAACGCTATTAACTTTCAAAGTAAAGCTTGTACTGAGAAAAGGAACACTGATCTCAGTTCTAACAGTGCTTTCACACGTAGCAAACCACTGCTTGTGTTTTCAAAAAAACCCATGTGCATTTCTTACTAAAGCTTTCGTGAAATTAATAAACTTTCAAAGAACGCAAATATCTTTCAAAGTAAAGCTTGTACTGAGAAAAGGAACACTGATCTCAGTTCTAACAGTGCTTTCACACGTAGCAAACCACTGCTTGTGTTTTCAAAAAAACCCATGTGCATTTCTTACTAAAGCTTTCGTGAAATTAATAAACTTTCAAAGAACGCAAATATCTTTCAAAGTAAAGCTTGTACTGAGAAAAGGAACACTGATCTCAGTTCTAACAATGCTTTCACACGAAGCAAACAACTGCATTACTTTACAAAGGAACACATGTGCGTTACTTACTAAACCTTTCGAGAAATTAATAAACTTTCAAAAGAACACGATTATCTTTCAAAGTAAAGCTTGTACTGAGAAAAGGAACAATGATCTCAATTCTAACAATGCTTCCACACGTAGCAAACAACTCCTTGCCTTTACAAAGAAACACATGTGAGTTTGATAAAGGAGACTCCTTGAAATTAGTAAACTTTCAAAAGAATGCAATTATCTAACAAAGTAAAGCTTGTACTGAGAAAAGGAACACTGATCTCAGTTCTAACACTGCTTTCACACGTAGCCAACCACTGCTTGTGTTTTCAAAAAAACCCAAGTGCGTTTCTTACTAAAGCTTACGTGAAATTAATAAACTTTTGAAAGAACGCGATTATCTTTCAAAGTAAAGCTTGTACTGAGAAAAGGAACACTGATCTTAGTTCTAACTATGCTTTCACACGTAGCAAACCACTGTTTGTCTTTACAAAAAATCCCATGTGTGTTTCTTACTAAATGTTTCGTGAAATTAATAAACTTTCGAAATAACGCTATTAACTTTCAAAGTAAAGCTTGTACTGAGAAAAGGAACACTGATCTCAGTTCTAACAGTGCTTTCACACGTAGCAAACCACTGCTTGTGTTTTCAAAAAAACCCATGTGCATTTCTTACTAAAGCTTTCGTGAAATTAATAAACTTTCAAAGAACGCAAATATCTTTCAAAGTAAAGCTTGTACTGAGAAAAGGAACACTGATCTCAGTTCTAACAGTGCTTTCACACGTAGCAAACCACTGCTTGTGTTTTCAAAAAAACCCATGTGCATTTCTTACTAAAGCTTTCGTGAAATTAATAAACTTTCAAAGAACGCAAATATCTTTCAAAGTAAAGCTTGTACTGAGAAAAGGAACACTGATCTCAGTTCTAACAATGCTTTCACACGAAGCAAACAACTGCATTACTTTACAAAGGAACACATGTGCGTTACTTACTAAACCTTTCGAGAAATTAATAAACTTTGAAAAGAACGCGATTATCTCTCAAAGTAAAGCTGTTACTGAGAAAAGGAGCAATGATCTCAGTTCTAACAATGCTTTCACACGTAGCAAACAACTCCTTGCCTTTACAAAGAAACACATGTGAGTTTGATAAAGGAGACTCCTTGAAATTAGTAAACTTTCAAAAGAACGCAATTATCTATCAAATTAAAGCTTGTACTGATGAAAGGAACACTGATCTCAACTCTAACAGTGCTTTCACACGTAGCCAACAGCTTGTACTTAGAAAAGGAACACTGATCTCAGTTCTATCAGTGCTTTCACACGTAGCAAACCACTGCTTGTCTTTACAAAGAAACACATGTGCGTTTTTACTAAAGGTTTCGTGAAATTAATAAACTTTCGAAAGAACGCAATTATCTTTCAAAGTAAAGCTTGTACTGAGAAAGGAACACTGATCTCACTTCTAACCGTGCTTTCACACGTAGTAAAAAAACTACTTATCTTTACAAAGGAACGCATGTGCGTTTCTTACTAAAGCTTTCGTGAAATTAATAAACTTTCGAAAGAAGGGTATTTTCTTTCAAAGTAAAGCTTGTACTGAGAAAAGGAACACTGATCTCACTTCCAAAGGTGCTTTCACACGTAGCAAAAAACTGCATGCTTTATAAAGTAACGCATGTGCGTTTCTTACAAAAGCTTTCGTGAAATTAATAAACATTCGAAAGAACGCGATTATCTCTCAAAGTAAAGCTTGTACTGAGAATATGAACACTGATCTCAGTTCTAACAATGCTTTCACATGTAACAAACCACTGCTTGTCTTTTCCATGAAACACATGTGCGTTTCTTACTAAAACTTTCGTGAAATTAATAAACTTTCGAAAGAATGCGATTATCTTTCAACGTAAAGCTTGTACTGAAAAAAGGAACACTGATCTCACTTCTAACAGTGCTTTCACACTTAGCAAACAACTGCTTGTCTTTACAAGAAACGCATGTGCGTTTCTTACTAAACCTTTCGTGAAATTAAGAAACTATCAAAAGAACGCAAATATCTTTCAATGTAAAGCTTGTACTGAGAAAAGGAACACTGATCTCAGTTCTAACAATGCTTTCACATGAAGCAAACAACTGCATTACTTTACAAAGGAACAATGTGCGTTTCTTATTAAAGCTTTCTAGAAATTAATAAACTTTCAAAAGAACGCGATTATCTTTCAAAGTAAAGCTTGTACTGAGAAAAGGAACAATGATCTAAATTCTAACAATGCTTTCACACGTAGCAAACAACTCCTTGCCTTTACAAAGAAACACATGTGAGTTTGATAAAGGAGACTCCTTGAAATTAGTAAACTTTCAAAAGAACACAATTATCTATCAAAGTAAAGATTGTACTGAGAAAAGGAACACTGATCTCAGTTCGAACAGTGCTTTAACACGTAGCCAACAACTGATTGTCTTTACAAAGAAACACATGTGCGTTTCTTATGAAAGCATTCGTGACATTAATAAACTTTCAAAAGAACGCGATTATCTTTCAAAATATAGCTTCTACTGAGAAAAGGAAAACTGATCTCAGTTCTAACAATGCTTTCTCACGTAGCAAACAACTGTTTGTCTTTACAAAGAATCACATGTGCGTTTCTTACTAAAGCTTTCTTGAAATTAATGAACTCAAAAGAACGCGATTATCTTTCAAAATAAAGCTTGTACTGAGAAAAGGAACACTGATCTCTCTTCTAACAATGCTTTCACACATAGCAAAAAACTCCGAGCCTTTACAAAGAAACACATGTGCGTTTGATAATGGAGATTTCTTGAAATTAGTAAACTTTCAAAAGAACGCAATTATCTATCAAAGTAAAGCTTGTACTGAGAAAAGGAACACTGATCTCAGTTCTAACCATGCTTTCAAACGTAGCAAAAAACTGCTTGTCTTTACAAAGAAACGCATGTGCGTTTCTTACTAAAGCTTTCGTGAAATTAATAAACTTTCGAAAGAACGCGATTATCTTTCAAAGTAAAGCTTGTACTGAGAAAAGGAACACTGATCTCAGTTCTAAAAGTGCTTTCACATGTAGCAAACCACTGCTTGTCTTTACAAAGAAACGCATGTGCGTTTCTTACTAAACCTTTCGTGAAATTAATAAACTATCGAAAGAACGCGATTATCTTTCAAAGTAAAGCTTGTACTGAGAATAGGAACACTGATCTCAGTTCTAACAGTGCTTTCACACTTAGCAAACAACTGCTTGTCTTTACAAAGAAACGCATGTGCGTTTCTTAATAAAGCTTTCGTGAAACTAATAAACTTTCGAAAGAACGCGATTATCTTTCAAAGTTAACTTGTACTGAGAAAAGGAACACTGATCTCACTTCTAACAGTGCTTTCACACGTAGCAAACAACTGCTTGTCTTTACAGAGCAACGCACGTGCGTTTCATAGTAAAGATTACGTGAAATTAATAAACTTTCGAAAGAACGCGATTATCTTTCAAAGTAAAGCTTGTACTGAGAAAAGGAACACTGATCTAAGTTCTATCATTGCTTTCACATGTAGCATACCACTCCATGTCTTTTCAAAGAAACGCGTGTGCTTATCATAGTAAAGCTTTGGTGAAATTATTAAACTTTCGAAAGAACGCCATTATCTTTCAAAGTAAAGCTTGTACTGAGAAAAGGAACACTGATCTCAGTTTTAACAGTGCTTTCACACGTAGCAAACCACTGCTTGTCTTTCCAAAGAAACGCATGTGCTTTACTTATTAAAGCGTTCGTGAAATTAAACTTTCGAAAGAACGCAATTATCTTTCAAAGTAAATCTTGTACTGAGTAAAGGACCACTGATCTCAGTTCTAACAGTGCTTTCCCACGTAGCAAACCACTGCTTGTCTCTACGAAAAATCCCATGTGTGTTTCTTACTAAAGTTTTCGTGAAATTAATAAACTTTCGAAAGAACGCGATTAACTTTCAAAGTAAAGCTTGTACTGAGAAAAGGAAAACTGATCTCAGTTCTAACAGTGCTTTCACACGTAGCAAACCACTGCTTGTCTTTACAAAGAAACGCATGTGCGTTTCTTACAAAAGCTTTCGTGAAATTAATAAACTTTCGAAAGAACGCGATTATCTTTCAAAGTAAAGCTTGTACTGAGAAAAGGAACACTGATCTCAGTTCTAACAGTGCTTTCACATGTAACAAACCACTGCTTGTCTTTTCAAAGTAACACATGTGCGTTTCTTACTAAAGCTGTCGTGAAATTAATAAACTTTCGAAAGAATGCGATTATCTTTCAACGTAAAGCTTGTACTGAAAAAAGGAACACTGATCTCACTTCTAACAGTGCCCCCACACTTAGCAAACAACTGCTTCTCTTTACAAGAAACGCATGTGCGTTTCTTACTACAGCTTTTGTGAAATTAATAAACTTTCAAAAGAACACAAATATCTTTCAATGTAAAGCTTGTACTGAGAAAAGGAACACTGATCTCAGTTCTAACAATGCTTTCACACGAAGCAAACAACTGCATTACTTTACAAAGGAACACATGTGCGTTTCTTATTAAAGCTTTCGAGAAATTAATAAACTTTCAAAAGAACGCGATTATCTTTCAAAGTAAAGCTTGTACTGAGAAAAGGAACAATGATCTCAGTTCTAACAATGCTTTCACACGTAGCAAACAACTCCTTGCCTTTACAAAGAAACACATGTGAGTTTGATAAAGGAGACTCCTTGAAATTAGTAAACTTTCAAAAGAACGCAATTATCTATCAAAGTAAAGCTTGTACTGAGAAAAGGAACACTGATCTCAGTTCTAACAGTGCTTTAACACGTAGCCAACAACTGATTGTCTTTACAAAGAAACACATTTGCGTTTCTTACGAAAGCATTCGTGACATTAATAAACTTTCAAAAGAACGCGATTATCTTTCAAAGTATAGCTTCTACTGAGAAAAGGAAAACTGATCTCAGTTCTAACAATGCTTTCTCACGTAGCAAACAACTGCTTTTCTTTACAAAGAAACACATGTGTGTTTAGTACTACAGCTTTCTTGAAATTAATATAATTTCAAAAGAACGCGATTATCTTTCAAAGTAAAGCTTGTACTGAGAAAAGCAACACTGATCTCAGTTCTAAAAATGCTTTCACACGTAGCAAACAACTGTTTGTCTTTACAAAGAATCACATGTGCGTTTCTTACTAAAGCTTTCTTGAAATTAATAAACTTTCGAAAGAACGCGATTAACTTTCAAAGTAAAGCTTGTACTGAGAAAAGGAACACTGATCTCAGTTCTAACATTGCTTTCACACGTAGCCAACCACTGCTTGTGTTTTCAAAAAAACCCAAGTGAGTTTCTTACTAAAGCTTACGTGAAATTAATAAACTTTTGAAAGAACGCGATTGTCTTACAACGTAAAGCTTGTACTGAGAAAAGGAACACTGATCTCAGTTCTAACAATGCTTTCACACATATTAAACAACTGCTTGTCTTTACAAAGAAACACATGTGTGTTTGGTACTAAAGCTTTCGTGAAATTAATAAACTTTCAAAAGAACGTGATTATCTTTCAAAGTAAAGCTAGTACTGAGAAAAGGAACACTGATCTCAGTTCTAACACTGCTTTCACACGTAGCCAACCACTGCTTGTGTTTTCAAAAAAACCCAAGTGCGTTTCTTATTAAGCTTACGTGAAATTAATAAACTTTTGAAAGAACGCGATTATCTTTCAAAGTAAAGTTGTACTGAGAAAAGGAACACTGATCTCAGTTCTAACAGTGCTTTCACACGTAGCAAACAACTGCTTGTCTTTACAAAGAAACGCATGTGCGTTTCTTACTAAAGCTTTCGTGAAATTAGTAAACTTACAAAAGAACACGATTATCTTTCAAAGTATAGCTTCTACTGAGAAAAGGAAAACTGATCTCAGTTCTAACAATGGTTTCTCACGTAGTAAACAACTGCTTTTCTTTACAAAGAAACACATGTGTGTTTTGTACTACAGCTTTCTTTAAATTAATATAATTTCAAAAGAACGCGATTATCTTTCAAAGTAAAGCTTGTACTGAGAAAAGCAACACTAATATCAGTTCTAAAAATGCTTTCACACGTAGCAAACAACTGTTTGTCTTTACAAAGAATCACAAGTGCGTTTCTTACTAAAACTTTCTTGAAATTAATGAACTCAAAAGAACGCGATTATCTTTCAAAGTAAAGCTTGTACTGAGAAAAGGAACACTGATCTCTCTTCGAACAGTTCTTTCACACATAGCAAACAACCCCGAGCCTTTACGAAGAAACACATGTGCGTTTGATAATGGAGATTTCTTGAAATTAGTAAACTTTCAAAAGAACGCAATTATCTATCAAAGTAAAGCCTGTACTGAGAAAAGGAACACTGATCTTAGTTCTAACAATGCTTTCACACGTAGCCAACAACTGCTTGTCTTTACAAAGAAACGCATGTGTGTTTCTTACTAAAGCTTTCTTGAAATTAATAAACTCAAAAGAATGCGATTATCTTTCAAAGTAAAACTTGTACTGAGAAAAGGAACACTGATCTCAGTTCTAACAATGCGTTCACACGTAGCAAACAACTGCTTGTCTTTACAAAGAAACGCATGTTCGTTTCTTACTAAAGCTTTCGTGAAATTAATAAACTATCGAAAGAACGCGATTATCTTTCAAAGTAAAGCTTGTACTGAGAAAAGGAACACTGATCTCACTTCTAACAGTGCTTTCCCACGTAGCAAACAACTGCTTGTCTTTACAAAGAAACGCATGTGCGTTTCTTACTAAACCATTCGTGAACTTAATTAACTTTAAAAAGAACGCGATTATCTTTCAAAGTAAAGCTTGTACTGAGAAAAGGAACACTGATCTCACTTCTAACCATGCTTTCGCACGTAGCAAACCACTGCTTGTCTTTACAAAGAAACGCTTGTGAGTTTCTAACTTAAGCTTTGGTGAAATTAATAAACTTTAAAAAGAACGCGATTATCTTTCTAAGTAAAGCTTGTACTTAGAAAAGGAACACTGATCTCAGATCTAACAGTGCTTTCACATGTAGCAAACCACTGCTTGTCTTTACGAAAAATCCCATGTGTGTTTCTTACTAAAGGTTTCGTGAAATTAATAAACTTTTGAAAGAACGTGATTATCTTTCAAAGTAAAGCTTGTACTGAGAAAAGGAACACTGATCTCAGTTCTAACAGTGCTCTCACATGTAGCAAACCACTCCATGTCTTTACAAAGAAACGCATGTGCGTTTCATAGTAAAGCTTTGGTGAAATTAATAAACTTTCGAAAGAACGCGATTATCTTTCAAAGTAAAGCTTGTACTGAGAAAAGGAACACTGATCTCAGTTCTAACAGTGCTTTCACACATAGCAAACCACTGCTTGTCTTTACGAAAAATCCCATGTGTGTTTCTTACTAAAGGTTTCGTGAAATTAATAAACTTTTGAAAGAACGCGATTATCTTTCAACGTAAAGCTTGTACTTAAAAAAGGAACTCTGATCTCACTTCTAACAGTGCTTTCACACTTAGCAAACAACTGCTTCTCATTACAAGAAACGCATGTGCGTTTCTTACTAAAGCTTTCATGAAATTAATAAACTTTCAAAAGAACGCAAATATCTTTCAAAATAAAGCTTGTACTGAGAAAAGGAACACTGATCTCAGTTCTAACAATGCTTTCACACGAAGCAAACAACTGCATTACTTTACATAGGAACACATGTGAGTTTCTTATTAAAGCTTTCGAGAAATTAATAAACTTTCAAAAGAACGTGATTATCTTTAAAAGTAAAGCTTGTACTGAGAAAAGGAACAATGATCTCAGTTCTAACAATGCTTTCACACGTAGCAAACAACTCCTTGCCTTTACAAAGAAACACATGTGAGTTTGATAAAGGAGACTCCTTGAAATTAGTAAACTTTCAAAAGAACGCAATTATCTATCAAAGTAAAGCTTGTACTGAGAAAAGGAACACTGATCTCAGTTCTAACAATGCTTTCTCACGTAGCAAACAACTGCTTTTCTTTACAAAGAAACACATGTGTTTTTAGTACTACAGCTTTTTGAAATCAATATAATTTCAAAAGAACGCGATGATCTTTCAAAGTAAAGCTTGTACTGAGAAAAGTAACACTGATCTCAGTTCTAAAAATGCTTTCACACGTAGCAAACAACTGTTTGTCTTTACAAAGAATCACATGTGCGTTTCTTACTAAAGCTTTCTTGAAATTAATGAACTCAAAAGAACGCGATTATTTTTCAAAGTAAAGCTTGTACTGAGAAAAGGAACACTGATCTCTCTTCTAACAATGCTTTCACACATAGCAAACAACTCCGAGCCTTTACAAAGAAACACATGTGCGTTTCATAATGGAGATTTCTTGAAATTAGTAAACTTTCAAAGAACGCAATTATCTATCAAAGTAAAGCTTGTACTGAGGAAAGGAACACTGATCTCAGTTCTAACAGTGCTTTCACATGTAACAAACGACTGCTTGTCTTTTCAAAGAAACACATGTGCGTTTCTTACTAAAGCTTTCGTGAAATGAATAAACTTTCGAAACAATGCGATTATCTTTCAACGTAAAGCTTGTATTGAAAAAAGGAACACTGATCTCACTTCTAACAGTGCTTTCACACGTAGCAAACCACTGCTTGTCTTTACAAAGAAACGCAGGTGCGTTTCTTATTAAAACGTTCGTGAAATTAAACTTTCTAAAGAATGTGATTATCTTTCAAAATAAAGCTTGTACTGAGAAAAGTAACACGGATCACATTTCTAACAATGCTTTGACACATAGCAAACAACTGCTTGTCTTTAAAAAGAAACTCATGTGCGTTTCTTACTAAAGCTTTTGTGAAATTAATAAACTTTCAAAACAACGCGATTATCTTTCAAAGTAAAGCTTGTACTGAAAAAAGGAACACTGATCTCAGTTCTAAGAATGCTTTCGCACGTAGCAAAAACTGCTTGTCTTTTCAAAGTAACACATGTGCGTTTCTTATTAAAGCTTTCGAGAAATTAATAAACTTTCAAAAGAACGCGATTATCTTTCAAAGTACATCTTGTACTGAGAAAAGGAGCACTGATCTCTCTTCTACCAATGCTTCCACACGTAGCAAACACCTCCTTGCCTTTACAAAGAAACACATGTGCGTTTGATAATGGAGATTTCTTGAAATTCGTAAACTTTCAAAAGAACGCGATTATCTTTCAAAGTAAAGCTTTTACTGAGAAAAGGAACACTGATCTCAGTTCTAACAATGCTTTCACAAGTAGCAAACAACGGCTTGCCTTACAAAGAAACACATCTGCATTTAATATTGGAGTTTTCTTAAAATTAGTAAACTTTCTAAAGAACGCACTTATCTTTAAAATAAAGCTTGTACTGAGAAAAGGAACACTGATCTCATTTCTAACAATGCTTTCACACTGAGCAAACAACTGCTTGTCTTTAGAAAGAAAGACATATGCGTTTCTTTAAAGCTTTCGTGAAATTAAGAAACTTTCAAAAGAACAAATTATCTTCAAAGTAAAGCTTGTACTGTGAAAAGGAACACAGATCTCAGTTCTTACAATGCTTTCACATGTAGCAAACAACTGCTTGTCTTTACAAAGAAATGCATGTACGTTTCTTACTAAAGCTTTCGTGAAATTAATAAACTTTCAAAAGAACGCGATTATATTTCAAAGTAAAGCTTGTACTGAGAAAAGGAACACTGATCTCAGTTCTAACAGTGCTTTCACACGTAGCAAACCACTGCTTGTCTATACAAAGAAACGCAGGAGCGTTTCTTATTAAAGCGTTCGTGAAATTAAACTTTGTAAAGAACGCGATTATCTTTCAAAGTAAAGCTTGTTCTGAGAAAAGGAACACTGATCTCAGTTCTAACAATGCTTTCACACGTAGCAAAAAACTGCTTGTGTTTACCAAAATACCCATGTGCGTTTCATACTAAAGCTTTCTAGAAATTAATATACTTTCGAAAGAATGCGATTATCTTTCAAAGTAAAGCTTGTACTGAGAAAAGGAACGCTGATCTCACTTCTAACCATGCTTTGACACGTAGCAAAAAACTGCTTATCTTTACAAAGAAACGCATGTGCGTTTCATAGTAAAGCTTTAGTGAAATAAATAAACTTTCGAAAGAACGCGATTATCTTTCAAAGTAAAGCTTCTCCTGAGAAAAGGAACATTGATCTCAGTTCTAACCGTGCTTTCACACGTAGCAAAAAACTGCTTGACTTTACAAAAAACGCATGTGCGTTACTTACTAAAGCTTTCGTGAAATCAATAAACTTTCGAAAGAACGCAATCATCTTTCAAAGTAAAGCTTGTACTGAGAAAAGGAACACTGATCTCAGTTATAACAGTGCTTTCACACGTAGCAAACCACTGCTTGTCTTTACAAAGAAACACATGTGTGTTTGGTACTAAAGCTTTCGTGAAATAAATAAACTTTCAAAAGAACTCGATTATCTTTCAAATTAAGGCTTGCACAGAGAAAAGGATCACTGATCTCCGTTCTAAAAATGCTTTCACACGTAGCCAACAACTGCTTGTCTTTACAAAGAAACACATGTGCGTTTCTTACTAAAGATTTCGTGAAATTATAACTTTCAAAAGAACGCGAATATTTTTCAAAGTAAAGCTTGTACTGAGAAAAGAAACATTGTTCTCAGTTCTAACAATGCTTTCACACATAGCAATTAACTGCTTGTCTTTACAAAGAAACACATGTGCGTTTCTTAATAAAACATTTGTGAAATTAATAACATTTCAAGAGAACGCGATTATCTTTCAAAGTAAAGCTTGTACTGAGAAAAGGAACACTGAGCTCAGTTCTAACAGTGCTTTCACACATAGCAAACAACTGCTTGTCTTTACAAAGAAACACATGTGCGTTTGGTACTAGAGCTTTCTTGAAATTAATAAACTTTCAAAGAAATTGATTATCTTTCAAAGTAAAGCTTGTCCTTAAAAAAGGAACACTGATCTCAGTTCTAACAATGATTTCACACGTAGCAAACAACTGCTTGTCTTTACAAAGAAACACATGTGCGATTCCTACTAAAGCTTTTGTGAAATTAATAAACTTCCGAAGAACGCGATTATCTTTCAAAGTAAAGCTTGTACTGAGAAAAGGAACACTGAGCTCAGTTCTAACAATGCTTTCACACGTAGCAAACAACTGCTTGTCTTTACAAAGAAACACATGTGCGTTTCTTACTAAATCATTCATGATATTAATAAACTTTCGAAAGAACGCGATTATCTTTCAAATTAAAGCTTTTACTGAGAAAAGGAACACTGATCTCAGTTCTAACAATTCTTTTGCACGTAGCAAACAACTTCTTTCCTTTACAAAGAAACACATGTGCGTTTGGTACAGGAGCTTTCTTTAAATTAGTAAACTTTCAAAAGTACGCAAATATCTTTCAAAGAAATGCTTGTACTGAGAAAAGGAACACTGATCTCAGTACTAACAATGCTTTCACACGCAGCAAACAACTTCTTGCCTTTACAAAGAAACACATGTGTGTTTGGTACTGGAGCTTTCTTGAAATTAGTAAACTTTCGAAAGACCGCGATTATCTTTCAAAGTAAAGCTTGTACTGAGAAATGGATGACTGATCTCGGTTCTAAGAATGCTTTCATAAGTAGCAAAAACTGCTTGTCTTTTCAGAGTAACACATGTGCATTTCTTATTAAAGCTTTCGAGAAATTAATAAACTTTCAAAAGAGCGCGACTATCTTTCAAAGTAAAGCTTGTACTGAGAAAAGGAACACTGATCTCAGTTCTAAAAATGCTTTCACACGTAGCAAACAACTCCTTGCCTTTACAAAGAAACACATGTGCGTTTGAAAATGGAGATTTCTTGAAATTAGTAAGCTTTCAAAGAACGCAATTATCTTTCAAAATAAAGCTTTTACTGAGAAAAGGAAATCTGATCTAAGTTCTAACAATGCTTTCACACCTAGCCAACAACTGATTGTCTTTACAAAGAAACACATGTGCGTTTCTTACTAACGCTTTGGTGAAATTAATAAACTTTCAAAAGAAGGCGATTATCTTTCAATGTAAAGCTTCTACTGAGAAAGGAAACACTGATCTAAGTTCTAACAATGTTTTCACACATAGCAATTAACTGCTTGTCTTTACAAAGAAACGCATATGCGTTTCTTATTAAAGCTTTCGAGAAATTTATAAACTTTCCAAAGAATGCGATTATCTTATAAAGTAAAGCTGGTACTGAGAAAAACAACACTAATCTCAGTTCTAACAATGCTTTCACACATAGCAAACAACTGTTTGTCTTTACAAAGAAACACATGTGCGTTTCTTACTAAAGCTTTATTGAAATTAATAAACTCAAAAGAACGCGATTATCTTTCAAAGTAAAGCTTGTACTGAGAAAAGGAACACTGATCTTAGTTCTACCAATGCTTTCACACGTAGCAATCAACTCCTTGCCTTTACCAAGAAACACATATGCGTTTGATAATGGAGATTTCTTGAAATTAATAAACTTTCAAAAGAACACAATTATCTATCAAAGTAAAGCTTGTACTGAGAAAAGGAACAATGATCTCAGTTCTAACAATGCTTTCACAGGTAGCAAACAACGGCTTGCCTTACAAAGAAACACATGTGCGTTTGATACTGGAGTTTACTTCAAATTAGTAAACTTTCAAAAGAACGCACTTATCTTTCAAAGTAAAGCTTGTACTGAGAAAAGGAACACTGATTTCAGTTCAACAATGCTTTCACACGTAGCAAATAACTGTCTGTCTTTACAAAGAAATGCATGAGCGTTTCTTACTAAAGCTTTCTTGAAAGTAATAAACTCAAATGAATGCGATTATCTTTCAAAGTAAAACTTGTACTGATAAAAGGAACACTGATTAGTTCTAACAATGTTTTTACACGTAGCAAACAACTGCTTGTCTTTACAAAGAAACACATGTGTGTTTGGTTCTAAAGCATTCGTGAAATTAATAAACTTTCAAAAGCACTCGATTATCTTTCAAAGTAAGGCTTTCACTGAGAAAAGGAACACTGATCTCAGTTCTAACAATGCTTTCACACAAGCCAACAACTGCTTGTCTTTACAAAGAAACACATGTGCGTTTCTTACTAACGATTTCGTGAAATTATAACTTTCAAAAGAACGCGATTATCTTTCAAAATAAGGCTTGTCCTGAGAAAAGAAACACTGATCTAAGTTCTAACTATGCTTTCACACATAGCAATTAACTGGTTGTCTTTACAAAGAAACACATGTGCGTTTCTTATTAAAGCTTTCGAGAAATTTATAAACTTTCAAAAGAACGCGATTATCTTTCAAAGTAAAGCTTGTACTGAGAAAATTAAACCTGATCTCAGTTCTAACAGTGCTTTCACACGTAGCAAACAACTGCTTGTCTTTACAAAGAAATGCATGAGCGTTTCTTACTAAAGCTTTTGTAAAATTAATAAACTTTCAAAAGAACGCGATTATCTTTCAAAGTAAAGCTTGTACTGAGAAAAGGAACTCTGATTTCAGATCTAACAATGCTTTCACATGAATCAAACATCTCCTTGCCTTTCCAAAGAAACACATGTGCGTTTGGTACTGGACCTTTATTGAAATTAGTAAACATTCAAAAGAACACGATTATCTTTCAAAGTAAAGCTTGTACTGAGAAAAGGAACTCTGATTTCAGATCTAACAATTCTTTCACACGTAGCAAACAACTGCTTGTCTTTACAAAGAAACACATGTGTGTTTGGTTCTAAAGCATTCGTGAAATTAATAAACTTTCAAAAGCACTCGATTATCTTTCAAAGTAAGGCTTTCACTGAGAAAAGGAACACTGATCTCAGTTCTAACAATGCTTTCACACAAGCCAACAACTGCTTGTCTTTACAAAGAAACACATGTGCGTTTCTTACTAACGATTTCGTGAAATTATAACTTTCAAAAGAACGCGAATATCTTTCAAAGTAAAGCTTGTACTGAGAAAAGAAACATTGATCTCAGTTCTAACAATGCTTTCACACATAGCAATTAACTGCTTGTCTTTCCAAAGAAACACATCTGCGTTTCTTAATAAAACATTTGTGAAATTAATAACATTTCAAGAGAAAGCGATTATCTTTCAAATTAAAGCTTGTACTGAGAAAAGGAACACTGATCTCAGTTCTAACAATGCTTTCCCACGTAGCAAACAACTGCTTGTCTTTACAAAGAAACACATGTGTTTTTGGTACTAGAGCTTTCTTGAAATTAATAAACTTTCAAAGAAAGCGATTATCTTTCAAAGTAAAGCTTGTCCTGAAAAAAGGAACACTGATATCAGTTTTAACAATGCTTTCACACGTAGCAAACAACTGCTGGTCTTTACAAAGAAACACATGTGCGATTCCTACTAAAGCTTTCGTGAAATTAATAAACTTCCAAAGAACGCGATTATCTTTCAAAGTAAATCTTGTACTGAGAAAAGGATCACTGAGCTCAGTTCTAACAATGCTTTCACACGTAGCAAACAACTGCTTGTCTTTACAAAGAAACACATGTGCGTTTCTTACTAAATCATTCATGATATTAATAAACTTTCTAAAGAATGCGATTATCTTTCAAATTAATGCTTTTACTGAGAAAAGGAACACTGATCTCAGTTCTAACAATGCTTTCGCACGTAGCAAACAACTTCTTTCCTTTACAAAGAAACACTTGTGCGATTGGTAATGGAGCTTTCTTTAAATTAGTAAACTTTCAAAAGTACGCGAATATCTTCCAAAGTAATGCTTGTACTGAGAAAAGGAACACTGATCTCAGTACTAACAATGCTTTCACACGCAGCAAACAACTTCTTGCCTTTACAAAGAAACACAAGTGCGTTTGGTACTGGAGCTTTCTTGAAATTAGTAAACTTTCAAAAGAACGCGATTATCTTTCAAAGTAAAGCTTGTACTGAGAAGTGGATGACTGATCTCGGTTCTAAGAATGCTTTCATATGTAGCAAAAACTGCTTGTCTTTTCAAAGTAACACATGTGCGTTTCTTATTAAAGCTTTCGAGAAATTAATAAACTTTCAAAAGAGCGCGACTATCTTTCAAAGTAAAGCTTGTACTGAGAAAAGGAACACTGATCTCAGTTCTAACAATGTTTTCACACGTAGCAAATAACTCTCTGTCTTTACAAAGAAACACATGTGCGTTTCTTACTAAAGCTTTCTTGAAATTAATAAACTCAAAAGAATGCGATTATCTTTCAAAGTAAGGCTTGCACTGAGAAAAGGAACACTGATCTCAGTTCTATCAATGCTTTCACACGTAGCAAACAACTGCTTGTCTTTACAAAGAAACACATGTGCGTTTGGTACTAGACCTTTCTTGAAAATAATGAACTTTCAAAGAAATCTATTATCTTTCAAAGTAAAGCTTGTACTGAAAAAAGGAACACTGATCTCAGTTCTTACAATGGTTTCACACGTAGCAAACATCTGCTTGTCCTTACAAAGAAACACATGTACGATTCCTACTAAAGCTTTCATGAAATTAATATACTTCCAAAGAACTCGATTATCTTTCAAAGTAAAGCTTATACTGAGGAAAGGAACACTGAGCTCAGTTCTAACAATGATTTCACACGTAGCAAACAACTGCTTGTCTTTACAAAGAAACACATGTGCGTTTCTTACTAAATCTTTCATGATATTAATAAACTTTCAAAAGAACGCGATTATCTTCCAAAGAAAAGCTTGTACTGAGAAAAGGAACACTGATATCAGTTCTAACAATGCTTTCACATGAAGCAAACAACTGCATTCCTTTACAAAGGAAAACATGTGCGTTTGTTACTGGAGCTTTCTTGAAATTAGGAAACTTACAAAAGAACGCGATTATCTTTCAAAGTAAAGCTTGTACTGAGAAATGGAAGACTGATCTCGGTTCTAAGAATGCTTTCATACGTAGCAAAAACTGCTTGTCTTTTCAAAGTAACACATGTGCATTTCTTATTAAAGCTTTCTTGAAAGTAATAAACTCAAATGAATGCGATTATCTTTCAAAGTAAAACTTGTACTGATAAAAGGAACACTGATTAGTTCTAACAATGTTTTTACACGTAGCAAACAACTGCTTGTCTTTACAAAGAAACACATGTGTGTTTGGTTCTAAAGCATTCGTGAAATTAATAAACTTTCAAAAGCACTCGATTATCTTTCAAAGTAAGGCTTTCACTGAGAAAAAGAACACTGATCTCAGTTCTAACAATGCTTTCACACAAGCCAACAACTGCTTGTCTTTACAAAGAAACACATGTGCGTTTCTTACTAACGATTTCGTGAAATTATAACTTTCAAAAGAACGCGATTATCTTTCAAAATAAGGCTTGTCCTGAGAAAAGAAACACTGATCTAAGTTCTAACTATGCTTTCACACATAGCAATTAACTGCTTGTCTTTACAAAGAAACGCATGTGTGTTTCTTACTAAAGCTTTCTTGAAATTAATAAACTCAAAAGAATGCGATTATCTTTCAAAGTAAAACTTGTACTGAGAAAAGGAACACTGATCTCAGTTCTAACAATGCGTTCACACGTAGCAAACAACTGCTTGTCTTTACAAAGAAACGCATGTTCGTTTCTTACTAAAGCTTTCGTGAAATTAATAAACTATCGAAAGAACGCGATTATCTTTCAAAGTAAAGCTTGTACTGAGAAAAGGAACACTGATCTCACTTCTAACAGTGCTTTCCCACGTAGCAAACAACTGCTTGTCTTTACAAAGAAACGCATGTGCGTTTCTTACTAAACCATTCGTGAACTTAATTAACTTTAAAAAGAACGCGATTATCTTTCAAAGTAAAGCTTGTACTGAGAAAAGGAACACTGATCTCACTTCTAACCATGCTTTCGCACGTAGCAAACCACTGCTTGTCTTTACAAAGAAACACATGTGCGTTTCTTACTAAATCTTTCATGATATTAATAAACTTTCAAAAGAACGCGATTATCTTCCAAAGAAAAGCTTGTACTGAGAAAAGGAACACTGATATCAGTTCTAACAATGCTTTCACATGAAGCAAACAACTGCATTCCTTTACAAAGGAAAACATGTGCGTTTGTTACTGGAGCTTTCTTGAAATTAGGAAACTTACAAAAGAACGCGATTATCTTTCAAAGTAAAGCTTGTACTGAGAAATGGAAGACTGATCTCGGTTCTAAGAATGCTTTCATACGTAGCAAAAACTGCTTGTCTTTTCAAAGTAACACATGTGCATTTCTTACTAAAGCTTTCTTGAAAGTAATAAACTCAAATGAATGCGATTATCTTTCAAAGTAAAACTTGTACTGATAAAAGGAACACTGATTAGTTCTAACAATGTTTTTACACGTAGCAAACAACTGCTTGTCTTTACAAAGAAACACATGTGTGTTTGGTTCTAAAGCATTCGTGAAATTAATAAACTTTCAAAAGCACTCGATTATCTTTCAAAGTAAGGCTTTCACTGAGAAAAGGAACACTGATCTCAGTTCTAACAATGCTTTCACACAAGCCAACAACTGCTTGTCTTTACAAAGAAACACATGTGCGTTTCTTACTAACGATTTCGTGAAATTATAACTTTCAAAAGAACGCGATTATCTTTCAAAATAAGGCTTGTCCTGAGAAAAGAAACACTGATCTAAGTTCTAACTATGCTTTCACACATAGCAATTAACTGGTTGTCTTTACAAAGAAACACATGTGCGTTTCTTATTAAAGCTTTCGAGAAATTTATAAACTTTCAAAAGAACGCGATTATCTTTCAAAGTAAAGCTTGTACTGAGAAAATTAAACCTGATCTCAGTTCTAACAGTGCTTTCACACGTAGCAAACAACTGCTTGTCTTTACAAAGAAATGCATGAGCGTTTCTTACTAAAGCTTTTGTAAAATTAATAAACTTTCAAAAGAACGCGATTATCTTTCAAAGTAAAGCTTGTACTGAGAAAAGGAACTCTGATTTCAGATCTAACAATGCTTTCACATGAATCAAACATCTCCTTGCCTTTCCAAAGAAACACATGTGCGTTTGGTACTGGACCTTTATTGAAATTAGTAAACATTCAAAAGAACACGATTATCTTTCAAAGTAAAGCTTGTACTGAGAAAAGGAACTCTGATTTCAGATCTAACAATTCTTTCACACGTAGCAAACAACTGCTTGTCTTTACAAAGAAACACATGTGTGTTTGGTTCTAAAGCATTCGTGAAATTAATAAACTTTCAAAAGCACTCGATTATCTTTCAAAGTAAGGCTTTCACTGAGAAAAGGAACACTGATCTCAGTTCTAACAATGCTTTCACACAAGCCAACAACTGCTTGTCTTTACAAAGAAACACATGTGCGTTTCTTACTAACGATTTCGTGAAATTATAACTTTCAAAAGAACGCGAATATCTTTCAAAGTAAAGCTTGTACTGAGAAAAGAAACATTGATCTCAGTTCTAACAATGCTTTCACACATAGCAATTAACTGCTTGTCTTTCCAAAGAAACACATCTGCGTTTCTTAATAAAACATTTGTGAAATTAATAACATTTCAAGAGAAAGCGATTATCTTTCAAATTAAAGCTTGTACTGAGAAAAGGAACACTGATCTCAGTTCTAACAATGCTTTCCCACGTAGCAAACAACTGCTTGTCTTTACAAAGAAACACATGTGTTTTTGGTACTAGAGCTTTCTTGAAATTAATAAACTTTCAAAGAAAGCGATTATCTTTCAAAGTAAAGCTTGTCCTGAAAAAAGGAACACTGATATCAGTTTTAACAATGCTTTCACACGTAGCAAACAACTGCTGGTCTTTACAAAGAAACACATGTGCGATTCCTACTAAAGCTTTCGTGAAATTAATAAACTTCCAAAGAACGCGATTATCTTTCAAAGTAAATCTTGTACTGAGAAAAGGATCACTGAGCTCAGTTCTAACAATGCTTTCACACGTAGCAAACAACTGCTTGTCTTTACAAAGAAACACATGTGCGTTTCTTACTAAATCATTCATGATATTAATAAACTTTCTAAAGAATGCGATTATCTTTCAAATTAATGCTTTTACTGAGAAAAGGAACACTGATCTCAGTTCTAACAATGCTTTCGCACGTAGCAAACAACTTCTTTCCTTTACAAAGAAACACTTGTGCGATTGGTAATGGAGCTTTCTTTAAATTAGTAAACTTTCAAAAGTACGCGAATATCTTCCAAAGTAATGCTTGTACTGAGAAAAGGAACACTGATCTCAGTACTAACAATGCTTTCACACGCAGCAAACAACTTCTTGCCTTTACAAAGAAACACAAGTGCGTTTGGTACTGGAGCTTTCTTGAAATTAGTAAACTTTCAAAAGAACGCGATTATCTTTCAAAGTAAAGCTTGTACTGAGAAGTGGATGACTGATCTCGGTTCTAAGAATGCTTTCATATGTAGCAAAAACTGCTTGTCTTTTCAAAGTAACACATGTGCGTTTCTTATTAAAGCTTTCGAGAAATTAATAAACTTTCAAAAGAGCGCGACTATCTTTCAAAGTAAAGCTTGTACTGAGAAAAGGAACACTGATCTCAGTTCTAACAATGTTTTCACACGTAGCAAATAACTCTCTGTCTTTACAAAGAAACACATGTGCGTTTCTTACTAAAGCTTTCTTGAAATTAATAAACTCAAAAGAATGCGATTATCTTTCAAAGTAAGGCTTGCACTGAGAAAAGGAACACTGATCTCAGTTCTATCAATGCTTTCACACGTAGCAAACAACTGCTTGTCTTTACAAAGAAACACATGTGCGTTTGGTACTAGACCTTTCTTGAAAATAATGAACTTTCAAAGAAATCTATTATCTTTCAAAGTAAAGCTTGTACTGAAAAAAGGAACACTGATCTCAGTTCTTACAATGGTTTCACACGTAGCAAACATCTGCTTGTCCTTACAAAGAAACACATGTACGATTCCTACTAAAGCTTTCATGAAATTAATATACTTCCAAAGAACTCGATTATCTTTCAAAGTAAAGCTTATACTGAGGAAAGGAACACTGAGCTCAGTTCTAACAATGATTTCACACGTAGCAAACAACTGCTTGTCTTTACAAAGAAACACATGTGCGTTTCTTACTAAATCTTTCATGATATTAATAAACTTTCAAAAGAACGCGATTATCTTCCAAAGAAAAGCTTGTACTGAGAAAAGGAACACTGATATCAGTTCTAACAATGCTTTCACATGAAGCAAACAACTGCATTCCTTTACAAAGGAAAACATGTGCGTTTGTTACTGGAGCTTTCTTGAAATTAGGAAACTTACAAAAGAACGCGATTATCTTTCAAAGTAAAGCTTGTACTGAGAAATGGAAGACTGATCTCGGTTCTAAGAATGCTTTCATACGTAGCAAAAACTGCTTGTCTTTTCAAAGTAACACATGTGCATTTCTTATTAAAGCTTTCTTGAAAGTAATGAACTCAAATGAATGCGATTATCTTTCAAAGTAAAACTTGTACTGATAAAAGGAACACTGATTAGTTCTAACAATGTTTTTACACGTAGCAAACAACTGCTTGTCTTTACAAAGAAACACATGTGTGTTTGGTTCTAAAGCATTCGTGAAATTAATAAACTTTCAAAAGCACTCGATTATCTTTCAAAGTAAGGCTTTCACTGAGAAAAAGAACACTGATCTCAGTTCTAACAATGCTTTCACACAAGCCAACAACTGCTTGTCTTTACAAAGAAACACATGTGCGTTTCTTACTAACGATTTCGTGAAATTATAACTTTCAAAAGAACGCGATTATCTTTCAAAATAAGGCTTGTCCTGAGAAAAGAAACACTGATCTAAGTTCTAACTATGCTTTCACACATAGCAATTAACTGGTTGTCTTTACAAAGAAACACATGTGCGTTTCTTATTAAAGCTTTCGAGAAATTTATAAACTTTCAAAAGAACGCGATTATCTTTCAAAGTAAAGCTTGTACTGAGAAAATTAAACCTGATCTCAGTTCTAACAGTGCTTTCACACGTAGCAAACAACTGCTTGTCTTTACAAAGAAATGCATGAGCGTTTCTTACTAAAGCTTTTGTAAAATTAATAAACTTTCAAAAGAACGCGATTATCTTTCAAAGTAAAGCTTGTACTGAGAAAAGGAACTCTGATTTCAGATCTAACAATGCTTTCACATGAATCAAACATCTCCTTGCCTTTCCAAAGAAACACATGTGCGTTTGGTACTGGACCTTTATTGAAATTAGTAAACATTCAAAAGAACACGATTATCTTTCAAAGTAAAGCTTGTACTGAGAAAAGGAACTCTGATTTCAGATCTAACAATTCTTTCACACGTAGCAAACAACTGCTTGTCTTTACAAAGAAACACATGTGTGTTTGGTTCTAAAGCATTCGTGAAATTAATAAACTTTCAAAAGCACTCGATTATCTTTCAAAGTAAGGCTTTCACTGAGAAAAGGAACACTGATCTCAGTTCTAACAATGCTTTCACACAAGCCAACAACTGCTTGTCTTTACAAAGAAACACATGTGCGTTTCTTACTAACGATTTCGTGAAATTATAACTTTCAAAAGAACGCGAATATCTTTCAAAGTAAAGCTTGTACTGAGAAAAGAAACATTGATCTCAGTTCTAACAATGCTTTCACACATAGCAATTAACTGCTTGTCTTTCCAAAGAAACACATCTGCGTTTCTTAATAAAACATTTGTGAAATTAATAACATTTCAAGAGAAAGCGATTATCTTTCAAATTAAAGCTTGTACTGAGAAAAGGAACACTGATCTCAGTTCTAACAATGCTTTCCCACGTAGCAAACAACTGCTTGTCTTTACAAAGAAACACATGTGTTTTTGGTACTAGAGCTTTCTTGAAATTAATAAACTTTCAAAGAAAGCGATTATCTTTCAAAGTAAAGCTTGTCCTGAAAAAAGGAACACTGATATCAGTTTTAACAATGCTTTCACACGTAGCAAACAACTGCTGGTCTTTACAAAGAAACACATGTGCGATTCCTACTAAAGCTTTCGTGAAATTAATAAACTTCCAAAGAACGCGATTATCTTTCAAAGTAAATCTTGTACTGAGAAAAGGATCACTGAGCTCAGTTCTAACAATGCTTTCACACGTAGCAAACAACTGCTTGTCTTTACAAAGAAACACATGTGCGTTTCTTACTAAATCATTCATGATATTAATAAACTTTCTAAAGAATGCGATTATCTTTCAAATTAATGCTTTTACTGAGAAAAGGAACACTGATCTCAGTTCTAACAATGCTTTCGCACGTAGCAAACAACTTCTTTCCTTTACAAAGAAACACTTGTGCGATTGGTAATGGAGCTTTCTTTAAATTAGTAAACTTTCAAAAGTACGCGAATATCTTCCAAAGTAATGCTTGTACTGAGAAAAGGAACACTGATCTCAGTACTAACAATGCTTTCACACGCAGCAAACAACTTCTTGCCTTTACAAAGAAACACAAGTGCGTTTGGTACTGGAGCTTTCTTGAAATTAGTAAACTTTCAAAAGAACGCGATTATCTTTCAAAGTAAAGCTTGTACTGAGAAGTGGATGACTGATCTCGGTTCTAAGAATGCTTTCATATGTAGCAAAAACTGCTTGTCTTTTCAAAGTAACACATGTGCGTTTCTTATTAAAGCTTTCGAGAAATTAATAAACTTTCAAAAGAGCGCGACTATCTTTCAAAGTAAAGCTTGTACTGAGAAAAGGAACACTGATCTCAGTTCTAACAATGTTTTCACACGTAGCAAATAACTCTCTGTCTTTACAAAGAAACACATGTGCGTTTCTTACTAAAGCTTTCTTGAAATTAATAAACTCAAAAGAATGCGATTATCTTTCAAAGTAAGGCTTGCACTGAGAAAAGGAACACTGATCTCAGTTCTATCAATGCTTTCACACGTAGCAAACAACTGCTTGTCTTTACAAAGAAACACATGTGCGTTTGGTACTAGACCTTTCTTGAAAATAATGAACTTTCAAAGAAATCTATTATCTTTCAAAGTAAAGCTTGTACTGAAAAAAGGAACACTGATCTCAGTTCTTACAATGGTTTCACACGTAGCAAACATCTGCTTGTCCTTACAAAGAAACACATGTACGATTCCTACTAAAGCTTTCATGAAATTAATATACTTCCAAAGAACTCGATTATCTTTCAAAGTAAAGCTTATACTGAGGAAAGGAACACTGAGCTCAGTTCTAACAATGATTTCACACGTAGCAAACAACTGCTTGTCTTTACAAAGAAACACATGTGCGTTTCTTACTAAATCTTTCATGATATTAATAAACTTTCAAAAGAACGCGATTATCTTCCAAAGAAAAGCTTGTACTGAGAAAAGGAACACTGATATCAGTTCTAACAATGCTTTCACATGAAGCAAACAACTGCATTCCTTTACAAAGGAAAACATGTGCGTTTGTTACTGGAGCTTTCTTGAAATTAGGAAACTTACAAAAGAACGCGATTATCTTTCAAAGTAAAGCTTGTACTGAGAAATGGAAGACTGATCTCGGTTCTAAGAATGCTTTCATACGTAGCAAAAACTGCTTGTCTTTTCAAAGTAACACATGTGCATTTCTTATTAAAGCTTTCTTGAAAGTAATGAACTCAAATGAATGCGATTATCTTTCAAAGTAAAACTTGTACTGATAAAAGGAACACTGATTAGTTCTAACAATGTTTTTACACGTAGCAAACAACTGCTTGTCTTTACAAAGAAACACATGTGTGTTTGGTTCTAAAGCATTCGTGAAATTAATAAACTTTCAAAAGCACTCGATTATCTTTCAAAGTAAGGCTTTCACTGAGAAAAAGAACACTGATCTCAGTTCTAACAATGCTTTCACACAAGCCAACAACTGCTTGTCTTTACAAAGAAACACATGTGCGTTTCTTACTAACGATTTCGTGAAATTATAACTTTCAAAAGAACGCGATTATCTTTCAAAATAAGGCTTGTCCTGAGAAAAGAAACACTGATCTAAGTTCTAACTATGCTTTCACACATAGCAATTAACTGGTTGTCTTTACAAAGAAACACATGTGCGTTTCTTATTAAAGCTTTCGAGAAATTTATAAACTTTCAAAAGAACGCGATTATCTTTCAAAGTAAAGCTTGTACTGAGAAAATTAAACCTGATCTCAGTTCTAACAGTGCTTTCACACGTAGCAAACAACTGCTTGTCTTTACAAAGAAATGCATGAGCGTTTCTTACTAAAGCTTTTGTAAAATTAATAAACTTTCAAAAGAACGCGATTATCTTTCAAAGTAAAGCTTGTACTGAGAAAAGGAACTCTGATTTCAGATCTAACAATGCTTTCACATGAATCAAACATCTCCTTGCCTTTCCAAAGAAACACATGTGCGTTTGGTACTGGACCTTTATTGAAATTAGTAAACATTCAAAAGAACACGATTATCTTTCAAAGTAAAGCTTGTACTGAGAAAAGGAACTCTGATTTCAGATCTAACAATTCTTTCACACGTAGCAAACAACTGCTTGTCTTTACAAAGAAACACATGTGTGTTTGGTTCTAAAGCATTCGTGAAATTAATAAACTTTCAAAAGCACTCGATTATCTTTCAAAGTAAGGCTTTCACTGAGAAAAGGAACACTGATCTCAGTTCTAACAATGCTTTCACACAAGCCAACAACTGCTTGTCTTTACAAAGAAACACATGTGCGTTTCTTACTAACGATTTCGTGAAATTATAACTTTCAAAAGAACGCGAATATCTTTCAAAGTAAAGCTTGTACTGAGAAAAGAAACATTGATCTCAGTTCTAACAATGCTTTCACACATAGCAATTAACTGCTTGTCTTTCCAAAGAAACACATCTGCGTTTCTTAATAAAACATTTGTGAAATTAATAACATTTCAAGAGAAAGCGATTATCTTTCAAATTAAAGCTTGTACTGAGAAAAGGAACACTGATCTCAGTTCTAACAATGCTTTCCCACGTAGCAAACAACTGCTTGTCTTTACAAAGAAACACATGTGTTTTTGGTACTAGAGCTTTCTTGAAATTAATAAACTTTCAAAGAAAGCGATTATCTTTCAAAGTAAAGCTTGTCCTGAAAAAAGGAACACTGATATCAGTTTTAACAATGCTTTCACACGTAGCAAACAACTGCTGGTCTTTACAAAGAAACACATGTGCGATTCCTACTAAAGCTTTCGTGAAATTAATAAACTTCCAAAGAACGCGATTATCTTTCAAAGTAAATCTTGTACTGAGAAAAGGATCACTGAGCTCAGTTCTAACAATGCTTTCACACGTAGCAAACAACTGCTTGTCTTTACAAAGAAACACATGTGCGTTTCTTACTAAATCATTCATGATATTAATAAACTTTCTAAAGAACGCGATTATCTTTCAAATTAATGCTTTTACTGAGAAAAGGAACACTGATCTCAGTTCTAACAATGCTTTCGCACGTAGCAAACAACTTCTTTCCTTTACAAAGAAACACTTGTGCGATTGGTAATGGAGCTTTCTTTAAATTAGTAAACTTTCAAAAGTACGCGAATATCTTCCAAAGTAATGCTTGTACTGAGAAAAGGAACACTGATCTCAGTACTAACAATGCTTTCACACGCAGCAAACAACTTCTTGCCTTTACAAAGAAACACAAGTGCGTTTGGTACTGGAGCTTTCTTGAAATTAGTAAACTTTCAAAAGAACGCGATTATCTTTCAAAGTAAAGCTTGTACTGAGAAGTGGATGACTGATCTCGGTTCTAAGAATGCTTTCATATGTAGCAAAAACTGCTTGTCTTTTCAAAGTAACACATGTGCGTTTCTTATTAAAGCTTTCGAGAAATTAATAAACTTTCAAAAGAGCGCGACTATCTTTCAAAGTAAAGCTTGTACTGAGAAAAGGAACACTGATCTCAGTTCTAACAATGTTTTCACACGTAGCAAATAACTCTCTGTCTTTACAAAGAAACACATGTGCGTTTCTTACTAAAGCTTTCTTGAAATTAATAAACTCAAAAGAATGCGATTATCTTTCAAAGTAAGGCTTGCACTGAGAAAAGGAACACTGATCTCAGTTCTATCAATGCTTTCACACGTAGCAAACAACTGCTTGTCTTTACAAAGAAACACATGTGCGTTTGGTACTAGACCTTTCTTGAAAATAATGAACTTTCAAAGAAATCTATTATCTTTCAAAGTAAAGCTTGTACTGAAAAAAGGAACACTGATCTCAGTTCTTACAATGGTTTCACACGTAGCAAACATCTGCTTGTCCTTACAAAGAAACACATGTACGATTCCTACTAAAGCTTTCATGAAATTAATATACTTCCAAAGAACTCGATTATCTTTCAAAGTAAAGCTTATACTGAGGAAAGGAACACTGAGCTCAGTTCTAACAATGATTTCACACGTAGCAAACAACTGCTTGTCTTTACAAAGAAACACATGTGCGTTTCTTACTAAATCTTTCATGATATTAATAAACTTTCAAAAGAACGCGATTATCTTCCAAAGAAAAGCTTGTACTGAGAAAAGGAACACTGATATCAGTTCTAACAATGCTTTCACATGAAGCAAACAACTGCATTCCTTTACAAAGGAAAACATGTGCGTTTGTTACTGGAGCTTTCTTGAAATTAGGAAACTTACAAAAGAACGCGATTATCTTTCAAAGTAAAGCTTGTACTGAGAAATGGAAGACTGATCTCGGTTCTAAGAATGCTTTCATACGTAGCAAAAACTGCTTGTCTTTTCAAAGTAACACATGTGCATTTCTTATTAAAGCTTTCTTGAAAGTAATGAACTCAAATGAATGCGATTATCTTTCAAAGTAAAACTTGTACTGATAAAAGGAACACTGATTAGTTCTAACAATGTTTTTACACGTAGCAAACAACTGCTTGTCTTTACAAAGAAACACATGTGTGTTTGGTTCTAAAGCATTCGTGAAATTAATAAACTTTCAAAAGCACTCGATTATCTTTCAAAGTAAGGCTTTCACTGAGAAAAAGAACACTGATCTCAGTTCTAACAATGCTTTCACACAAGCCAACAACTGCTTGTCTTTACAAAGAAACACATGTGCGTTTCTTACTAACGATTTCGTGAAATTATAACTTTCAAAAGAACGCGATTATCTTTCAAAATAAGGCTTGTCCTGAGAAAAGAAACACTGATCTAAGTTCTAACTATGCTTTCACACATAGCAATTAACTGGTTGTCTTTACAAAGAAACACATGTGCGTTTCTTATTAAAGCTTTCGAGAAATTTATAAACTTTCAAAAGAACGCGATTATCTTTCAAAGTAAAGCTTGTACTGAGAAAATTAAACCTGATCTCAGTTCTAACAGTGCTTTCACACGTAGCAAACAACTGCTTGTCTTTACAAAGAAATGCATGAGCGTTTCTTACTAAAGCTTTTGTAAAATTAATAAACTTTCAAAAGAACGCGATTATCTTTCAAAGTAAAGCTTGTACTGAGAAAAGGAACTCTGATTTCAGATCTAACAATGCTTTCACATGAATCAAACATCTCCTTGCCTTTCCAAAGAAACACATGTGCGTTTGGTACTGGACCTTTATTGAAATTAGTAAACATTCAAAAGAACACGATTATCTTTCAAAGTAAAGCTTGTACTGAGAAAAGGAACTCTGATTTCAGATCTAACAATTCTTTCACACGTAGCAAACAACTGCTTGTCTTTACAAAGAAACACATGTGTGTTTGGTTCTAAAGCATTCGTGAAATTAATAAACTTTCAAAAGCACTCGATTATCTTTCAAAGTAAGGCTTTCACTGAGAAAAGGAACACTGATCTCAGTTCTAACAATGCTTTCACACAAGCCAACAACTGCTTGTCTTTACAAAGAAACACATGTGCGTTTCTTACTAACGATTTCGTGAAATTATAACTTTCAAAAGAACGCGAATATCTTTCAAAGTAAAGCTTGTACTGAGAAAAGAAACATTGATCTCAGTTCTAACAATGCTTTCACACATAGCAATTAACTGCTTGTCTTTCCAAAGAAACACATCTGCGTTTCTTAATAAAACATTTGTGAAATTAATAACATTTCAAGAGAAAGCGATTATCTTTCAAATTAAAGCTTGTACTGAGAAAAGGAACACTGATCTCAGTTCTAACAATGCTTTCCCACGTAGCAAACAACTGCTTGTCTTTACAAAGAAACACATGTGTTTTTGGTACTAGAGCTTTCTTGAAATTAATAAACTTTCAAAGAAAGCGATTATCTTTCAAAGTAAAGCTTGTCCTGAAAAAAGGAACACTGATATCAGTTTTAACAATGCTTTCACACGTAGCAAACAACTGCTGGTCTTTACAAAGAAACACATGTGCGATTCCTACTAAAGCTTTCGTGAAATTAATAAACTTCCAAAGAACGCGATTATCTTTCAAAGTAAATCTTGTACTGAGAAAAGGATCACTGAGCTCAGTTCTAACAATGCTTTCACACGTAGCAAACAACTGCTTGTCTTTACAAAGAAACACATGTGCGTTTCTTACTAAATCATTCATGATATTAATAAACTTTCTAAAGAACGCGATTATCTTTCAAATTAATGCTTTTACTGAGAAAAGGAACACTGATCTCAGTTCTAACAATGCTTTCGCACGTAGCAAACAACTTCTTTCCTTTACAAAGAAACACTTGTGCGATTGGTAATGGAGCTTTCTTTAAATTAGTAAACTTTCAAAAGTACGCGAATATCTTCCAAAGTAATGCTTGTACTGAGAAAAGGAACACTGATCTCAGTACTAACAATGCTTTCACACGCAGCAAACAACTTCTTGCCTTTACAAAGAAACACAAGTGCGTTTGGTACTGGAGCTTTCTTGAAATTAGTAAACTTTCAAAAGAACGCGATTATCTTTCAAAGTAAAGCTTGTACTGAGAAGTGGATGACTGATCTCGGTTCTAAGAATGCTTTCATATGTAGCAAAAACTGCTTGTCTTTTCAAAGTAACACATGTGCGTTTCTTATTAAAGCTTTCGAGAAATTAATAAACTTTCAAAAGAGCGCGACTATCTTTCAAAGTAAAGCTTGTACTGAGAAAAGGAACACTGATCTCAGTTCTAACAATGTTTTCACACGTAGCAAATAACTCTCTGTCTTTACAAAGAAACACATGTGCGTTTCTTACTAAAGCTTTCTTGAAATTAATAAACTCAAAAGAATGCGATTATCTTTCAAAGTAAGGCTTGCACTGAGAAAAGGAACACTGATCTCAGTTCTATCAATGCTTTCACACGTAGCAAACAACTGCTTGTCTTTACAAAGAAACACATGTGCGTTTGGTACTAGACCTTTCTTGAAAATAATGAACTTTCAAAGAAATCTATTATCTTTCAAAGTAAAGCTTGTACTGAAAAAAGGAACACTGATCTCAGTTCTTACAATGGTTTCACACGTAGCAAACATCTGCTTGTCCTTACAAAGAAACACATGTACGATTCCTACTAAAGCTTTCATGAAATTAATATACTTCCAAAGAACTCGATTATCTTTCAAAGTAAAGCTTATACTGAGGAAAGGAACACTGAGCTCAGTTCTAACAATGATTTCACACGTAGCAAACAACTGCTTGTCTTTACAAAGAAACACATGTGCGTTTCTTACTAAATCTTTCATGATATTAATAAACTTTCAAAAGAACGCGATTATCTTCCAAAGAAAAGCTTGTACTGAGAAAAGGAACACTGATATCAGTTCTAACAATGCTTTCACATGAAGCAAACAACTGCATTCCTTTACAAAGGAAAACATGTGCGTTTGTTACTGGAGCTTTCTTGAAATTAGGAAACTTACAAAAGAACGCGATTATCTTTCAAAGTAAAGCTTGTACTGAGAAATGGAAGACTGATCTCGGTTCTAAGAATGCTTTCATACGTAGCAAAAACTGCTTGTCTTTTCAAAGTAACACATGTGCATTTCTTATTAAAGCTTTCTTGAAAGTAATAAACTCAAATGAATGCGATTATCTTTCAAAGTAAAACTTGTACTGATAAAAGGAACACTGATTAGTTCTAACAATGTTTTTACACGTAGCAAACAACTGCTTGTCTTTACAAAGAAACACATGTGTGTTTGGTTCTAAAGCATTCGTGAAATTAATAAACTTTCAAAAGCACTCGATTATCTTTCAAAGTAAGGCTTTCACTGAGAAAAGGAACACTGATCTCAGTTCTAACAATGCTTTCACACAAGCCAACAACTGCTTGTCTTTACAAAGAAACACATGTGCGTTTCTTACTAACGATTTCGTGAAATTATAACTTTCAAAAGAACGCGATTATCTTTCAAAATAAGGCTTGTCCTGAGAAAAGAAACACTGATCTAAGTTCTAACTATGCTTTCACACATAGCAATTAACTGGTTGTCTTTACAAAGAAACACATGTGCGTTTCTTATTAAAGCTTTCGAGAAATTTATAAACTTTCAAAAGAACGCGATTATCTTTCAAAGTAAAGCTTGTACTGAGAAAATTAAACCTGATCTCAGTTCTAACAGTGCTTTCACACGTAGCAAACAACTGCTTGTCTTTACAAAGAAATGCATGAGCGTTTCTTACTAAAGCTTTTGTAAAATTAATAAACTTTCAAAAGAACGCGATTATCTTTCAAAGTAAAGCTTGTACTGAGAAAAGGAACTCTGATTTCAGATCTAACAATGCTTTCACATGAATCAAACATCTCCTTGCCTTTCCAAAGAAACACATGTGCGTTTGGTACTGGACCTTTATTGAAATTAGTAAACATTCAAAAGAACACGATTATCTTTCAAAGTAAAGCTTGTACTGAGAAAAGGAACTCTGATTTCAGATCTAACAATTCTTTCACACGTAGCAAACAACTGCTTGTCTTTACAAAGAAACACATGTGTGTTTGGTTCTAAAGCATTCGTGAAATTAATAAACTTTCAAAAGCACTCGATTATCTTTCAAAGTAAGGCTTTCACTGAGAAAAGGAACACTGATCTCATTTCTAACAATGCTTTCACACAAGCCAACAACTGCTTGTCTTTACAAAGAAACACATGTGCGTTTCTTACTAACGATTTCGTGAAATTATAACTTTCAAAAGAACGCGAATATCTTTCAAAGTAAAGCTTGTACTGAGAAAAGAAACATTGATCTCAGTTCTAACAATGCTTTCACACATAGCAATTAACTGCTTGTCTTTCCAAAGAAACACATCTGCGTTTCTTAATAAAACATTTGTGAAATTAATAACATTTCAAGAGAAAGCGATTATCTTTCAAATTAAAGCTTGTACTGAGAAAAGGAACACTGATCTCAGTTCTAACAATGCTTTCCCACGTAGCAAACAACTGCTTGTCTTTACAAAGAAACACATGTGTTTTTGGTACTAGAGCTTTCTTGAAATTAATAAACTTTCAAAGAAAGCGATTATCTTTCAAAGTAAAGCTTGTCCTGAAAAAAGGAACACTGATATCAGTTTTAACAATGCTTTCACACGTAGCAAACAACTGCTGGTCTTTACAAAGAAACACATGTGCGATTCCTACTAAAGCTTTCGTGAAATTAATAAACTTCCAAAGAACGCGATTATCTTTCAAAGTAAATCTTGTACTGAGAAAAGGATCACTGAGCTCAGTTCTAACAATGCTTTCACACGTAGCAAACAACTGCTTGTCTTTACAAAGAAACACATGTGCGTTTCTTACTAAATCATTCATGATATTAATAAACTTTCTAAAGAACGCGATTATCTTTCAAATTAATGCTTTTACTGAGAAAAGGAACACTGATCTCAGTTCTAACAATGCTTTCGCACGTAGCAAACAACTTCTTTCCTTTACAAAGAAACACTTGTGCGATTGGTAATGGAGCTTTCTTTAAATTAGTAAACTTTCAAAAGTACGCGAATATCTTCCAAAGTAATGCTTGTACTGAGAAAAGGAACACTGATCTCAGTACTAACAATGCTTTCACACGCAGCAAACAACTTCTTGCCTTTACAAAGAAACACAAGTGCGTTTGGTACTGGAGCTTTCTTGAAATTAGTAAACTTTCAAAAGAACGCGATTATCTTTCAAAGTAAAGCTTGTACTGAGAAGTGGATGACTGATCTCGGTTCTAAGAATGCTTTCATATGTAGCAAAAACTGCTTGTCTTTTCAAAGTAACACATGTGCGTTTCTTATTAAAGCTTTCGAGAAATTAATAAACTTTCAAAAGAGCGCGACTATCTTTCAAAGTAAAGCTTGTACTGAGAAAAGGAACACTGATCTCAGTTCTAACAATGTTTTCACACGTAGCAAATAACTCTCTGTCTTTACAAAGAAACACATGTGCGTTTCTTACTAAAGCTTTCTTGAAATTAATAAACTCAAAAGAATGCGATTATCTTTCAAAGTAAGGCTTGCACTGAGAAAAGGAACACTGATCTCAGTTCTATCAATGCTTTCACACGTAGCAAACAACTGCTTGTCTTTACAAAGAAACACATGTGCGTTTGGTACTAGACCTTTCTTGAAAATAATGAACTTTCAAAGAAATCTATTATCTTTCAAAGTAAAGCTTGTACTGAAAAAAGGAACACTGATCTCAGTTCTTACAATGGTTTCACACGTAGCAAACATCTGCTTGTCCTTACAAAGAAACACATGTACGATTCCTACTAAAGCTTTCATGAAATTAATATACTTCCAAAGAACTCGATTATCTTTCAAAGTAAAGCTTATACTGAGGAAAGGAACACTGAGCTCAGTTCTAACAATGATTTCACACGTAGCAAACAACTGCTTGTCTTTACAAAGAAACACATGTGCGTTTCTTACTAAATCTTTCATGATATTAATAAACTTTCAAAAGAACGCGATTATCTTCCAAAGAAAAGCTTGTACTGAGAAAAGGAACACTGATATCAGTTCTAACAATGCTTTCACATGAAGCAAACAACTGCATTCCTTTACAAAGGAAAACATGTGCGTTTGTTACTGGAGCTTTCTTGAAATTAGGAAACTTACAAAAGAACGCGATTATCTTTCAAAGTAAAGCTTGTACTGAGAAATGGAAGACTGATCTCGGTTCTAAGAATGCTTTCATACGTAGCAAAAACTGCTTGTCTTTTCAAAGTAACACATGTGCATTTCTTATTAAAGCTTTCTTGAAAGTAATAAACTCAAATGAATGCGATTATCTTTCAAAGTAAAACTTGTACTGATAAAAGGAACACTGATTAGTTCTAACAATGTTTTTACACGTAGCAAACAACTGCTTGTCTTTACAAAGAAACACATGTGTGTTTGGTTCTAAAGCATTCGTGAAATTAATAAACTTTCAAAAGCACTCGATTATCTTTCAAAGTAAGGCTTTCACTGAGAAAAGGAACACTGATCTCAGTTCTAACAATGCTTTCACACAAGCCAACAACTGCTTGTCTTTACAAAGAAACACATGTGCGTTTCTTACTAACGATTTCGTGAAATTATAACTTTCAAAAGAACGCGATTATCTTTCAAAATAAGGCTTGTCCTGAGAAAAGAAACACTGATCTAAGTTCTAACTATGCTTTCACACATAGCAATTAACTGGTTGTCTTTCCAAAGAAACACATCTGCGTTTCTTAATAAAACATTTGTGAAATTAATAACATTTCAAGAGAAAGCGATTATCTTTCAAATTAAAGCTTGTACTGAGAAAAGGAACACTGATCTCAGTTCTAACAATGCTTTCCCACGTAGCAAACAACTGCTTGTCTTTACAAAGAAACACATGTGTTTTTGGTACTAGAGCTTTCTTGAAATTAATAAACTTTCAAAGAAAGCGATTATCTTTCAAAGTAAAGCTTGTCCTGAAAAAAGGAACACTGATATCAGTTTTAACAATGCTTTCACACGTAGCAAACAACTGCTGGTCTTTACAAAGAAACACATGTGCGATTCCTACTAAAGCTTTCGTGAAATTAATAAACTTCCAAAGAACGCGATTATCTTTCAAAGTAAATCTTGTACTGAGAAAAGGATCACTGAGCTCAGTTCTAACAATGCTTTCACACGTAGCAAACAACTGCTTGTCTTTACAAAGAAACACATGTGCGTTTCTTACTAAATCATTCATGATATTAATAAACTTTCTAAAGAACGCGATTATCTTTCAAATTAATGCTTTTACTGAGAAAAGGAACACTGATCTCAGTTCTAACAATGCTTTCGCACGTAGCAAACAACTTCTTTCCTTTACAAAGAAACACTTGTGCGATTGGTAATGGAGCTTTCTTTAAATTAGTAAACTTTCAAAAGTACGCGAATATCTTCCAAAGTAATGCTTGTACTGAGAAAAGGAACACTGATCTCAGTACTAACAATGCTTTCACACGCAGCAAACAACTTCTTGCCTTTACAAAGAAACACAAGTGCGTTTGGTACTGGAGCTTTCTTGAAATTAGTAAACTTTCAAAAGAACGCGATTATCTTTCAAAGTAAAGCTTGTACTGAGAAGTGGATGACTGATCTCGGTTCTAAGAATGCTTTCATATGTAGCAAAAACTGCTTGTCTTTTCAAAGTAACACATGTGCGTTTCTTATTAAAGCTTTCGAGAAATTAATAAACTTTCAAAAGAGCGCGACTATCTTTCAAAGTAAAGCTTGTACTGAGAAAAGGAACACTGATCTCAGTTCTAACAATGTTTTCACACGTAGCAAATAACTCTCTGTCTTTACAAAGAAACACATGTGCGTTTCTTACTAAAGCTTTCTTGAAATTAATAAACTCAAAAGAATGCGATTATCTTTCAAAGTAAGGCTTGCACTGAGAAAAGGAACACTGATCTCAGTTCTATCAATGCTTTCACACGTAGCAAACAACTGCTTGTCTTTACAAAGAAACACATGTGCGTTTGGTACTAGACCTTTCTTGAAAATAATGAACTTTCAAAGAAATCTATTATCTTTCAAAGTAAAGCTTGTACTGAAAAAAGGAACACTGATCTCAGTTCTTACAATGGTTTCACACGTAGCAAACATCTGCTTGTCCTTACAAAGAAACACATGTACGATTCCTACTAAAGCTTTCATGAAATTAATATACTTCCAAAGAACTCGATTATCTTTCAAAGTAAAGCTTATACTGAGGAAAGGAACACTGAGCTCAGTTCTAACAATGATTTCACACGTAGCAAACAACTGCTTGTCTTTACAAAGAAACACATGTGCGTTTCTTACTAAATCTTTCATGATATTAATAAACTTTCAAAAGAACGCGATTATCTTCCAAAGAAAAGCTTGTACTGAGAAAAGGAACACTGATATCAGTTCTAACAATGCTTTCACATGAAGCAAACAACTGCATTCCTTTACAAAGGAAAACATGTGCGTTTGTTACTGGAGCTTTCTTGAAATTAGGAAACTTACAAAAGAACGCGATTATCTTTCAAAGTAAAGCTTGTACTGAGAAATGGAAGACTGATCTCGGTTCTAAGAATGCTTTCATACGTAGCAAAAACTGCTTGTCTTTTCAAAGTAACACATGTGCATTTCTTATTAAAGCTTTCTTGAAAGTAATAAACTCAAATGAATGCGATTATCTTTCAAAGTAAAACTTGTACTGATAAAAGGAACACTGATTAGTTCTAACAATGTTTTTACACGTAGCAAACAACTGCTTGTCTTTACAAAGAAACACATGTGTGTTTGGTTCTAAAGCATTCGTGAAATTAATAAACTTTCAAAAGCACTCGATTATCTTTCAAAGTAAGGCTTTCACTGAGAAAAGGAACACTGATCTCAGTTCTAACAATGCTTTCACACAAGCCAACAACTGCTTGTCTTTACAAAGAAACACATGTGCGTTTCTTACTAACGATTTCGTGAAATTATAACTTTCAAAAGAACGCGATTATCTTTCAAAATAAGGCTTGTCCTGAGAAAAGAAACACTGATCTAAGTTCTAACTATGCTTTCACACATAGCAATTAACTGGTTGTCTTTACAAAGAAACACATGTGCGTTTCTTATTAAAGCTTTCGAGAAATTTATAAACTTTCAAAAGAACGCGATTATCTTTCAAAGTAAAGCTTGTACTGAGAAAATTAAACCTGATCTCAGTTCTAACAGTGCTTTCACACGTAGCAAACAACTGCTTGTCTTTACAAAGAAATGCATGAGCGTTTCTTACTAAAGCTTTTGTAAAATTAATAAACTTTCAAAAGAACGCGATTATCTTTCAAAGTAAAGCTTGTACTGAGAAAAGGAACTCTGATTTCAGATCTAACAATGCTTTCACATGAATCAAACATCTCCTTGCCTTTCCAAAGAAACACATGTGCGTTTGGTACTGGACCTTTATTGAAATTAGTAAACATTCAAAAGAACACGATTATCTTTCAAAGTAAAGCTTGTACTGAGAAAAGGAACTCTGATTTCAGATCTAACAATTCTTTCACACGTAGCAAACAACTGCTTGTCTTTACAAAGAAACACATGTGTGTTTGGTTCTAAAGCATTCGTGAAATTAATAAACTTTCAAAAGCACTCGATTATCTTTCAAAGTAAGGCTTTCACTGAGAAAAGGAACACTGATCTCAGTTCTAACAATGCTTTCACACAAGCCAACAACTGCTTGTCTTTACAAAGAAACACATGTGCGTTTCTTACTAACGATTTCGTGAAATTATAACTTTCAAAAGAACGCGAATATCTTTCAAAGTAAAGCTTGTACTGAGAAAAGAAACATTGATCTCAGTTCTAACAATGCTTTCACACATAGCAATTAACTGCTTGTCTTTCCAAAGAAACACATCTGCGTTTCTTAATAAAACATTTGTGAAATTAATAACATTTCAAGAGAAAGCGATTATCTTTCAAATTAAAGCTTGTACTGAGAAAAGGAACACTGATCTCAGTTCTAACAATGCTTTCCCACGTAGCAAACAACTGCTTGTCTTTACAAAGAAACACATGTGTTTTTGGTACTAGAGCTTTCTTGAAATTAATAAACTTTCAAAGAAAGCGATTATCTTTCAAAGTAAAGCTTGTCCTGAAAAAAGGAACACTGATATCAGTTTTAACAATGCTTTCACACGTAGCAAACAACTGCTGGTCTTTACAAAGAAACACATGTGCGATTCCTACTAAAGCTTTCGTGAAATTAATAAACTTCCAAAGAACGCGATTATCTTTCAAAGTAAATCTTGTACTGAGAAAAGGATCACTGAGCTCAGTTCTAACAATGCTTTCACACGTAGCAAACAACTGCTTGTCTTTACAAAGAAACACATGTGCGTTTCTTACTAAATCATTCATGATATTAATAAACTTTCTAAAGAATGCGATTATCTTTCAAATTAATGCTTTTACTGAGAAAAGGAACACTGATCTCAGTTCTAACAATGCTTTCGCACGTAGCAAACAACTTCTTTCCTTTACAAAGAAACACTTGTGCGATTGGTAATGGAGCTTTCTTTAAATTAGTAAACTTTCAAAAGTACGCGAATATCTTCCAAAGTAATGCTTGTACTGAGAAAAGGAACACTGATCTCAGTACTAACAATGCTTTCACACGCAGCAAACAACTTCTTGCCTTTACAAAGAAACACAAGTGCGTTTGGTACTGGAGCTTTCTTGAAATTAGTAAACTTTCAAAAGAACGCGATTATCTTTCAAAGTAAAGCTTGTACTGAGAAGTGGATGACTGATCTCGGTTCTAAGAATGCTTTCATATGTAGCAAAAACTGCTTGTCTTTTCAAAGTAACACATGTGCGTTTCTTATTAAAGCTTTCGAGAAATTAATAAACTTTCAAAAGAGCGCGACTATCTTTCAAAGTAAAGCTTGTACTGAGAAAAGGAACACTGATCTCAGTTCTAACAATGTTTTCACACGTAGCAAATAACTCTCTGTCTTTACAAAGAAACACATGTGCGTTTCTTACTAAAGCTTTCTTGAAATTAATAAACTCAAAAGAATGCGATTATCTTTCAAAGTAAGGCTTGCACTGAGAAAAGGAACACTGATCTCAGTTCTATCAATGCTTTCACACGTAGCAAACAACTGCTTGTCTTTACAAAGAAACACATGTGCGTTTGGTACTAGACCTTTCTTGAAAATAATGAACTTTCAAAGAAATCTATTATCTTTCAAAGTAAAGCTTGTACTGAAAAAAGGAACACTGATCTCAGTTCTTACAATGGTTTCACACGTAGCAAACATCTGCTTGTCCTTACAAAGAAACACATGTACGATTCCTACTAAAGCTTTCATGAAATTAATATACTTCCAAAGAACTCGATTATCTTTCAAAGTAAAGCTTATACTGAGGAAAGGAACACTGAGCTCAGTTCTAACAATGATTTCACACGTAGCAAACAACTGCTTGTCTTTACAAAGAAACACATGTGCGTTTCTTACTAAATCTTTCATGATATTAATAAACTTTCAAAAGAACGTGATTATCTTCCAAAGAAAAGCTTGTACTGAGAAAAGGAACACTGATATCAGTTCTAACAATGCTTTCACATGAAGCAAACAACTGCATTCCTTTACAAAGGAAAACATGTGCGTTTGTTACTGGAGCTTTCTTGAAATTAGGAAACTTACAAAAGAACGCGATTATCTTTCAAAGTAAAGCTTGTACTGAGAAATGGAAGACTAATCTCGGTTCTAAGAATACTTTCATACGTAGCAAAAACTGCTTGTCTTTTCAAAGTAACACAAGTGCATTTCTTATTAAAGCTTTCGAGAAATTAATAAACTTTCAAAAGAACGCGATTATCTTTCAAAGTAAAGCTTGTACTGAGAAAAGGAACACTGATCTCAGTTCTAACAATGCTTTCACACGTAGCAAACAACTCCTTGCCTTTACAAAGAAACACATGTATGTTTGATACTGGAGATTTCTTGAAATTAGTAAACTTTCAAAAGAACGCAATTATCTATCAAATTAAAGCTTGTACTGAGAAAAGGAACACTTATCTCAGTTCTAACAATGCTTTCACATGTAGCCAACAACTGATTGTCTTTACAAAGAAACACATGTGCGTTTCTTACTAAAGCTTTGGTGAAATTAATAAACTTTCAAAAGAACGCGATTATCTTTCAAAATAAGGCTTGTCCTGAGAAAAGAAACACTGATCTAAGTTCTAACTATGCTTTCACACATAGCAATTAACTGGTTGTCTTTACAAAGAAACACATGTGCGTTTCTTATTAAAGCTTTCGAGAAATTTATAAACTTTCAAAAGAACGCGATTATCTTTCAAAGTAAAGCTTGTACTGAGAAAATTAAACCTGATCTCAGTTCTAACAGTGCTTTCACACGTAGCAAACAACTGCTTGTCTTTACAAAGAAATGCATGAGCGTTTCTTACTAAAGCTTTTGTAAAATTAATAAACTTTCAAAAGAACGCGATTATCTTTCAAAGTAAAGCTTGTACTGAGAAAAGGAACTCTGATTTCAGATCTAACAATGCTTTCACATGAATCAAACATCTCCTTGCCTTTCCAAAGAAACACATGTGCGTTTGGTACTGGACCTTTATTGAAATTAGTAAACATTCAAAAGAACACGATTATCTTTCAAAGTAAAGCTTGTACTGAGAAAAGGAACTCTGATTTCAGATCTAACAATTCTTTCACACGTAGCAAACAACTGCTTGTCTTTACAAAGAAACACATGTGTGTTTGGTTCTAAAGCATTCGTGAAATTAATAAACTTTCAAAAGCACTCGATTATCTTTCAAAGTAAGGCTTTCACTGAGAAAAGGAACACTGATCTCAGTTCTAACAATGCTTTCACACAAGCCAACAACTGCTTGTCTTTACAAAGAAACACATGTGCGTTTCTTACTAACGATTTCGTGAAATTATAACTTTCAAAAGAACGCGAATATCTTTCAAAGTAAAGCTTGTACTGAGAAAAGAAACATTGATCTCAGTTCTAACAATGCTTTCACACATAGCAATTAACTGCTTGTCTTTCCAAAGAAACACATCTGCGTTTCTTAATAAAACATTTGTGAAATTAATAACATTTCAAGAGAAAGCGATTATCTTTCAAATTAAAGCTTGTACTGAGAAAAGGAACACTGATCTCAGTTCTAACAATGCTTTCCCACGTAGCAAACAACTGCTTGTCTTTACAAAGAAACACATGTGTTTTTGGTACTAGAGCTTTCTTGAAATTAATAAACTTTCAAAGAAAGCGATTATCTTTCAAAGTAAAGCTTGTCCTGAAAAAAGGAACACTGATATCAGTTTTAACAATGCTTTCACACGTAGCAAACAACTGCTGGTCTTTACAAAGAAACACATGTGCGATTCCTACTAAAGCTTTCGTGAAATTAATAAACTTCCAAAGAACGCGATTATCTTTCAAAGTAAATCTTGTACTGAGAAAAGGATCACTGAGCTCAGTTCTAACAATGCTTTCACACGTAGCAAACAACTGCTTGTCTTTACAAAGAAGCACATGTGCGTTTCTTACTAAATCATTCATGATATTAATAAACTTTCTAAAGAACGCGATTATCTTTCAAATTAATGCTTTTACTGAGAAAAGGAACACTGATCTCAGTTCTAACAATGCTTTCGCACGTAGCAAACAACTTCTTTCCTTTACAAAGAAACACTTGTGCGATTGGTAATGGAGCTTTCTTTAAATTAGTAAACTTTCAAAAGTACGCGAATATCTTCCAAAGTAATGCTTGTACTGAGAAAAGGAACACTGATCTCAGTACTAACAATGCTTTCACACGCAGCAAACAACTTCTTGCCTTTACAAAGAAACACAAGTGCGTTTGGTACTGGAGCTTTCTTGAAATTAGTAAACTTTCAAAAGAACGCGATTATCTTTCAAAGTAAAGCTTGTACTGAGAAGTGGATGACTGATCTCGGTTCTAAGAATGCTTTCATATGTAGCAAAAACTGCTTGTCTTTTCAAAGTAACACATGTGCGTTTCTTATTAAAGCTTTCGAGAAATTAATAAACTTTCAAAAGAGCGCGACTATCTTTCAAAGTAAAGCTTGTACTGAGAAAAGGAACACTGATCTCAGTTCTAACAATGTTTTCACACGTAGCAAATAACTCTCTGTCTTTACAAAGAAACACATGTGCGTTTCTTACTAAAGCTTTCTTGAAATTAATAAACTCAAAAGAATGCGATTATCTTTCAAAGTAAGGCTTGCACTGAGAAAAGGAACACTGATCTCAGTTCTATCAATGCTTTCACACGTAGCAAACAACTGCTTGTCTTTACAAAGAAACACATGTGCGTTTGGTACTAGACCTTTCTTGAAAATAATGAACTTTCAAAGAAATCTATTATCTTTCAAAGTAAAGCTTGTACTGAAAAAAGGAACACTGATCTCAGTTCTTACAATGGTTTCACACGTAGCAAACATCTGCTTGTCCTTACAAAGAAACACATGTACGATTCCTACTAAAGCTTTCATGAAATTAATATACTTCCAAAGAACTCGATTATCTTTCAAAGTAAAGCTTATACTGAGGAAAGGAACACTGAGCTCAGTTCTAACAATGATTTCACACGTAGCAAACAACTGCTTGTCTTTACAAAGAAACACATGTGCGTTTCTTACTAAATCTTTCATGATATTAATAAACTTTCAAAAGAACGCGATTATCTTCCAAAGAAAAGCTTGTACTGAGAAAAGGAACACTGATATCAGTTCTAACAATGCTTTCACATGAAGCAAACAACTGCATTCCTTTACAAAGGAAAACATGTGCGTTTGTTACTGGAGCTTTCTTGAAATTAGGAAACTTACAAAAGAACGCGATTATCTTTCAAAGTAAAGCTTGTACTGAGAAATGGAAGACTGATCTCGGTTCTAAGAATGCTTTCATACGTAGCAAAAACTGCTTGTCTTTTCAAAGTAACACATGTGCATTTCTTATTAAAGCTTTCGAGAAATTAATAAACTTTCAAAAGAACGCGATTATCTTTCAAAGTAAAGCTTGTACTGAGAAAAGGAACACTGATCTCAGTTCTAACAATGCTTTCACACGTAGCAAACAACTCCTTGCCTTTACAAAGAAACACATGTATGTTTGATACTGGAGATTTCTTGAAATTAGTAAACTTTCAAAAGAACGCAATTATCTATCAAATTAAAGCTTGTACTGAGAAAAGGAACACTTATCTCAGTTCTAACAATGCTTTCACATGTAGCCAACAACTGATTGTCTTTACAAAGAAACACATGTGCGTTTCTTACTAAAGCTTTGGTGAAATTAATAAACTTTCAAAAGAACGCGATTATCTTTCAAAATAAGGCTTGTCCTGAGAAAAGAAACACTGATCTAAGTTCTAACTATGCTTTCACACATAGCAATTAACTGGTTGTCTTTACAAAGAACCACATGTGCGTTTCTTATTAAAGCTTTCGAGAAATTTATAAACTTTCAAAAGAACGCGATTATCTTTCAAAGTAAAGCTTGTACTGAGAAAATTAAACCTGATCTCAGTTCTAACAGTGCTTTCACACGTAGCAAACAACTGCTTGTCTTTACAAAGAAATGCATGAGCGTTTCTTACTAAAGCTTTTGTAAAATTAATAAACTTTCAAAAGAACGCGATTATCTTTCAAAGTAAAGCTTGTACTGAGAAAAGGAACTCTGATTTCAGATCTAACAATGCTTTCACATGAATCAAACATCTCCTTGCCTTTCCAAAGAAACACATGTGCGTTTGGTACTGGACCTTTATTGAAATTAGTAAACATTCAAAAGAACACGATTATCTTTCAAAGTAAAGCTTGTACTGAGAAAAGGAACTCTGATTTCAGATCTAACAATTCTTTCACACGTAGCAAACAACTGCTTCTCTTTACAAAGAACCATATGTCCGTTCCTTACTAAAGATTTCGAGAAATTAATAAACTTTCAAGAGAACTCGATTATCTTTCACATTAAGGCTTGTACTGAGAAAAGGAACACTGATCTCAGTTCTAACAATGCTTTCACACATAGCAAAAACTGCTTGTATTTACAAAGTAACACATGTGCGTTTCTTATTAAAGCTTTCGAGAAATTAATAAACTTTCAAAAGAACGCGATTATCTTTCAAAGTAAAGCTTGTACTGAGAAAAGGAACACTGATCTGAGTTCTAACAATGCTTTCACACGTAGCAAACAATGGCTTGCATTTACAAAGAAACACATGTGCGTTTGATACTGGAGTTTTCTTGAAATTAGTAAACTTTCAAAATAAGGCACTTATCTTTCAAAATAAAGCTTGTACTGAGAAAAGGAACACTGATCTCAGTTCTAACAATGCTTTCACATGTAGCAAACAACTGCTCTTCTTTACAAAGAAACACATTTGCGTTTCTTACTAAAGCTTTCATGATATTAATAAACTTTCAAAAGAACGCAATTATCTTTCAAAGTAAAGCTTGTACTGAGAAAAGGAAGACTGATCTCAGTTCTAACAATGCTTTCACATGTAGCAAACTACTTCTTGTCTTTACAAAGAAACACATGTGTGTTTGGTACTGGAGCTTTCTTTAAATTAGTAAACTTTCAAAAGTACGTGATTATCTTTCAAAGTAATGCTTGTACTGAGAAAAGGAACAATGATCTCAATTCTAACAATGCTTTCACACGTAGCAAACAACCGCTTGTCTTCACAAAGAAACACATGTGCGTTTCCTACTAAGGCTTTCATGAAATTTTTAAACTTTCAAAAGAAACACATGTGCGTTTCTATTAAAGCTTTCTTGAAATTAATAAACTTTCAAAAGAATGCTATTATCTTTCAAAGTAAAGCTTGTTCTGAGAAACGGCACACTGATCTCAAGTCTATCAATGCTTTCACACGTAGCAAACAACTGCTTGCCTTTACAAAGAAACACATGTGCGTTTCTTACTAAAGCTTTCGTGAAATTAATAAACTTTCAAAAGAACGTGATTATCTTTCAAAGTAAAGCTTGTACTGAGATAAGGAAGACTGATCTCTGTTCTAACAATGCTTTCACATATAGCAAACAACTGCTTGCCTTTACAAAGAAACACGTGTGTTTGGTATTGGATCTTCGTTAAACTAATACACTTTCAATAGAACGAAATTATCTTTGAAAGTAAAGCTTGTACTGAGAAAATGAACACTGATCTCAGTTCTAACAATGCTTTCACATGAAGCAAACAACTGCTTGTCTTTACAAATTAACACGTGAGTTTCTTATTAAAGCTTTCGAGAAATTAATAAACTTTCAAAAGAACACGATTATCTTTCAAAGCAAAGCTTGTACTGAGAAAAGGAACACTGAATCAGTTCTAACAATGCTTTCACACGTAGCAAACTACTGCTTCCTTTACAAAGAAACATATGTGCGTTTGATACTGGAGTATTCTTGAAATTTGTAAACTTTCAAAAGAACGCACTTATCCTTCAAAGTAAAACTTGTACTGAGAAAAGGAACACTGATCTCAGTTCTAACAATGCTTTCACATGTAGCAAACTACTGCTTGTCTTTACAAAGAAACACATGTGCTTTTCTTACTAAATCTTTCATGATATTAATAAACTTTCAAAAGAACGCGATTATCTTTCAAAGTAAATCTTGTACTGAGAAAAGGAACACTGATCTCATTCTAACAATGCTTTCACGTGAAGCAAAGAACTGCATTCCTCTACAAAGGAACACATTTTCGTTTGGTACTGGAGCTCTCTTGAAATTAGTAAACTTACAAAAGAACACGATTATCTTTCAAAGTAAAGCTTGTACTGAGAAAAGGAAAACTGATTTGGTTCTAAGAATGCTTTCACACGTAGCAAAAACTGCTTGTCTTTTCAAAGTAACACATGTGCATTTCTTATTAAATCTTTCGAAAAATTAATAAACTTTCAAAAGAACGCGATTATCTCTCAAAGTAAAGCTTGTACAGAGAAAAGGAACACTGATCTCTCTTCTAAAAACGCTATTACACGTACCAAACAACAGCTTGTCTATACAAAGAAACATGTGCGTTTCTTACTAAAGCCTTCCTTAAATTAATATACTTTCAAAGGAACGTGATTATCTTTCAAAGGAAAGCTTGTACAGAGTCAAGGAACAGTGATCTCAATTATAACTATACTATCACATGTACCAGACAACAGCTTGTCTATACAAAGAAACATGTACTTTTCTTACTGAAGCTTTCCTTAAATTATTAAACTTTCAAAAGAACGGAATTATCAATCAAATTAAATCTTGTACAGAGAAAAGGATCATTGACCTCAGTTCTAACAATGCTTTTACACGTGCCAAGCAAGTGCTTGTATTTAGAAAGAAACACATGTGCGTTACTTAAGAAAACTTTCCTTAAATAAATCAAGTTTCTAAGGAACATGATCATCTTTCAAAGTAAAGCTTGTACAGAGAAAAGGAACACCGATCTCTGTTCTCACAATGCTTGGACACATGCCAAAAAACTGAATTTCTTTAGAAAGAAACACATGTGCGTTTCTTATTAAGCTTGCATTAAATTAATAAACTTTCAAAAGAATGGGGTTATCTTTCAAAGTAAAGCTTGTACAGAGAAAAGTAACACTGATCTCAGTTCTAACAATGCTTTGACACGTGCCAAACAACTGCTTGTCTTTAGAAAGAAACACATGTACTTTTCTTACGAAAGCTTTCCTTAAATTAATATACTTTCAAAAGAACGTGATTATCTTTCAAAGTACAGTTTATAAAGAGAAAAGGAACACTGGTCTCAGTTCTAACAATGCGATTACACGTACCAAACACCAGCTTGTCTATCCAAAAAAAACATGTGCGTTTCTTACTAAAGCTCTAATTAAATCAATATATTTTCAAAAGAACTTGATTATCTTTCAAAGTAAAGCTTCTACTGAGAAAAGGAACACTGATCTAAGTTCTAAAAATACTATCACACGTACCAAACAACTTCTTGTTTATCCAAAGAAACACATGTGTGTTTCTTAATAAGCTTTCTTTAAATTAATAAACTTTCCAAAGAACGTGATTTCTTTCAAAGTAAAGAAAAGTAAAGTAAAGTTGTACAGAGAAAAGGAACAATGAACTCAATTATAACAATACTATCACAGGTACTAAACAACAGATTGTCTATCCAAAGAAACATGTGCTTTTCTTTCTGAAGCTTTCCTTAAATTATTAAACTTTCAAAAGAACGGGATTATCTCTCAAATTAAATCTTGTACAGAGAAAAGTATCATTGATCTCAGTTCTAACAATGCTTTGACATGTGCCAAACAACTGCTTGTATGTAGAAAGAAACACATGTGCGTTTCTTAAGAAAACTATCTAAAGAACATGATCATCTCCCAAATAAAGCTTTTAAAAAGAAAAGGAACCCTGATCTCAGTTCTAACAATGCTATTACACGTAAGAATCAACAGTTTATCTCTACAAAGAAACATGTGCGTTTCTTACTAAAGCTTTCCTTAAATTAATATACTTTCAAAAGAACGTGGTTATCTTTCAAAGTAAAGCTTGTACAGAGAAAAGGAACACTGCTCTCAGGTCTAACAATACTATCACATATACCAAACACCTGCTTGTGAATACAAAGAAACAGTGTGCATTTCTTACTAAAGCTTTCGTTAAATTAATAAACTTTCAAAAGAACATGATTTTCTTTCAAAGTAAAGCTTGTACAGAGAAAAGTAACACTGATCTCACTTCTAAAAACCTTTGACACGTACCAAGCAACTGCTTGTCTTTAGAAAGAAACACATATGAGTTTCTTTCTAAAGCTTTCCTTAAATTAATAATCTTTCAAGGAACGTGATTATCTTTCAAAGGAAAGCTTGTACAGAGAAATGCAACACTGATCTCAGTTCTAACAATACTATCACAGGTAATAAAACATCAGCTTGTCTATACAAAGAAACATGTACATTTCTTACTAAAGCTTTCCTTTAATTAATAAACTTTCAAAAGAATGTGATTATCTCTCAAATTAAAGCTTGGACAGAGAAAAGGATCATTGAAATCAGTTGTAACAATGCTTTGACATGTGCCAAACAACTGCTTGTCTTTAGAAAGAAACACATGTGCGTTTCTTACGAAAGCTTTCCTTAAATTAATAAACTTTCTAAAGAACGTGATCACCTTCCAAAGTAAAGCTTCTAAAGAGAAAAGGAACACTGATCTCAGTTCTAACAATGCTTTTACATGTGCCACACAATGGCTTTTGTTTGGAAAGAAACACATGAGCGATTCTTACTAATGCTTTCCTTAAATTAATAAACTTTCAAAAGTACGTGATTATCTTTCAAAGTAAAGCTTGTACAGAGAAAAGTAACACTGATATCTCATCTACAATGCTTTTACACGGGCCAAATAACTGAATGTCTTTACTAAGAAACACATGTGCGTTTCTTACTAAAGCTTTCCTTAAATTAATCAACTTTCAAAAGAACGTGATAACCTTTCAAAGTAAAGCTTGTACAGAGAAAAGTAACACTGCTCTCATTTCAAACAATGCTTTCACAAGTAACAAAAAACTGCTTGTCTTTACAAGGAAACACATGTGTTTTTCTTATTAATGCTTTCCTTAAATTAATAAACTTTCAAAAGAACGAAATTATCTTTCAAAGTAAAACTTGTACAGAGAAAATGATCATTGATCTCAGTTCTAACAATGCTTTGACACGTGCCAAACTACTGCTTGTCTTTAGAAAGAAACACATGTGTGTTTCTTAAGAAAGCTTTCCTTAAATTAATAAACTTTCAAAGAACATGATTATCTTTCAAAGTAAAAATTGTACAGAGAATAGTAACACTGATCTCTGTTCTAACAATGCTTTGCCACGTGCCAAACAACTGAATTTCTTTAGAAAGAAACACATGTGTGTTTCTTACTAAAGCTTTCCTTAAATTAATAAACTTTCAAAAGAACATGATTTCTTTCAAAGTAAAGCTTGTACAGAGAAAAGGAACACTGATCTCAGTTCAAACAGTGCTTTGACACGTGCCAAAAAACTGCTTGTCTTTTGAAAGAAACACATGTGCGTTTCTTAGGAAAGCTTTCCTTAAATTAATAAATTTTCAATGAACATGATTATCTTTCAAAGTAATACTTGTACAGAGAAAAGGATCATTGATCTCAGTTCTAAAAATGCTTTGACACGTGCCAAACAGCTGCTTGTCTTTTGAAAGAAACACATGTGTGTTTCTTATGAATGGTTTCCTTAAATTAATAAACTTTCAAAAGACGTGATCATCTACCAAATTAAAGCATGTAAAGAGAAAAGGAACACTGATCTCAGTTCTAACAATGCTTTCACACGTGCCACACAACTGCTTGCGTTCTGAAAGAAACACATGAGCGATTCTTACTAAAGCTTTCCTTACATTAATAAACTTTCAAAAGAACATGATTATCTTTAAAAGTAAAGCTTGTACAGAGTAAAGGAACACTGATCTCTGTTCTAAAAATGCTATTACACGTACCAAACAACAGCTTGTCTATACAAAGAAACATGTGCGTTTCTTACTAAAGCCTTCCTTAAATTAATATACTTTCAAAAGAACGTGATTATCTTTCAAAGTAAAGCTTGTACAGAGTCAAAAAACTATGATCTCAATTATAACAATACTATCACATGTACCAGACAACAGCTTGTCTATACAAAGAAACATGTGCTTTTCTTACTGAAGCTTTCCTTAAAGTATTAAACTTTCAAAAGAACGGGATTATCTCTCAAATTAAATCTTGTACAGAGAAAAGGATCATTGATCTCAGTTCTAACAACGCTTTGACACGTGCCAAGCAAATGCTTGTATTTAGAAAGAAACACATGTGCGTTACTTAAGAAAACTTTCCTTAAATAAATCAACTTTCCAAAGAACATGATCATCTTTCAAAGTAAAGCTTGTACAGAGAAAAGGAACACTGATCTCTGTTCTCACAATGCTTTGACACGTGCCAAAAAACTGAATTTCTTTAGAAAGAAACACATGTGCGTTTCTTATTAAGCTTGTATTAAATTAATAAACTTTCAAAAGAAGGGGGTTATTCTTCAAAGTAAAGCTTGTACAGAGAAAAGTAACACTGATCTCAGTTCTAACAATGCTTTCACACTTAGCAAACAACTGCTTGTCTTTACAAGAAACGCATGTGCGTTTCTTACTAAACCTTTCGTGAAATTAACAAACTATCAAAAGAACGCAAATATCTTTCAATGTAAAGCTTGTACTGAGAAAAGGAACACTGATATCAGTTAAAACAATGCTTTCACGAGTACCGAAAAACTGCTTGTCTTTACAAAGAAACACATGTGTGTTTCTTACTAAAGCTTTCCTTAAATTAATAAACTTTCAAAAGAATGTGATCTCAGTTCTAAAAATGCTTTTACACGTGCAACACAACTGCATGTCTATACAAAGAAACACATGTGCGTTTGGTACTGGAGCTTTCTTTATATTAGTAAACTTTCAAAAGTACGCGAATATCTTTCAAAGTAATGCTTGTACTGAGAAAAGGAACACTGATCTCAGTTCTAACAATGCTTTCACACGTACCAAACACCTGCTTGTCTTTACAAAGAAACACATGTGCGTTTCTTACTAAAGCTTTCCTTAAATTAATAAACTTTCAAAAAAACTTGTTTATCTTTCAAAGTAAAGCTTGTACTGAGAAAAGGAACACTGATCTAAGTTCTAAAAATGCTTTGACACGTGCCAAACAACGGCTTGTCTTTAGGAAGAAACACATATGCATTTCTTACTAAAGCTATCCTTAAATTAAAAAACTTTCAAAGAACATGATTATCTTTCAAAGTAAAGCTTTTAAAGAGAGAAAGAACACTGGTCTCAGTTCTAACAATGCTTTTCACCGTGAAAATCTACTGCATGTCTTTGAAAGAAAAACATATGCGTTTCTTACTAAAGCTTTCCTTAAATTAATATACTTTAAAAAGAATGTGATTATCTTTCAAAGTAAAGCTTGTACAGAGAAAAGGAACACTGATATCAGTTAAAACAATGCTTTCACAAGTACCGAAAAACTGCTTGTCTTTACAAAGAAACACATGTGTGTTTCTTACTAAAGCTTTCCTTAAATTAATAAACTTTCAAAAGAATGTGATCTCAGATCTAAAAATGCTTTTACACGTGCAACACAACTGCGTGTCTATACAAAGAAACACATGTGCGTTTCATACTAAAGCTTTCCTTAAATTAATAAACTTTCAAAAGAACATGATTATCTTTCAAAGTAAATCTTTTACAGAAAAAAAAACACTGATCTCAGTTATAACAATTCTTAGACACGTACCAAGCAACTGCTTGTCTTTACAAATAAACACATGTGCGTTTCTTCCTAAGCTTTCCTTAAATTAATAAACTTTCAAAAGAACGTGATTATCTTTCAAATTAAAGCTTGTAAAGAGAAAATGAACACTGATCTTACTTCTTACAATACCTAGACCCGTACCAGATCTCTGTCTTTTTTAAGAGAAATACTTGTACGTTTCTCACTAAATCTTTTCATGGAATTAATACACATTCAAAAAACGCGATTATCTTTTTATAGTAAAGATTGTACAGGGAAAAAGAACACTGATCTCACTTGCAACAATACCTTGATACGTACCACAGAACAGCGGCTCTCTTCAGAGAAACACATGTGCCCTTAAAATAAAAGAGATGTGTGTGGCACACGCCTTTAATTCTAGCACTTGGGAAATAGAGGTAGCGAGAACTGAGTTCAAAACTAGCCTGGTCTCGAGTTAGATCCAGGACATCCAAAGAAACACAGAAAACCTATCTCAAAAAGCCATAATCAGCGCTAAAAGACATCTGAGTAGATAGAAGTCTGCTGGATTAGTCCAACCTAGATATTTTAAAAAGGCTGTGAGTTCAAAAATTGTAATTCAATGTATATTTTACTTTGGAGAAGTTTTGCTTTTGGTTCCACATGAAGTGAGAGGCTGAGGGTCCATTCAGTTTTTAAAAAAAATAAGGATTCTTCAAGAGAGACCCCTGAAATATCTCATAGGGACAGATGGCCCAGATGATCCAATGTTTTAGAGCACCTCTGTTGCTGTTTCCTCTGAGTTCCACGTCCACAGTAGTTTCAAGACTGCTGCTGAGATGATCTAGCCTCACCGAATAATCCAGTCAGGACTTGACCATAATCCTAAATCTTCTTTGTGTCCCCCATAAGATTATCAGTTCCTCCAATCAGCAGGAAGTACCCTAGAAAACTATGCCCACATTTCCCAAAAATGGATTATGGATGGTCTGTCTTTGTTTTGTGTGTTGGTTACAAGTTATGGATAATGGTCAGGAAAACAACTAAACAAAGGAAATTAGATTCAATGTTTTTGTGAGACGAGGTTTCTCTACATAGCTTTGTAGGCTGTCCTGGCAGTAGCTCGGTAGACCAAGCGGGCCCTGCTCTGAGAGATCTGCCTTGCTCTTCCTCCTGAATGTTGGATTAAAGGTCCGTGCCACCCCGCCAACCTCCCATTGACAATGCTGATCTTTTGGTGAATTTAAGATAAGTATTTTTCTTTGGTGTGGGGGATACAGAGTTTATTAGTGGGTGATGTAAGGAAAAGGGGGAAGGGAGAGAGGGAGAGAGAGGAAAGGAGAGAGAGGCAGCAGCCACTTTCTGAAGTGAGACTGGAAGAGAGAGAGAGAGAGAGAGAGAGAGAGAGAGACAGAGAGAGAGGGAGAGAGGGAGAGAGCTAGCTGATCTACATATTCTTGAGCATGCCTTAAATCCCCGCAGTAGGGAAGCAGAGGAAGGCTGATACTTACTGGTGAGTTTGAGATCAGCCTAGGCTTCACAGTGAGTTCTAACCCAGGAGGTGTTGGAATGCTATTTCATCCCAGCATATAGCAGACACGGAGAGGTGGATGTCTGAGTTCGAGGCCACCCTGGTCTACAGAGATTTCCAGGACAGCCAGGGTTCACAGTGAATTCCAAACAGCCAGGGTCACTATCTAGTTTTGAAATTGAAAATGAAAAAATAAAAAGATTTTGCATCTGTCGATTGATGCATGGAGCCTATAGTGTCCTAGAATTTACAGAAAGCAGCCTGCTTCCATTCAGTGTCCAGCTGACATTTAATTAGAAATCCTACCCCCTTCAGACTTACTAGTTTCAGAAGAACTCAGGAAGCCATTCTGGTGCTCTAGAAGTAAACAGTTGTGGCAGTGTTCTAGTGAGTTTCCTTCCTCCAGAATGTGAATAATCATTTCCATCTCTAGTCCTCTCCTTTTTAGTTTTATTTTTCTTTTTTGCCTGTTGTCCTCCTGTTTCTTTGGAGAGACTGCACACCACAGAGAGGTGAATCATGGCTTTAACTCCAGGAGAAGGTGATCAAAATTGGTCAATGGAGATCTCAACAATCCCTCAGCACTGACTGCCCTGACAGCTCCCTGTGTGTGCAGAAGGACTTCCTAAGTTTACAATCATTAATGGTCTCTTTCTTTGCCTGCTTCCCCAGTCACAATGAGAGATCAAGCCCCACCAACACTCCAGCAGCTAGCGTTCGAGAGCCTACTGAAGAAGGAGGCCTTGGCCATTTCTGGTCTGGCAGACTGGCCCTGGTTCCTGTTCCCAGCAGCATTTGAGAGGGCCTTCAGGAACAATCAGACCAACATCCTGCGGGCCATGGTGCCTGCCTGGCCATTCACATGCCTTCCTGTAGGAATCCTGATGAAGAAGCCACACCTGGAGACTTTGAAAGCTCTGCTTGATGGACTAGATGTGCTGATTACAGAGGAGCCTTGCCCCCTGTAAGCAAGGTCCAGTTCTGTTGGAGGAGGCTCTGTGTGAACAAAGCAAGACCATGTGGAGCCAAGGATTATTTGATCAAAGAGGGTTGGGAATTCTAATAGCATCTGCTTAGAGGAATTCAGAGGATTTGGCCTGGTCTCAGCCATCTTGGCAATAATAATGTGGAGAACACGAGAACAGCCACTGAGCAATCCTTCAAGGGTGTCTGTCACTCAAAGTTCCAGGTGGAATGAGGCTGGGATTAAGGGGAATGGAAGGATGTGGGACAGGGCTGAGGATGCCTCCCTGGTAAAGTTCTCTTTATACTGAGCCTGAGGTCCTGGTTTTCATTCTATGCATAGGAAAAAGCAAACTTTTGGAAGGGAGAGCTGAAGTGTGAGATGTGGATAAGAAGAAGAATGTATTATGTATGGTATTTGCTGAGATTGCTACCTGTTTCTCCCACAGCCGCGGAAAAATCAGAGTGCTGGATTTGACAAATAGGGATTCGTGTGTCAATTGGAGTCAATCCTGTGAAAGGGAATTCTTTCTTCAGTTCAGGAGAGAGAAGACAGTGGAGACGTGTCCTTACTCGCAAGTAAAGAAATATTTAAATGTCATAACTGACCTAAATATTATGAAGAGTGAGTGTGATGAATGTCCCACATACTTGTGGCGATGGGCCCAGCAGAGACAAAATTCTGTTCGTTTGTGCTGTCCAAAGATCGATATTTTGAGATCAAAATACTTTCCCACAGCCATAGACTTCTTAAAGTCTGTAGATCTCCACTGTGTATGGGAGCTGAGTTTGAGATATACATGGATAGAAGGCATGGCTTCTTTTGGACTGTACCTGAGACCGATGAGATACCTTCACACACTCAGTTTGTCATACATTCGGAAGGATTCAAGCATCAGTGGATCTGAAGAGCTGGAAGAGGAATGCATGAACAAATTCGTATCACAATTACCCCAATTCCACTGTCTCCAGCATCTCTATATCAATGATTCTCCTGCTCTAGTTGGCAGCCTGGCTGATTGTCTCAGGTAAGGAAGGATAAAGAGAGGTTCTCCAGACAAATAACCCACCTTTTGCTTATAGGTTAGGAGGTCCTTGAACGTCAGGCTATGCACTAACAACCTTGTACATCCAAGGAGATGAGCTCTGTGCTAAGCCACCTGTGACCAGCCCCAAGGGTGCCAATAATTGCTCATTAGAGAAAGGTTGTTGGGTGCATAGAAAGAGATTTAGTGGGAAATGGGTGACACCTGCATTGAAGTTGTGGGACCAGGAAATGGCAGTGTTGAGGAAATGACGTAAGGGGAACCTACAGGGAAACCATTGTGGTGTCCCTGAAGCTTGCCTGGTGTAGGTAGTCCTTACACCCACCATATTCACTCCTCCTGATAGGAAAATCACTGGGTTTTCTCCTGTGGCCTGAGCCTGGCCCATGCTAGACTTCTGTGATTTTTGTGAGCTGACCACAAAAGGGAGAGTCATGGGGGTTGACCTCCTTCAGAATGAAAGCAGGAGAAGTACCATCTGCTAAATTGTCAGTTCTAACCATCCTCTTCAATACCATTGGAAAAAATCTCATTCTCTCTCTAGGTGCCTGAAGAAGCCCTTGGAGACTCTGTCCATCACTCACTGTTACATCATACAGAGAGACTTGGATTACCTGCCCCGGTCCCTGAACCCTTATGCTCTCTACTTTTCTTACACAATGTTGGACAAGTGTATTAAGCCACTTGGCTATCTCCTTGAGAGAGTGAAAGACACCTTGGAAACTCTTGACCTGGCTGGATGTCCGCTAGAGAATTCTCAATTTAGTGCTTTGATGCCTGCCCTGAGTCAATGCTCCCAGCTCCTCAAGATTGATTTTTACAGGAATGAATTGTCTCTACCCATCCTGAAGCAACTGCTTCACCACACAGCCAAGCTGAACAAGCTAACCAAAGAGACATACCCTGTCCCTCTGGAGTACTATGATGGATGCCGAGTGCTTGTACTCAGATTTGGTGAACTTGGTCCTGAGCTTCTGGATATACTCAGGTCTGAAAGACAGCTCAAGGAAGTCTGTTTTTATCGCAGCCATCTGCCCTACCTGTTATGTGCTCTATGCCTATGACCAGAAGGGCAGCCATTGCTTGGGAAATACTGTGGCGGCACGTTGCCCCATGATGCCAATGGAATACTCTTATAAGCTATGATTGAAATGGTTTGGATTATTGAACCTTTAGACTGCTCCCCACAGAGACCCCCACCATGAATAGCAGTGCCCTCTGTCCACGGCACAAAATAAATGTGCTATGATTCTGGTTTGCTGGTGTCAGCTTCACAGCAAACAGTCAACTCATTCCCAGCATTCTCTGTTTCTGTTTTTTCTTTCTTCATCCTACTCACCTAGTAAGTCTCAAAGCTGTATGGGCCATGAAATTCTTTGGGACCCAGGGCACATGACTTCAGACCCTTCAATGTAGTTGTCTGTGTTCTAAGATTGCTAACCATGACCAGGAGGCCCGGTTTGTAAGCCTTATAGCAGTGAGGCCTTATTCTTCAAAGTTCCTACCCTGTGGTTGTAGCTGGTGTCTTTCACATAAAAACCTCCTTTACAGGGGCTGAGGAGATGGCTCAGTAGTTAAGAGCACTGACTGCTCTTCCAGAGGACCTGAGTTCAATTCCTAGCAGCCACATGGTAGCTCAACTCTCTGATCTGGTCTCCTCTTCTTGTGTGACAGGCAGAACACTGCATCATAATAATATACATAATAGTAACCATAATCCTTGAAAAATATTCATTACTTGGGCATGTTTAATTTTCTTGGTCTCGAAGAAGTGTACTTTATCCCTGCAACTGTATTTTCTATATTTTGGTGTTGCTGTCCCTGATGCTACTCTATTCCCTTTGTATAATTTGGTGCCACATTTTTCTTAATCTTCCTTATTGTTGTTAGAAAATGATGAATAGAAATCCTACACTCAATCATCACAGGTATTATGTGATTATTTCTCTAAACCATGACGAAAGGAATGTTCAAGGATACTGCACACCCAAGTAATATTGGGTACCAAGTGATAACCGAGAAGGACAATGTCCTTGTATTATACCCTTGCTAGAATTTCAAGTAGACATTATTTACAATACACCAACATACAGAGACCTAATCACACACATTGAAACCCCAAGATATGTATTTCCTCATACACCCAGAAGAGTTTGTATACTGGATAGGAACAGCACTTTCTTTAGCATATCCCCTGGAAGAGAGATGTCAAATGGCATTCAATAAGGGTCTTACATCAATCCATCTGCTGAGATCTGAACCCACTCTCAGTTGTTGCAGCTTTTTATGTTCTCAACAGAGTGTCACACCCTGTTTCATGACTGTATGCATGGCAGACAGTAATATGTCCATTTAAAAGATGCATCTCCACCTATAACACTCTCTCTCTCTCTCCCTTTCTCTCCCTCTCTCTTCCTCTCTCCCTCTGCTGATTCTGCAGATCTTGTCCCCAGATACTGGTCCCTTCCCTGTCCTTTTCCCTTCTGTCAGTAACTTATCGCTCAAACTCTTTCTGCATTACCCTATTGTCTGTCCCTCACTTGCTTCATACCCTAACCTGCCACCAAGGCAAACACTTGTAAACTAAAAACAAGTGAATCCTAACACATACACACACATACACACAAATAACCTACATGAACTACAACAACCTCACACAAACACACACACACACAAACACACACATACACAAATAACCTACATGAACTAGAACGGCCTCCTTTAACAATTGAACTGTTGAAATTTCACTATAGCATTCTCACACATACACATAATTTACTCTGCTCTTATTTGGTGACCTCCCCCATTCTCCTCCCTCTGTTTCTTTCCCATCAAAATTCCATTACCTACAACAAGCTCAGGTCACCTGTCTCTGTGGGTTTTCCCATCATGATCTTGCCCACGCCCACCCTTGCTCATATAGTGCCCTAAACTCTCTTCAACTGGTCTCCCAGAGCTCGGCCCAGTGGTTGGCTGAGGACCTCTGCATCTACTTCCATTGGGTACTAGATGAATGTTCTATGATAACAATTAGGGTAGTCACCATTCTGATTACAGGGGAAGGCCAGTTCAGGCACCCTATCCAGAATTTCTAGGAGACTCGTGGATCCTTGGGAATTTCCCTAGCACCAGGATTCTCCCTATTCCATAATGGTCTCTTCTATCAAAATATCTCTTTCCTTACTCTGCCCCTCCATCCTGCCCCCATCTCAACCATTTAATTCCTCGTGTTTCAAGCCCCTCATTCCCTCTCTTTTACTCTCCCCACAGTTGACCCAGGATATCTCATCTATTTCCTCTTCCCAGGGAGATACATGTGTCCCAATTAGGGTCCTCCTTGCTATGTAACTTCTCTGGAGCTGAGGATTGTAGTGTGGTTATTCTTTGCTTTACATCTACTGTTCATTTATGATTGAATACATACCATATTTGTCTTTCTGAGTCTGGGTTCCCTCACTCAGGATGGATTTTTTTAGTTCCATTTATTTGCTTGCAATTTTCATGATATAAATGTTTTTCTGCTGAATAATACACCATTGTGCATCTTACTTCTAACAAAAGGTTTTCATGAAATTAATACACTTTCAATAGAAAGTGATTACCTTTCAGAGTAAAGCTAGTAGAGAAAAAAGGTACACTGATATCATTTCTAACAATGCTTTGAGACGTACCACAGAACTGTGTCTCTTTTCAGAGAAATACATGTGCATTTCTCATAAAAGCTTTTCAAGAAATTAATACACTTTCAAAAGAATGTGATTATCTTTCAAATTAAGTTTGTACAGAGAAAAGGAACACTGCTCTCACACTTAACAATACCTTTACATGTCTCAAACAACTGTTTCTCTTTTCAAAGAAACAAATGTGTGTTTCTTACTAAAGATTCTCATGAAATTAATACACTTTCAAAAGAAAGTGATTATCTTTCAAAGTAATGCTTATACAGAGAAAAGGAACACTGATGTAACTTCTAACAATACTTTGAAATGTCCCAAACAACAGCTTCTCTTTACAAGGAAACACATGTGTGTTTCTCTTTAAAGCTTTTCATGAAATTGGTACACTTTCAAAAGAAGGTGATTATCTTTCAAAATAAAGCTTGTACAGAGAAAAGAAACACTGATATCACTTCTAACAATACTTTGACATGTCCCAAGCAACAGCTTCTCTTTACAAAGAAACACATGTTTCTTTCTTACTAAAGCTTTTCATTAACTTAACACACTTTCAAAATAATTTGATCATCTTAGAAAGTAAAGCTTGTACAGAGAAAAGAAACACTGATTTTATTTGTCACAACTTTGACATGTCCCAAACTACAGCTTCTCTTTGCAAAAAACCACGTTCTTTTCATGAAATTGACACACTTTCAAAATAATGTGATCATCTTAGAATGTAAAGCTTGTACAGAGAAAAGAAACACTGATCACATTTCTCAAATTACTTTGGTATGTCCTAAACAACAACTTTTCCTTACAAAGAAATACTTGTGCGTTTCTCATTAATGCTTTTGATGAAGTGAATACACTTTCTTTTTTTGTTTTCTTATTTCTTTTAATAGTTTCATAGAGACATGAGTCACATATGCAAATTCAGTAGTTTTCCATGTTCATGAAATTTTTTTACACAGCTAATATTTCTACCTTCAAAAGCAGGCTTATCTTTTCTATATCATCTTTCTCATGTATAGTCATACTTTAACCGCCACATATTTCCATCCTATTTACCTTGCATGACTAGAATCATGAGAAATAGAACATACTGTGGCAAGTTTTCTTAAAATATTATCATTAAACATATTTACCGTAGATATCAGATGCTCCGCTTCTACATACATATATTTAACTGAAAGAAAAACATGTTCATGTGGAAATGTTCTTATAATGGTTGTAACATCATTATTCATGACTTAAGGGTGAACTTACCCACAGCCTCAATCAACAAGATTATGAGAAGATAAAATAAGCCATATGCATACAGAGGAGCATTATTTAACTCTTAACATGAATGCTATATGAATACAGGTTAGATATTTATTTATCTGAGATCCAGGACTATGTATAAAGGAGTTAAAACAGGTTAGAATTACGCCGAGCATTAACTTCTATAAATATGAACTTTTGACACTGACAGGTATACTCTTCCTCATTCTCTTTACAATACATTCTGAGCATCTCAGATTATTAGCTTCTCACATAGGACATTAACAGATTGAAGACAGGTACAACTAGTGACAATAATGCTCGAAACACTGTAACTCCAGAGGTCATCCTAACAGTCAGTGGAAGAAAATATGTCTCTTTATTTAAATTTGTCAAACACTTAGTGAATACACTTTCAAATGAACATGATTATCTTTCAAAGTAAAGGTTGTACAGAGAAGGAGAATACTGATCTCACTTCTGACAATTCTTTGACATGGCACACACAACTGCTTCTCTTTTCAAACAACAAATGTGCGTTTCTCACTAAAGCTTTTCATGAAATTAATACAATTTCAAAAGAACATTATTATCTATCAAAGTAAAGCTTGTACAGAGAAAAGGATCAATTCTCTCACTTTTTGCAATGATTTGACATGTCCCACAGAACTGTGTCTCCTTTCAGGGAAACACATGTGCTTTTCTTACTAAAGCTTTTCATGAAATTAATACACTTTCAAAAGAACGTGATATCATTCAAAGTAAAGCTTGTACCGATAAAAGGAACACTGATCTCACTTCTGAAAATACTTTAATAAGATTCAAACAACTGCTTGTCTTGACAAAGAAACATATGTACATTTCTCACTAAAGCTTTTTATGAAGTTAATGCTCTTTCAAAAGAACGTGATTATCTTTCAAAGTAAAACTTGTACAGAGAAAAAGAACACTGTTCTCACTTCTGACAGTATTTTGACATGTCAAAAACAGCTGCTTCTCTTTATAAAGAAACATATGTCCATTTCTTACAAATCTTTTCATGAAATTATTACACTTTCAAAGAACGTCATTAGCTTTCAAAGCAAAGCTTGTACAGAGAATAGGTACACTACTCTCACTTCTAACAATACTTTGACATGTCCCAAACAACTTCTTGTCTTGACAAAGAAACACATGTGCGTTTCTCTTTAAAGCTTTTCATGAAATTGATACACATTCAAAAGAAGGTGATTATCTGTTAAAGTAAAGCTTGTACAGACAAAAGAAACACTGATCTCACTTCTAACAATACTTTTAAATGTCCCAAACAACAGCTTCTCTATACAAAGAAACACACGTGCTTTTCTCATTAAAGCTTTTCATGAAATTGATACACTTTCAAAAGAAGGTGATTATCTTTCAAAATAAAGCTTGTACAGAGAAAAGCAGCACTGATATCACTTTTAACCATTCTTTGACATATTCCAAACAACTGCTTGTCTCAAAAAAAATGTGGATTTTTAACTAAAGCTTTTCATGAAATTAATACACTTTCGAAAGAACATGATTATTTTTCAAGGTAATGGTTGTACAGAGAAAAGAAACAATGATCTCACTTCTAACAATACTTTGACATGTCCCCAAAAACAGCTTCTCTTTATAAAAAAAGTACATGTTTTTTTCTTACTGAAGCTTTTCAAGAAATTAATACAATTTCAAAGAACATGATTATATTAGAAAGTAAGGCATGTACAGAGAAAAGAAACACTGAACTTATTTCTAACAATACTTTGACTTGTCCCAAAGAACAGGTTCCCTTTACAAAGAAACACATGTGCGTTTCTCACTAAAGCATTTCATGAAGTTAATACACTTTCAAAAGAACGAGATTTTCTTTTAAAGTAAAGTTTGTACTGAGAAAAGCAACACTGCTCTCACTTCTAACAATTCTTTGATATGTTGCAAACAACTGCTTCTATTCTCTAACAACAAATGTGCGTTTCTCACTAAATCTTTTTATGAAATTAATACACTTTCAAAAGAATATTATTATCTTTCAAAGTAAAGCTTTTACAGAGAAAAGGAACAATTTCCTCACTTTTTGCAATGCTTTGATATGTCCCACAGGACTGCGTCTCTTTTCAGAGAAACACATGTGCTTTCCTTACTAAAGCTCTGCATGATATTAATACACTTAAAAAAGAACATGAATAACTTTCAGAGAAAAATTAGTACACAGAAAAGGAACCCTGATCTCACTTCTAACAATACTTTGACATGTTGCAAAGAACTGCTTTTCTTTACAAAGAAACACATGTGCGTGTCTTACTAATGCTTTTGATGAAATTAATACACATTCAAAGGAACGTGATTATCTTTCAAAGTAACACTAGTACAGAGAAAAGGAACACTGATATCATTTCTAACAATACTTTGAAATGTCCAAAACAACAGCTTCTCTTTACAAAGAAACATATGTGTGTTTTTCACTAAAGCTTTTCATGAAATTAATACTCTTTCAAAAGAACGCGATTATCTTTCAAATTAAAGCTTTTACAGAGAAAGGGAACACTGATATCACTTCTAACAATACTTTGACATTTCCCAAAAAAGTGCTTGTCTCAACAAAAACACATGTGGATTTTTTACTAAAGCTTTTCATGAAATTAATACTCTTTCAAAAGAATATGATCGCCGGGCGGTGGTGGCGCACGCCTTTAATCCCAGCACTTGGGAGGCAGAGGCAGGCGGATCTCTGTGAGTTCGAGACCAGCCTGGTCTACAAGAGCTAGTTCCAGGGCAGGCTCCAAAACCACAGAGAAACCCTGTCTCGAAAAAAACAAAAAAAAAAAAACAAAAAAAAAAAAACAAAAGAATATGATTATCTTTCAGGGTAACAATTGTACAGAGAAAAGAAACACTGATTATATTAGAAAATATAGCTAGTAGAGAGAAAAGGAACACTGATCTCACTTCTAAAACTACTTGTCTTAATAAAGAAATATATGTACATTTCTCACTAAAGCTTTTCATAAAATTAATACACTTTCAGGAGAACATGATTATCTTTCAAAGTAAAGCTTGTACAGAGCAAAGGAACATGGATCTCAGTTCTAACAATGCTTTGAATGTACCACGAACTAAGTCTCTTTTCAGAGGAACACATGTGCGTATCTCACTAAAGCTTTTCATGAAATTGATACACTTTCAAAAGAATGTGATTATCTTTCAAAGAAAAGCCTGTACAGAGAAAAGGAGAACTCATCTCAGTTCTAACAATGCTTTGACAAGTACCACAGAATGGCTTCACTTTTCAGAGAAACACATGTTCCTTTCACACTAAAGCTTTTCATGAAATTAATCCACATTCAAAAGAATGTGATTATCTTTAAAAGTAAAGCTTGTACAGAGAAAAGGAACACTGATCTCACTTCTAACAATACCTTGAAACGTACCACAGAACATCATCTCTTTTCAGAGAAACACATGTGCGTTTCTCACAGAAGCTTTTCTTGAAATTAATACACTTTCAAAAGAACGTGATCATCTTTCAAAGCAAAGCTTGTACCGAGAAAGGGAACACTGATCTCAGTTCTTACAATGCTATGACACGTACCACAGCACAGCGTCTCTTTTCAGAGAAACACATGTGCGTTTCTAAATAAAGCTTTTCATGAAATTAATACATTTTCAAAGGAACGTGATTATCATTCAAATTGAAGCTTGTAGAGAGAAAACGAACACTGATCTCACTTCTAGCAATACTCTGACATGTCACAAACAACTGCTTCTTTTTACAAAGAAACACATGTGCGTTTCTCACTAAAGCTTTAAATGAAATTAATACACGTTGAAAAGAAGGTAGTTATCTTTAAATTAAAGTTTGTACAGAGAAAAGGAACACTGATCTCACTTCTAACAATACTTTGAAACGTATCAGAGCTGCGTCTTTTTTCACAGAATTACATATGCGTTTCTCACTAAAGCTTTTAATAAATTAATACACTTTCAAAAGAAAGTGATTATATTTCAAAGTAAAGCTTGTACAGAGAAAAGGAACACTGATCTCAGTTCTAACAATGCTTTGACACGTACCATAGAAGTGCGTCTCTTCTCAAAGAAACACATGCGCCTTTCTCACGAAAGTTTTTCAAGAAATTAATACACATTCAAAAGAATGTGATTATCTTTAAAAGTAAAGCTAGTACAGGGAAATAGAACATTGATCTCATTTCTAACAATGCTTTTACATGGACCACAGAATGAGATCTCTTTTCAGAGAATCACATATACGTTTCTCACTAAAGCTTTTCATGAAATTACTACACTTTCAAAAGAACGTCATTATCTTTCAAAATAAAGCTTGTACAGAGAAAAGAAATACTGATCTCAGTTCTAACAGTCATTTGAAATGTCCCCATCAAATGCTACTTTTTTCAGAGAAACACATGTGCATGTCATACTAAAGCTTTTCATGAAATTATTATACTTTCAAAAGAACGTGATTATTTTCAAAGTAAAGGTTGTACAGAGAAAAGAAAACTGATCTCCCTTCTAACAACATTGACATGTCCAAAACAACTGCTTCTCTTTACAAAGAAACATCTGTGTGTTTCTTAATAAAGATTATCATGATATTAATACACTTTCAAAACAAATTGATTATCTTTTAAATTAAAGCTTGTACAGAGAATAGGAACACTGATCTCAGTTCTAACAGTGCTTTGACATGTACCAGAACACTGTGTCTTTTTTCAGAGAAACACATGTGCATTTCTTACTAAAGCTTTTCATGAAATTAATAGACTTTCAATGAACATTATTTGCTTTCTAATTAAAGCTTGGACAGAGAAAAAGAAAACTGATCTCACTTCTAACAATACATTGACATGTCCCAAACAACTGCTTGTCTTGACCAAGAAACACACCTACGTTTCTTACTAAAGCTTTTCATGAAATAATTACAATTTCAAAAAAACATGATTATTTTTCAAATAAAGCTTGTACAGTGAAAAGATGACACCAACAAACCAGAATCATAGCACATTTATTTTTGCAGAGGACAGAAGGCCACTGCTGCTCATTGTAGGAGTGGGTCTCTGTGGGGATCAGTCTAAAGGTTCAATAATCTAAGCTTTTTCAATCATAGCTCATAAAAGTATGCCCTCGGCATCATGGGGCAACGTGCCGCTGCAGTATTTCCCAAGCAATGGCTGCCCTTCAGGTCATAGGCATAGTGCACATAACAGGTAGGGCAGACGGCTGAGAAAAATGAGACTGCCTTGAGCTGTCTTTCAGACCTGATATATCCAGAAGCTCAGGACCAAGTTCATCAAATCTGCATAGAAGCACTCGGCATCCATCATGGTTCTCCAGAGGGACAGGATATGTCTCTTCGGTTAGCTTGTTCAGCTTGGCTGTGTGGTGAAGCAGTTGCTTCAGGACAGGTAAAGACAGGTCATTCATGTAAAACTCAATCTTGAGGAGCTGGGAGCATTGACTCAGGGCAGGCATCAAAGCACTAAATTGAGAATCCTCCAGCCGACATCTGGCCAGGTCAAGAGTTTCCAAGGTGTCTTTCACTTTCTCAAGGAGATAGCCAAGTGGCTTAATACACTTGTCCAACATTGTGTAAGACAAGTAGAGATGTTTAAGCGCAGAAAGGTTCAGGATTTGGGGCAGGTAATCCAAGTCTCTCTGTATGATGTAACAGTGAGTGATGGACAGGGTCTCCAAGGGCTTCTTCAGGCACCTAGAGAGAGAATGAGATTTCTGTCAAATGGTGTTGAAGAGGATGGTTAGAACTGACAATGTAGCAGATGGTACCTCTCCTGCATTCATTCTGAAGGAGGTCAACCCCCTTGTCTCTCCCTTTTGTGGTCAGCTCACAAAAGTCACAGAAATCTATCATGGGCCAGGCTCAGGCCACAGGAGAAAACCCAGCAATTTTCCTCTCAGGAGGAGTGAATATGGTGACTGTAAGCTGACTGTAAGGATTACCTACCCCCAAGCGAGCTTCAGCGACACTCTCTTAGGGGCCTCTGACAGTGAGACCAGCATCTATCCCTGGTGCATGAGCTAGCTTGTTGGAGCCCATTCCATATGGTGGGATGCCATGCTCAGCATTAACGCAGCTGGGAGAATCTCGGTCCTGCCCCAACTTAGTGTGCTGAACTTCATTGACTCAGCATAGGAGCCCTCACCCATATGAAGTGAATGAGGAATGGTTGGGAGGGGAAGTGACGGGATTGATGAGAAGATTGTTGGAAAAGAGACATGTAGTGGAAATATAAATTGAAAAAAAATATTTTTAAAATATAACCGAAAGAAGAAAGGAATCAATATTTGACCAAATATTAAAATATCTAGAATAAAAGAAAGAAAAAAGTGACCTGCATCCAGGCAAGGTGGCACAAGAATTTAATTCCAGCACCGGGGAGGTAGAGACAGGTGGATCTCCGAGCTCAAGGCCAGCTTTGCCTCGGAACTAGCTGTTCCTCTGAAAAGAAATCTCAGACAGGTGTGGCAGCTCTCACACTGTAACACAAGGGTGACACAGGACTACTGTCGACAGTTGGAGTCCACTTTGGGCAAAATAAAGAGTGCCAGTCAATCTTTGATTCATGATGAAATCCTGTCTCAAAAAATTCAAACATCAGATATATAGATGAAAATTAACAGTTCAGTATTTCTGGACTGGAACAAGGAATGAATTATTTATTTATGTGTTTATGCTCTTCAAAGAGCAGATTCTCAGCTGGGCAGTAGTGGGTCGTGTTTTTGATCTCAGCATTTGGTAGTTAGAGGCAGGCGGATCTCTGTGAGTTTGAAGCCAGTATGTCTACAAGAGCTAGTTCCAAGACAGCTTCCAAATCTACAGAGAAACACTGTCTCCAGAAAAAAAGGAAAAGTATAAAGAATGGGTGGTGGTGGTGCACGCCTTTAATCCCAGCACTCAGGGGGGAGAGGCAGGTGGATCTCTGTGAGTTCGAGGCCTGCCTGGTCTACAAGAGCTAGTTCCAGGACAGGAACCAAAAGCTACGGAGAAACCCTGTCTCCAAAAATCCAACATATATAGAAAGAAAGAAAGAAAGAAAGAAAGAAAGAAAGAAAGAAAGAAAGAAAGAAAGAAAGAAAGAAAGATTCACTGTGTATCCTAGACTCTAGACTCTAGTCTAGGCTGACGTTGAACTCCAACGTGCCTGCCTCTGCCACCATAGGGTTGAGATTAAACATGTGTACCACTTCTGGCTGTTTTCAATGAATAAGTTAACCTTAGTTATAATCTATGTTTTTGCCTGTGTTTTGATCTGATCCAACATCAAAAAAATCCCAGATGGAGTAAGATTAGACTAAGTTTTAGGATCAGACTATGGAATTAGTCTGGGAGGGTGTGACTACAAAGGGGTGGGTTCAGTGGAAAGGGTTATAAAGAGTCAGAGCAGCCAGAGAAACCCACAGAGTCTCTGAAACCTGGAGATACAACGCTTCCCTGCCTGGATTTGGAGGCCTATCACCAGTATCCAACTCTGGTAAGTCCCTTAGCTCTACCATCTATGCAGCCCAGTCTAGCCTTGTCTGTGCTTCAAATACTGTGTGTATTCCTTTAGTTTGCAGGGAATTCTGTCTTTTGCTTGTGGAGGTTGTTTTAATTAATATTTATTTAGCTCTACATCGTTCTCTGCTCCCCTTCCTGCCTTTCCCCTCCTCCCTTTAATTCCTCCACAAAGACCCCATGCTCCCAATTTACTCAGGAGATCTTGTCTTTTTCTACTTTCTACTTCCCATGTAGATTGGATCTATGTAAGACTGTCTTGGTGTCCTCATTGTTGTCAAGCTTCTCTGGGTTTGTGGTTTGAAGGATGACTTTCTTTGCTTTATGCTTCTTAAAAACCACCTATGAGTGAGTACATGTGATAATTGTCTTCTGTTTCTGGGTTACTTCACTCAAAATAATGTTTTCTAGCTCCATCCATTTGCCTGCAAAATTCAAGCTGTTGCTATTTATATTTATTTATTTTTTCTGCTGTGTAGTACTCCATTGTGTAAATATACCACATTTTCCTTATCCATTCTTCGATCGAGGGGCATGTAGGTTTTTTTCCAGGTTCTGGCTATGATAACCAAAGCTGCTATGAAAAGAGTTGAGCATATGTCCTTGTGGCATGATGGAGCATTCTTTGAATATATACCCCCAAATGGTATTATTTGGTCTTGAGGAAGGTTCTTTCCTAATTTCCTGAGAAATCACCACACTGACATCCAAAGGGGTTGTACCAGCTTGTGTTCCTGCCAGCAATGCAGAAATGTTCTTTGTTTTCCCCAAAAACCTCTCCAGCATAAGTTGCCATTGGTGTTTTTGATCTTGGCCACTCTTTCAGGTGTAAGATAGTATATCAGAGTTTAGATTTGCATCTCTCTATTGATTAAGGGTGTTGAACATTTCCTTAAGTGTCTTTCAGCCATTTTAGATTCCTCTGAAAGTTGTCTGTTTAGGTCTGTACTCTATTTTTTATTGGATTATGTGTTCTTTGGGTGACCGTGTTCTTGAGTTCTTTGTATATTTTGGAGATCAGACTTGTCTGTGTGGTTAGTGAAGATCTTTCCCATTCTGTAAGCTGTCGTTTTGTCTTGTTGACCTTTGTCTTATTCCTGCTTTGCCTAAGTTTTCAGTTTCAGGAGGACCTGTCTGTGCTGCTGGGGTTATATTTATTTAGGAAGTGGTCTCCTGTGCCAATGCTTTCAAGTGTACTTCCCACTTTCTCTTTTTTCTTTTTCTTTTTGGTCTTTTCGAGACAGGGTTTCTCTTGCTTCTGTAGGCTGTCCTGGAACTAGCTCTTGTAGACCAGACTAGCCTCAAACTCACAGATCCACCTGTGTCTGCCTCCCAAGTGCTTGGATTAAAGGCGTGTGCCACCACAGCCCAGCTATAGAAAGGCATGCGGGATTAAAGGCATGTGCCACTTTGTCCCCAGAAACCATGCATTCTTATGCATGCCTTAAATCCCAGCACAATGGAGTCAGAGGGAGGGTGATCCCTGAGTTTGAGGTGAGCATACTCAACACGGTGAGTTCCATTCCAGCAGGTGTTGGCATGCTATTTGAGCCCAGCATGGAACAGATGGAGGTGGAGGCTAACCTGGTCTCCAGAGGGATCTCCAGGAGAGCCAGGGTTCACAGTGAGTTCCACAATGGCAGGGTTACTACCTTGTATCTAAATAGCAAATGAAACAAAGTAATTTGCATCTGCTGATTGATGCAGGGACTCCTCATCCTGGAGCCTATACTGTCCTCAAACTTGAAGAAAGCAGCCTGCTTCCATTTATTCAGTGTCCAAATGAAAAGGCTGAGCTATCCGCTGACATTTAATTAGAAATCCTGCCCCTTTCAGTCTTCCTAGTTTCAGAAGAACTCAGGAAGCTGTTCTGGTGCTCTAGAAGTATTAACAGTTGTAGTATTTATTGTTCTAGTGAGTTTCCTTCCTCTAGACTGTGAATTTTCCTTCCCATCTCTAGTCTTTTCTGTAGTGGCATTTTAGTTGTATTTTTTGTTTTTTTCGAGACAGGGTTTCTCTGGCTTTGGAGCCTGTTCTGGAACTAGCTCTTGTAGACCAGGCTGGCCTTGAACTCACAGATCCGCCTGTTTCTGCCTCCCAAGTGCTTGGATTAAAGGCGTGTGCCACCACAGATCAGCTTCGATTGTATTTTAATAAATAAAGCTTGCCTCTGGAGAGTAAAATTGCCACATTGGTCAGTCTTACAGCCAAGCAGTGGTAACACAGCCCTTTAATCCCAGTAGCATCACTAGTTGCCATAGAAAGCAGCAGTGCATGACTTTAATCCCAGCCCTAGAGAGGATTATAAAATGGAAGGAGACAGCTCTCACAGTCTCATTCTGAGATTCCTGGAGGCAAGGTCACCATTTTCAGTTTGAGCTTTAGGTAAGAAACAGAGACTGGCTGCATTGCTATTTAGATCTTCATGTTAAACTCTAATTTCTCTGAGTTTTTACTAATCCTGCTTCATTTAGCACCCAATTGTTTTGTATGCAAGTTTCTGAAAAAGTTGTTTGCCTGAGTCTTTTTGGCCACCATCCCAGGGAGACTTGGGACTGAAATTCTAGCTCCAGGAATTTGAGCCCAAACCTACCCACCTGTTTTTTTTTTTTTTTTTTTTTTTTTTTGGAGCTTCCTGACTAAGCCTTAGCAGCAATAAACTCCCAGAGGTTTTCTCTGTATTTTTGGATGTCCACAAACTCAGTGACACCCTGGCTTCGAACTCACAGAGATCTGCCTGTCTATGCCTCCCTAGTGCTGGGATTTAAGGCTTGTGCCCCTATGCCTGGTTTCCTCCCAGCTCTTTTGAGATTCTCTTTTACCTACACTTAAATGGTGTTAATGAGCAGTACACGGGCTTCTTGGTAGTGGCTAGGACCTTAACGCCAGACTTGTAACAAAAACATGGCTACCGCTAGTGTCACCATGAAGCTAGACTATTATTAGGAAGGCAAGGAATGAAGCAGAACCAGCTGCCAAAGCCGCAGCTCTAATCCTAGCCATGCTGTTTAGCAGATTAGAGACTCTGTGGTCAGAACAAGATAGAGATGCAGGAAGGCAGATTCAGGTATGGGGGAAAAGCCTACAAATGGTTTACAATGGGTTCAAAAATATATGTGGGCTTGCGAGAGAAAAAGGATGAAGCCCTTAAAATAAAACAGATGGGTGTGGCACACGCCTCTAATTATAACACTTGGGAAACAGAGGTAGGGAGAACTGAGTTCAAAACTAGCCTGCTCTAGAGTTAGATCCAGGACAGCCAAAGAAACACAGAAAACCTATCTCAAAAAGCCAAAATCAGTGCTAAAAGACATTTGAGTAGATAGAAGTCTGCTGGATTAGTCCAACCTAGATATTTCAAAAAGGCTGTGAGTTCAAAAATTGTAATTCAAAGTATATTTTACTTTGGAGAAGTTTTGCTTTTGGTTCCACATGAAGTGAGAGGCTGAGGGTCCATTGAGTGTTTAAAAAAAATAAGGATTCTTCAAGAGAGACCCCCTGAAATATCTCATAGGGACAGATGGCCCAGATGATCCAACGTTTTAGAGCACCTCTGTTGCTGTTTCCTCTGAGTTCCATTTCCACAGTAGTTTCAAGACTGCTCCTGAGATGATCCAGCCTCACCGAATAATCCAGTCAGGACTTGACCATAATCCTAAATCTTCTTTGTGTTCCCCATAAGATTATCAGTTCCTCCAATCAGCAGGAAGTACCCTAGAAAACTATGCCCACATTTCCCAAAAATGGATTATGGATGGTCTGTCTTTGTTTTGTGTGTTGGTTACAAGTTACGGATAATGGTCAGGAAAACAACTAAACAAAGGAAATTAGATTCAATGTTTTTGTGAGACGAGGTTTCTCTACATAGCTTTGTAGGCTGTCCTGGCAGTAGCTCGGTAGACCAAGCGGGCCCTGATCTGAGAGATCTGCCTGCCTCTTCCTCCTGAATGTTGGATTAAAGGTCCGTGCCACCCCGCCAACCTCCCATTGACAATGCTGATCTTTTGGTGAATTTAAGATAGGTATTTTTCTTTGGTGTGGGGGATACAGAGTTTATTAGTGGGTGATGTAAGGAAAAAGGGGAAGGGAGAGAGGGAGAGAGAGAAAAGGAGAGAGAGGCAGTAGCCACTTTTCTGAAGTGAGACTGGGAGAGAGAGAGAGAGAGAGAGAGAGAGAGAGAGAGAGAGAGAGAGAGAGAGAGAGTGGGAGAGGGAGAGGGAGAGGGAGAGAGCTAGCTGATCTACATATTTTTGAGCATGCCTTAAATCCCCGCAGTAGGGAAGCAGAGGAAGGCTGATTCTTACTGGTGAGTTTGAGATCAGCCTATGCTTCACAGTGAGTTCTAATCCAGGAGGTGTTGGAATGCTATTTCATCCCAGCATGTAGCAGACACGGGGAGGTGGATGTCTGAGTTCGAGGCCACCCTGGTCTACAGAGATTTCCAGGACAGCCAGGGTTCACAGTGAATTCCAAACAGCCAGGGTCACTATCTAGTTTTGAAATTGAAAATGAAAAAATAAAAAGATTTTGCATCTGTCGATTGATGCATGGAGCCTATAGTGTCCTAGAATTTACAGAAAGCAGCCTGCTTCCATTCAGTGTCCAGCTGACATTTAATTAGAAATCCTACCCCCTTCAGACTTACTAGTTTCAGAAGAACTCAGGAAGCCATTCTGGTGCTCTAGAAGTAAACAGTTGTGGCAGTGTTCTAGTGAGTTTCCTTCCTCCAGAATGTGAATAATCATTTCCATCTCTAGTCCTCTCCTTTTTAGTTTTATTTTTCTTTTTTGCCTGTTGTCCTCCTGTTTCTTTGGAGAGACTGCACACCACAGAGAGGTGAATCATGGCTTTAACTCCAGGAGAAGGTGATCAAAATTGGTCAATGGAGATCTCAACAATCCCTCAGCACTGACTGCCCTGACAGCTCCCTGTGTGTGCAGAAGGACTTCCTAAGTTTACAATCATTAATGGTCTCTTTCTTTGCCTGCTTCCCCAGTCACAATGAGAGATCAAGCCCCACCAACACTCCAGCAGCTAGCGTTCGAGAGCCTACTGAAGAAGGAGGCCTTGGCCATTTCTGGTCTGGCAGACTGGCCCTGGTTCCTGTTCCCAGCAGCATTTGAGAGGGCCTTCAGGAACAATCAGACCAACATCCTGCGGGCCATGGTGCCTGCCTGGCCATTCACATGCCTTCCTGTAGGAATCCTGATGAAGAAGCCACACCTGGAGACTTTGAAAGCTCTGCTTGATGGACTAGATGTGCTGATTACAGAGGAGCCTTGCCCCCTGTAAGCAAGGTCCAGTTCTGTTGGAGGAGGCTCTGTGTGAACAAAGCAAGACCATGTGGAGCCAAGGATTATTTGATCAAAGAGGGTTGGGAATTCTAATAGCATCTGCTTAGAGGAATTCAGAGGCTTTGGCCTGGTCTCAGCCATCTTGGCAATAATAATGTGGAGAACACGAGAACAGCCACTGAGCAATCCCTCAAGGGTGTCTGTCACTCAAAGTTCCAGGTGGAATGAGGCTGGGATTAAGGGGAATGGAAGGATGTGGGACAGGGCTGAGGATGCCTCCCTGGTAAAGTTCTCTTTATACTGAGCCTGAGGTCCTGGTTTTCATTCTATGCATAGGAAAAAGCAAACTTTTGGAAGGGAGAGCTGAAGTGTGAGATGTGGATAAGAAGAAGACTGTATTATGTATGGTATTTGCTGAGATTGCTACCTGTTTCTCCCACAGCCGCGGAAAAATCAGAGTGCTGGATTTGACAAATAGGGATTCCTGTGTCAATTGGAGTCAATCCTGTGAAAGGGAATTCTTTCTTCAGTTCAGGAGAGAGAAGACAGTGGAGACGTGTCCTTACTCGCAAGTAAAGAAATATTTAAATGTCATAACTGACCTAAATATCATGAAGAGTGAGTGTGATGAATGTCCCACATACTTGTGGCGATGGGCCCAGCAGAGACAAAATTCTGTTCGTTTGTGCTGTCCAAAGATCGATATTTTGAGATCAAAATACTTTCCCACAGCCATAGACTTCTTAAAGTCTGTAGATCTCCACTGTGTATGGGAGCTGAGTTTGAGATATACATGGATAGAAAGCATGGCTTCTTTTGGACCGTACCTGAGACAGATGAGAAACCTTCACACACTCAGTTTGTCATACATTCGGAAGGATTCAAGCATCAGTGGATCTGAAGAGCTGGAAGAGGAGTGCATGAACAAATTCGTATCACAATTACCCCAATTCCACTGTCTCCAGCATCTCTATATCAACGATTCTCCTGCTCTAGTTGGCAGCCTGGCTGATTGTCTCAGGTAAGGAAGGATAAAGAGAGGTTCTCCAGACAAATAACCCACCTTTTGCTTATAGGTTAGGAGGTCCTTGAACGTCAGGCTATGCACTATCAACCTTGTACATCCAAGGAGATGAGCTCTGTGCCAAGCCACCTGCGACCAGCCCCAAGGGTGCCGATAATTGCTCATTAGAGAAAGGTTGTTGGGTGCATAGAAAGAGATTGAGTTAGTGGGAAATGGGTGACACCTGCATTGAAGTTGTGGGACCAGGAAATGGCAATGTTGAGGAAAGGACATTAGGGGAACCGAAAGGGAAACAGTTGTGGTGTCGCTGAAGCTTGCTTGTTGTGGGTAGTCCTTACAGTCACCATATTCACTCCTCCTGATAGGAAAATCACTGGGTTTTCTCCTGTGGCCTGAGCCTGGCCCATGCTAGACTTCTGTGATTTTTGTGAGCTGACCACAAAAGGGAGAGTCATGGGGGTTGACCTCCTTCAGAATGAATGCGGGAGAAGTACCATCTGCTACATTGTCAGTTCTAACCATCCTCTTCAATACCATTGGAAAAAATCTCATTCTCTCTCTAGGCGCCTGAAGAAGCCCTTGGAGACCCTGTCCATCACTCACTGTTACATCATACAGAGAGACTTGGATTACCTGCCCCGGTGCCTGAACCTTTCTTCGCTTAAACATCTCTACTTGTCGTACACAATGTTGGACAAGTGTATTAAGCCACTTGGCTATCTCCTTGAGAGAGTGAAAGACACCTTGGAAACTCTTGACCTGGCCGGATGTCGGCTGGAGGATTCTCAATTTAGTGCTTTGATGCCTGCCCTGAGTCAATGCTCCCAGCTCCTCAAGATTGATTTTTACAGGAATGAACTGTCTCTACTTGTCCTGAAGCAACTGCTTCACCACACAGCCAAGCTGAACAAGCTAACCAAAGAGACATACCCTGTCCCTCTGGAGTACTATGATGGATGCCGAGTGCTTGTACGCAGATTTGATGAACTTGGTCCTGAGCTTCTGGATATACTCAGGTCTGAAAGACAGCTCAAGGAAGTCTGTTTTTTCGCAGCCATCTGCCCTACCTGTTATGTGCGCTATGTCTATGACCTGAAGGGCGGCCGTTGCTTGGGAAATAATGCCGCGGCACGTTGCCCCGTGATGCCAATGGAATACTCTTATGAGCTATGGTTGAAAAGGTTTGGATTATTGAACCTTTAGACTGCTCCCCACAGAGACCCCCACCATGAGTAGCAGTGCCCTTCTGTCCACGGCACAAAATAAATGTGCTATGATTCTGATTTGCTGGTGTCAGCTTCACAGCAAACAGTCAACTCATTCCCAGCATTCTCTGTTTCTGTTTTTTCTTTCTTCATCCTACTCACCTAGTAAGTCTCAAAGCTCTATGGGCCATGAAATTCTTTGGGACCCAGGGCACATGACTTTGGATCCTTCAATGTAGTCGTCTGAGTTCTAAGATTGCTAATCATTACCAGGAGGCCCGGTTTGTAAGCCTCATAGCAGTGGGGCCTTATTCTTCAAAGCTCCTACCCTGTGGTTGTAGCTGGTGTCTTTCACATAAAAACCTCCTTTACAGGGGCTGAGGAGATGGCTCAGTAGTTAAGAGCACTGACTGCTCTTCCAGAGGACCTGTGTTCAGTTCCTAGCAGCCACATGGTAGCTCAACTCTCTGATCTGGTCTCCTCTTCTTGTGTGACAGGCAGAACACTGCATCATAATAATATACATAATAGTAATCATAATCCTTGAAAAATATTCATTCCTTGGGCATGTTTCATTTTCTTGGTCTCGAAGAAGTGTCCTTTTAGCCCTGCAACTGTATTTTCTATATTTTGGTGTTGCTGTCCCTGATGCTACTCTATTCCCTTTGTATAATTTGGTGGCACATTTTTCTTAATCTTACTTATTGTTGTTAGAAAATGATGAATAGAAATCCTACACTCAATCATCACAGGTATTATGCGCTTATTTCTCTAAACTATGACGGAAGGAATATTCAAGGATACTACACACCCAAGTAATATTGGGTACCAAGTGATAACCAAGAGGGACAATGTCCTTGTATTAGACCCTTGCTAGAATTTCAAGTTGACATTATTTACAATACACCAACATACAGAGACCTAATCTCACAGTGAGATGGGCACATTGGAACCCCAAGATATGTATTTCCTCATACACCCAGAAGAGTTTGTATACTGGATAGGAACAGCACTTTCTTTAACATATCCCCTGGAAGAGAGATGTCAAATGGCATTCAATAAGAGTCTTACATCAATCCATCTGCTGAGATCTGAACCCACTCTCAGTTGTTGCAGCTTTTTATGTTCTCAACAGAGTGTCACACCCTGTTTAATGCCTGTATGCATGGCAGACAGTAATATGCCCATTTAAAAAATGCATCTCCACCTCTTTCATTCTCTCTCTCTCTCTCTCTCTCTCTCTCTCTCTCTCTCTCTTTCTCTCTATCTCTCTCTCTCCCTCTCCTGTTTCTGCAGATCCTGTCCCCAGGGACTTGTCCCTTCCCTGTCCTTTTCCCTTCTGTCAGTAACTTTGTTGTAATAAGAGCGGCGGAGCTGCGTCTCCGGCACCCGGCCGCCCACATGGCTAGCTTATGCCCCGAAATAATTATACGGAAACTGTATTTTTTTAATTACTGTCTGGCTCATTAGTTTTAGCCTCTTATTGGCTAGCTCTTACATATTGATCTAACCCATTTTTAATATTTTGTGTAGCACCACGAGCTGGCTTACCAGGAAAGATCTTAACCTGCGTCTGTCTGGAGTGGGAAAATCATGGCGACTCACTCACTCGGCTCCTTTTTCCCAGCATTCTCTTCTGTCTACTCCACCCACCTAAGGGTTGGCCAATCAAATGGGCCAAGACAGTTTTTTTATTAGTTAACCAATGACCTTCCTCCATCATAACTTATCACTCAAATTCTTTCTGCATAACCCTTTTGTCTGTCCATCACTTGCCTTGGACTCTAACCTGCCACCAAGGCAAACACTTGTAAAATAAAAACAAGTGAATCCTAACACATACACACACATACACACAAATAACCTACATGAACTAGAACAACCTCTCTCTCTCTCTCTCTCTCTCTCTCTCTCTCTCTCTCTCTCTCTCTCACACACACACACACACACACACACAAATAACCTACATGAACTAGAACGGCCTCCTTTAACAGTTGAACTGTTGAAATTTCACTATGGCATTCTCACACATACACATAATTTACTCTGCTCTTATTTGTTGACCTCCCCCATTCTCCTCCCTCTGTTTCTTTCCCATCGAAAGTCCATTACCTCCAAAAAGCTCAGGTCACCTGTATCTGTGGGTTTTCCCATCATGTTCTTGCCCACCCTCCCCCCTTGCTCATATAGTCCCTTAAACTCTCTTCAACTGGTCTCCCAGAGCTCGGCCCAGTGGTTGGCTGTGGATCTCTGCATCTACTTCCATTGGGTACTGGATGAACGTTATATGATAACAATTAGGGTAGTCACCAATCTGATTACAGGGGAAGGGCAGTTCAGGCACTCTCTCCAGAATTTCTAGGAGACTTGTGGATCTTTGCAAATTTCCCTAGCACCAGGACTCTCCCTATCCCATAGGGTCTCTTCTATCAAAATATCTCTTTTCTTGCTGTGCCCCTCCATCCTGCCCCCATCTCAGCCATTTAATTCCTCATGTTTCAAGCCCCTCATTCCCTCTCTTTTACTCTCTCCACAGTTGACCCAGGATATCTCATCTATTTCCTCTTCCCAGGGAGATACATGTGTCCCAATTAGGGTCCTCCTTGCTATGTAACTTCTCTGGAGCTGAGAATTGTAGTGTGGTTATTCTTTGCTTTACATCTACTGTTCACTTATGATTGAATACATACCATATTTGTCGTTCTGAGTCTGGGTTACCTCACTCAGGATGGATTATTTTTTTAGTTCCATTCATTTGCCTGCAATTTTCATGATATAAATGTTTTTCTGCTGAATAATACACCATTGTGTACATATATCACATTTTCTTTATCCATTCTTCAGTGGAGGGTCCATCTAGGTTGTTTTCAGGTTACTGGCTATGGAGAGGATTTTCAGGTGCTTCCTTGTGGACTGATGAAGTCTTTGCTAGAGCACTGAATTTCCACCAGATTTGAGGACAGGATCTAGCTGCCTAGCTGCTTACTCAAGACACACTACCTTCATTCTAAGCAGGAATCTTAATCATCTTTGCTCTTCTCTGAGTGTTATCTGTTTGGGTGGGGCTTCACCTCAGCCCTTGGCATGTTTTGGAATGTTGGGTTCAAAGTTCCATTTCAAGCCTTTTCCATTGGAGGTTGCCTCAGTCCAAACTCCATGTCCAAGAAAGGCCACCAAAGAGTGAACCTTTCCCCAGAAAGGGTCAAGACCTCTCCAACAGGGTATTTAAACTGTCCCCAGAAAAGAACACGTGGTCTTTCTGGCTCTCCTTTTCCCTCTTTGTGGTTTCCCAGAGGGCCACCTGGGACGACTGGCATTAATTAAACCTGGACTTTTTCTAATTTGGTTTGATTTGGTATGATTTTTATTATTGTTTCATCTGGGAAGTGTGTTGTGCTGCAAAAACTTTACATTGGCCTCCTTGAACAGTGGGAGAAAGAGCAGCAGCATTGGCAGATCCTGCAGAGGAAAGATGGTCAAGGCCTCATTCCTCACCAGGGTCTGCACTCCCAGTTGTAGGATTGTGGGTGGGCCTGGAACGTCATTCTGATGGATGTTTAGGGAGATGGTCCTGAGGAAGAATTTAGTTGAAAATATATTTTCAGAATCTTTCTTATGAAGCTCTTTCCCCTCACAGTGAATACCTGTCACCACTCTGGCCTTGATGGAGACTGGCTTTGCTCATTAGTCACTATTTGGTGGTCTCAAAGGCAAACTTGCTACCCTGGCAGCATGTGGAGCTTCTCACAATCACATTCACCATTGTGCCATCCAGTCCCAACTTCTGCTACTCTGAAGCCCATTGCCTTTTGGAAGGGGAACTCCAGGGAAGGAAAAATCTGAGCTCCTCTCCTCATGGCAGAAAAGATCCTAACCACCTTTCAGAGACAATGGAGTTGTGATATGCCCACCCTACCAATATTCTGATTTCAAATGACTGATCCTGCCTGGCAGGGACTGAGGACAATCTGTGAAATGGGCTCGTTGCCTTTAATTTTCAAAGATTTAGCTCCTGGTTTAAGGAACGTATAACATACATCTTTGGAATAGACAGTGCACTGGGTATATGTTTGTGGGGACAGTAGTGGGGGTTCAAGTCTATTTAGCATCTTTTTTTTTTTCATTTTCCTAATTATGTACCATAGCCAGCTATGTAGTCCAGGCTGGACTCAAGTCACCCTAAGACCCTAGAGTTAGACACTAGCCAATCTGGTGTGACCTTATTTCCCAGTGTGGTGTCATTCAAACATTGGCCTTTCAAATACTGCATGATATCAGTGTGGTTTGCAAGAACCTAATATTTCATTACGTTAGAGGCAAATGCAGGAGTAATTCCATGCAGTCTAGTCTATATTTTGAGTTTGAGGACAGGCTAGTAGTAGAGGTTATAGGAACAAAAATAAGCAGGAATGTTAGGGATTGATGAGTCCCTTTGATTTTGACTGAGGTTGTCTGGTGCTGCGGTTTGATTCAGGTCCTGGCCTGTGTTAGACAAATATACTACCTCTGAGCTGCATTCAACTCACTAATTTCCTTTTATTTTACATAGAGACAAAGTCACTTCATATACCCAGGCCATCCTAGAGCAGGAACTTTGTTTCCTCACATCTCTAGTGCTAGGATTCCAGCATTGTGCAAGCAGCCTACATGGCTTCATTTTATGTCAGTTTGAGGAGTGATCTTGTCAAACTGACCAGGATGAAGCACCTGCACCCCAACAGGCACTGTCAGAAGAATCACTGTCTTGGGGCCCGTCTTAACAAAACCATCCCCAATCTTGTTTTTATGATACTGTTAAAAATTCCATCTATCATCTGGGTTGTGGTGGCACAGGCCTTTAATCTCAATACTTGAGAGGCAGAGGAGACCCACCTGGTTTACAGAGTGATTTCTAGGATGTTCATTTCTACTGCCTTGGAAAACAAAATGAATTTTTTCTTCAATTAAAGCACAAAAGTGCATCCAATAAGTTGTAATTCCTGGGATTACAAACACCTGAAATAACAATGATTCCATAACTGAAAGTAAAAGACCTGGATAAACCCAGAGCTTCTAGCAGGAAAAATAGATTAAAAAGGTTCAGCAGGAAGAGAAGAGCCAATATCTCTTTTAGCCAGTTCAGTGACTCTGTTTCAAGAACTAACTGAAGATAAAGTTAGATTATAATCTTGAGAACAATCTTGAGAAACAGGGAGTAACCCCCTTGTGATTATCTCTGATATTTTCAGAATTTGTCAATGATCTCTGGTATTTTCAGAATTTTTCAATGATCACTGGTATTTCCAGAATTTTCCAATGATGCCTACCCTACCTCCTTTGGATTACTGTGTTATGGGTTTTCCCTTAAATACCCCTTCTCCCAGCAACTCAGGTTCGAAAACTAAACACTGGAAAATGTGCTTTTCATACTAAAGTTTTTAATGAAATTAATACACTTTCAAAAGAACGTGATTTTCTTTCAAAGTAAAGCTTGTACTGAGAGAAGGAACACTGATCTTACTTCTAACAAAAGGTTTTCATGAAATTAATACACTTTCAAAAGAACGTGATTATCTTTCAAAGTAAAGCTAGTAGAGAGAAAAGGTACACTGATCTCATTTCTAACAATGCTTTGAGACGTACCACAGAACTGCGTCTCTTTTCAGAGAAACACATATGCGTTTCTCATAAAAGCTTGTCAAGAAATTAATACACTTTCAAAAGAACATGATTGTCTTTCAAAGTAAGCATGTACAGAGAAAAGGAACACTGCTCTCACTTTTAACAATAGTTTTACATGTCCCAAACAACTGCCTCTCTTTTCTAAGAAACAAATGTGTGTTTCTTACTAAAGTTGTTCATGAAATTAATACACTTTCAAGAGAAAGTGATTATCTTTCAAAATAAAGCTTGTACAGAGAAAAGAAACACTGATCTCACTTCTAACAATACTTCGAAATGTCCCAAACAACAGCTTCTCTTTACAAAGAAACACATGTGCATTTCTCAATAAAGCTTTTCATGAAATTGATACACTTTCAAAAGAACATGATTATCTTTCAAAGTAAAGCTTGTGCAGAGATAAGGAACACTGATCTCACTTCTAACGATACTTTGAAATGTCCCAAACAACAGCTTCTCTTTACAAAGAAACACATGTGTGTTTCTCAATAAAGCTTTTGATGAAGTTAATATACTTTCAAAAGAACATGATTATCTTTCAAAGTAAAGCTTGTACAGAGAAGGAGAAAACTGATCTCACTACTAACAATAATTTGACATATCACTAACAACTGCTTCTCTTTACAAAAAAACACATGTGCGTCTTGCTAAAACTTTTCATGAAATTAATACACTTTCAAAGAAAGTTATTACCTTTCAAAGTAAAGCTTGTACAGAGAAAAGGAACACTGTTCTAACTTCTAACAATTCTTTGATATGTCGCAAACAACTGCTTCACTTTTCAAACAACAAATATGCGGTTCTCACTAAAGCTTTTCATGAAATTAATACAATTTCAAAAGAATATTATTATCTATCAAAGTAAAGCTTGTACAGAGAAAAGGATCAATTCTCTCACTTTTTGCAATGATTCGACATGTCCCACAGAACTGTGTCTCTTTTCGGGGAAACACATGTGCTTTTCTTACTAAAGCTTTTCATGAAATTAATACATTTTCTAAAGAACATGATTACCGTCCAAAGTAAAGCTTGTACCAATAAAAAGGAACACTGATCTCACTTCTAAAAATACTTTGCTAAGATTCAAACAACTGCGTGTCTTGACAAAGAAAAATATGTACGTTTCTCACTAAAGCTTTTCACGAAATTAATACACGTTCAAAAGAACGTGATTATCTTTCAAAGTAAAACTTGTACAGAGGAAAAGAACACTGATTTTACTTCTGACAATATTTTGACATGTTGCAAACAACTGCTTCTCTTTACAAAAAAAACACGTGTCTGTTTCTTACAAATCTTTTCATGAAACTATTACACTTTCAAAGAACATAATAATCTTTCAAAGTAAAGCTTGTACAGAGAATAGGTTCACTACTCTCACTTATAACAATACTTTGACATGTCCCAAACAACTGCTTGTCTTGACAAAGAAATACATGTCCTTTTCTCACTAAAGCATTTCATGATTAATACACTTTCCAAAGAACGTGATTATCTTTCAAATAATTGTGGCGGCGCAAATGAATGTAGACAGATTATATAGATATATACAGCTTTAATAAGGAAATAAACTTACAGGACCACAGGTTCCCGCGGTGTACCGGAAAAGCGGAGCAAAAGAAAAGGGCTGCTGGGCTCACGCCCGGCAGATTTATCCGTAAACATTAGCTCGAGGCGAACACACCCCCAATGGGTGGGGCTATGTCCCTACATCTCCCCCTTTTGTCTAAATAAGATAAAACCAAACCAAATACAACTATATACAATAATAACAAATAATAAATATAACAAAAAATATTGAGAACAAAACTTTTGTTAAACATTTTATCTCAAGGAGTCTAAATAACATAGAGAGTAACTATAATTATATAATCTTTAACTCCGTCAAAGATCTGAGAAGGGAATAAAGATTACTTAACAATCGAGAGATATCCAAAATGTGTAACAATTGACAGAGACAACTGACTACCTGGGCAATCACCCAAAGTCTCGTTTGTAATGTTGAGTCAACCAACTTTGGCTAAGGCCTAACATAACTGGCATACTATTATTAAAGGTAAGGAACTTTCTTAGGACTATCCTACCCTGTCTTGGCAAGATAAGACAATCCTGTTTTATCCACTTAGGGATATTTTGTATCTTTGTCAGAAGTTGAGGTATGGGCTTTTTTTAACCCAAAGGCCAGTTTTGCCAAGAAGACAAGCTCCCAGTGGAGTGTCTTTGGTGTTTAACGTTCTCTCGGGAGTAGAGTGGTGTTGCCAGGAGTAATTGTGTCTCTTTGGCATAGAAATTTTAGGTTAGATTAAAGGCCATTATCTACAGCTCTTTGAAGAGGCTGAAGATCATACTATCTATACTAAATATAATCTCTATGTAACTAAAAGACCTGATAAACTTAAAAATAAATATGACAAACATATAATTTTTAATACCTATCTAACTTTGAAGACTAAAAGAATAAACAACTGTGCAATATATGAAGACAATGATCTTTAACTGTAAACAATGTCATAGTATTAGAGGTAGAAATGTACAATGTAATATGGTAGATGTATCAATACAATATGGACAAAGTTATAAGCATACTCATACAAAAATAGAGGTAGGAACACTCATATTCAATATTCAACATATCAATATACAAGAAACAGTACCAGTACAATTTTCTATAGACAGTAATTTACAAATACCAATCATCCCAAAAAACCAGTTACCCCCTTCTTCTTCCTCTTTGTTTTCTGTCTGGAGAACTTTAAACTGATTTTTGAGAAGATTGTTGTCATTTTTAATTGTTTTTAAACGTTTAACCTTGTCTTGTAAAGACTTTATTATATTTTTATTATCAAACCATACAGTACCAAGGAAAACTATGAATCCCAGAAAGATCCATATCTGTGGGCTGACAGACACTTCTTGTAAAATCTCCCACATGGTACAACTGAAAAGGCTGTTAAAGTCTTGAATGGTAATGTTTTTAGACTTTTTTTTATTTATAAAAGAAAATTATGTACCTGTAATGAAGTTTTCCTGCCAGTGGTGGCTAAAGAAATGCACCTGAGTCCACGTGGTCTAAGCCAGAGCCGGTCTGAAACAATTAACTCAAAACAAAAATTATTGTACTGCCTGTTAAGGGAAGGGGTTGGTGGCTTTTACTTTAAAACCGCGGGTGCTTCACTTAAATCAGGCAGTGAGGGTTTGGAAGAAGCAGGGAGCTATTAACTGCTCTGTGGGGGGTCGCTGCTCTGCGACTGTAGTGGCCTGGAGTGGGGGAAGGGAAAGCGAGCAGGGAGCGCGCTGTAAATCGCCTTCCTGAGCTCAGGCAACTAGCCGGGAAAGGTGGAGCTTGCGCCCCCCCTGTGCCGGGTCGGGGGCAAAATAGCCCCACGTTGGGCGCCAAATGTGGCGGCGCAAATGAATGTAGACAGATTATATAGATATATACAGCTTTAATAAGGAAATAAACTTACAGGACCACAGGTTCCCGCGGTGTACCGGAAAAGCGGAGCAAAAGAAAAGGGCTGCTGGGCTCACGCCCGGCAGATTTATCCGTAAACATTAGCCTGAGGCGAACACGCCCCCAATGGGTGGGGCTATGTCCCTACAAATAATCAAAGTAAAGCTTGTACAGAGAAATGGAACACTGATATCACTTCTAACAATACTTTGATAGGTCGTAAAGAACTGCCTCTCTTTACAAAGAAACACATGTGCGTTTCTCATTTAAACTTTTCATGAAAATAATACACTTTCAAAAGGACACGTTTATCTTTCAAAATAAAGCTTGTACGGAGAAAAGGAACCCTGATCTCACATCTAAGCATACTTTGAAATGTCCCAAACAACAGCTTCTCTTTAAAGAAACACATTTGCGTTTCTCTTTAAAGCTTTTCGTGAAATTGGTACACTTTCAAAAGAAGGTGATTATCTTTCAAAGTAAAGCTTGTACAGAGAAAAGAAACACTGATATCACTTCTAACAATACTTTGAAATGTCCCAAGCAATAGCTTCTTTTTACAAAGAAACACATGTTTTTTTCTTACTAAAGCTTTTCATTAAATTAATACACTTTCAAAATAATGTCATTATCGTAGAGAGTAAAGCTTGTACAGAGAAGAGAAACACTGATTTTATTTCTCACAACTTTGACATGTCCTAAACTACAGCTTCTCTTTACAAAAAACACGTTTTTTCTTACTAAAGCTTTTCATGAAATTAACACACTTTCAAAATATCATGATCATCTTAGAAAGTAAAGATTGTACAGAGAAAAGAAACACTGATCTCGTTTCTCAAATTACTTTGATATATCCTAAACAACAGCTTTTCTTTACAAAGAAACACATGTGCGTTTCTCAATAAAGCTTTTGATGAAGTGAATACACTTTCAAATGAACATGATTATCTTTCAAAGTAAAGCTTGTACAGAGAAGGAGAATACTGATCTCACTTCTGACAGTTCTTTGACATGACACAAAGAACTGCTTCTCTTTTCAAACAACAAATGTGCGTTACTCACTAGGCTTTACATGAAATTAATACAATTTCAAAAGAACATTATTATCTATCAAAATAAAGCTTCTACAGACTAAAGGATCAATTCTCTCACTTTTTGCAATGATTTAACATGTCCCACAGAAATGTGTCTCTTTTCAGAGAAACACATGTGCTTTTCCTACTAAAGCTTTTCATGAAATTAATACACTTTCAAAAGAACGTGTTTATAGTTCAAAGTAAAGCTTGTATGGATAAAAGGAACACTGATCTTACTTCTGAAAATACTTTGATAAGATTCAAACAACTGCTTGTCTTGACAAAGAAACATATGTACATTTCTCACTAAAGCTTTTCATGAAATTGATACACTTTCAAAAGAATGTAATTATCTTTCAAAGAAAATCTTGTACAGAGAAAAGGAACCCTGATATCACTTCTAACAATACTTTGACATGTTCCAAACAACAGCTTGTCTCAAGAAAGAAACACATGTGGATTTTTTTACTATTGCTTTTCTTGAAATTAGTACACTTTCAAAAAAACATGATGATCTTTCCAGGTAAAAGTTGTTCAGAGAAAAATAACACAGATCTCACTTCTAACAAGACTTTGACATGTCGCAAACAACTACTTCTCTTTACAAAACAACACATGTGTGTTTCATACTAAAGTTTTTAATGAAATTAATACACTTTCAAAAGAATGTGATTTTCCTTCAAAGTAAAGCTTGCACTGAGAGAATAAAAACTGATCTTACTTCTAACAAAAGGTTTTCATGAAATTAATACACTTTCAAAAGAACGTGATTATCTTTCAAAGTAAAGCTAGTAGAGAAAAGGTACACTGATCTCATTTCTAACAATGCTTTGACACATACCACAGAACTGTGTCTCTTTTCAGAGAAACACATGTGTGTTTCTTACTAAGCTTTTCATGAAATTAATACACTTTCAAAAGAACATGATTATCTTTCAAAGTAAAGCTTACACAGAGACAAGGAAGACTTATCTCACTTCTAACCATACTTTGACATGTCTCAAACTACAGCTTCTCTTTATAAAGAAACAAATGTGCCTTTCTTACTAAAGTTTTTCAAGAAATTAATACACTTTCAAAAGAACATGATTATCTTTCAAAGTAACTTTTACAAAGAAAAGGAACACTGATCTCACTTCTAACAATATTTTGAAATGTCCCAAAACAACAGCTTCTCTTAACAAAGAAAATCTCGTGTGTTTCTCACTAAAGCTTTTCATGAAATGAATACTCTTTCAAAAGAACGTGATTATCTTTTAAAGTAAAGCTTGTATAGAGAAATGGAACACTGATATCCCTTCTAACAATACTTTGACATGTCCCAAACATCTTCTTGTCTCAACAAAAACACATGTGGATTTTTTACTAAACCTTTTCATGAAATTAATACACTGTCAAAAGAACATGATTATCTTTCAGAGTAACAATTGTACAGAGAAAAGAAACACTGATCTCACTTCTAACAATACTTTGACATGTCCCAAACAACAGCTTCTCTTTACAAAGAAACACATGTATTTTTCTTACTAAAAGTTTTCATTAAATTAACACACTTTCAAAATAATGTGATTATCTTAGAAAGTAAAGCTTGTACAGAGAAAAGAAACACTGATCTCAGTTCTAACAGTACTTTGACATGTCCAAAACAGCAGCATCTTTTTACAAAGAAACATAAGTGTGTTTCTAAATAAAGCTTTTGGCGAATTGAATTCACTTTCAAAAGAACGTGATTATCTTTCAAAATGAAGCTTGTACAGAGAAAAAGAACACTGATCTCACTTCTGCCAATAGTTTGATATGTTGCAACCAACTGCTTCTCTTTACAATTAACACATGTTTTTTTCTTACTAAAGCTTTTCAGAAATTAAATCACTTTAAAGAATGTGATTATCTTAGACTGTAAATGTTATACAGAGAAAAGAAACACTGATCTAGTTTCTAACAGTACTTTGACATGTCTCAAACAAAAGCTTCTCCTTACAAAGAAACACATGTGCATTTCTCACTAAAGCTTTTCATGAAGTTAATACACTTTCAAAAGAATGTTATTTACTTTCATAGTAAAGCTTGTACAGAGAAGGGGGAACACTGATCTCACTTCTAACAATACTTTGATATGTCGCAAACAGCTGCTTCTCTTTACAAAAAACACATGTGTGTTTCATACTAAAGTTTTTAATGAAATTAATAAACTTTCAAAGGAATGTGATTTTCTTTCAAAGTAAAGCTTGTACTGAGAGAAGGAACACTTATCTTACTTCTAACAAAAGATTTTCATGAAATTAATACAATTTCAAAAGAAAGTGATTATCTTTCAAAGTAAAGCTAGTAGAGAGAAAAAAACCCTGATCTCATTTCTAAAAATGCTTTCACATGTACCACAGAACTGTGTCTCTTTTCAGAGAAACACATATGTGTTTCTTATTAAGCATTTCATGAAATTAATATGCTTTCAAAAGAACATGATTATCTTTCAAAGTAAAGCTTGTACAGAAAAAAGGAAGACTGATCTCACTTCTAACAATACTTTGACATGTCTCATACTACAGCTTCTCTTGATAAAGAAACAAATGTGCATTTCTTACTAAAGTTTTTCATGAAATTATTACACTTTCAAAAGAACAAGATTATATTTCAAAATAAAGTTAGTACAGAGAGAAGGAACACTGATCTCACTACTAACAATACTTTGACAAGTCCCAAACAATAGCTTCTTGTCATACCTTTACAACAGTAAAGAAATATTTAAATGTCATAACTGACCTAAAGTTCATGAAGACTGATTGTGATGAATGTACCACATGGGCTCAGCAGAGAAAATGTTCTCTTCATTGTGCTGTTCAAAGATTGATATTTTGTCATCAGAATACTTTCCCACAGCCATAGAATTCTAAAAGTCTGTAGATCTCCACTGTGTAAGGGAGCTGAGGTTGAGATATATATGGATAGAAGACATGGGTCTTGTGGGCCATACCTGAGACATTTGAGAAACCTTCACACACTCCGTTTGGCATACATTCAAAAGGATTCAAGCATCATTGGATCTGAAGAGTTGGAAGAGGAGTGCATGAACAAATTCGTATCACAATTACCCAAATTCCACTGTTTCCAGCATCTTTATATCAACAATTCTCCTGCTCTAGTTGGCAGCCTGGCTGATTGTCTCAGGTAAGGAAGGATAAAGAGAGGTTCTCCAGACAAATAACCCACCTTTTGCTTATAGTTTAGGAGGTCCTTGAACATCAGGCTATGCGCTATCAACCTTGTACATCCAAGGAGATGAGCTCTGTGCTAAGCCACCCGTGACCAGCCCCAAGGATGCCGGTAATTGCTCATTAGAGAAAGGTTGTTGGGTGCATAGAAAGAGATTGAGTTAGTGGGAAATAGGTGACATCTGCATTGAAGTTGTAGGACCAGGACATGGCAGTGTTGAAGAAAGGACGTCAGGGGACCCTATAACGAAACCGCTGTGGTGTCGCTGAAGCTCGCTTTTGGTAGGTAGTCCTTACAGTCATCATATTCACTCCTCCTGATAGGAAAATCCCTGGGTTTTCTCCTGTGACCTGAGCCTGGCCAATGCTAGACTTCTGTGATTTTTGTGAGCTGACCACAAAAGGGAGAGTCAGGGGGGTTGACCTCCTTCAGAATGAATGCGGGAGAAGTACCATCTGCTCCATTGTCAGTTCTAACCATCCTCTTCAACAACATTTGACAGAAATCTCATGCTCTCTCTAGGTGCCTGAAGAAGCCCTTGGAGATCCTGTCCATCACTCACTGTTACATCATACAGAGAGACTTGGATTACGTGCCCCGGTACATGAACCTTTCTGTGCTTAAACATCTCTACTTGTTTTACACAATGTTGGACTGGTGTATTAAGCCACTTGGTTGTCTCCTTGAGAGAGTGAAAGACATCTTGGAAACTCTTGACCTGGCCGGATGTCGGCTGGAGGATTCTCAATTTAGTGCTTTGAATCCTGCCCTGAGTCAATGCTCCCAGCTCATCAAGATTGAGTTTTACATGAATGACCTGTCTTTACCCGTCCTGAATAACTGCTTCACCACAGAGCCAAGTTGAACAAGCTAAGCAAAGAGACATACCCTGTCCCTCTGGAGTACTATGATGGATGCCGAGTGCTTGTACGCAGATTTGATGAACTTGGTCCTGAGCTTCTGGATATACTCAGGTCTGAAAGACAACACAAGGCAGTCTGTTTTTTTTTGCAGCCATCTGCCCTACCTGTCATGTGCACTATGCCTATGGCCTGAAGGACAGCCATTTCTTGGGAAATACTGCAGTGACACATTGCCATGTGATGGCGAGGGAATACTTTTATGAGATATGGTTGAAAATGTTTGGATTAGTGAACCTTTAGACTCCACCCCACAGAAACCCACCATGAGTAGCAGTGCCCTTCTGTCCACGGCACAAAATAAATGTGCTATGATTCTGGTTTGCTGGTGTCAGCTTCATAGCAAACAGTCAACTCATTCCCAGCATTCTCTGTTTCTGTTTTTTCTTTCTTCATCCTACTCACCTAGTAAGTCTCAAAGCTGTATGGGCCATGAAATTCATTGGGACCCATGGCACATGACTTCAGACCCTTCCATGTAGTCGTCTGAGTTCTAAGATTGCTAACCATTACCAGGAGGCCCAGCTTGTAAGCCTTATGGCAGTGGGCCTTATTCTTCAAAGCTCATACCCTGTGGTTGTAGCTGGTGTCTTTCACATAAAAACCTTCTTTACAGAGGCTGAGGGGATGGCTCAGTGGTTAAGAGCACTGATTGCTCTTCCAGAGGACCTGAGTTCAATTCCTAGCAGCCACATGGTAGCTCAACTCTCTGATCTGGTCTCCGCTTCTTGTGTGACAGGCAGAACACTGCATCATAATAATATACATAATAGTAATCATAATCCTTGAAACATATTCATTACTTGAGCATGTTTCATTTTCTTGGTCTCTAAGAATTGTCCTTTAGCCTTGTAACTATATTTTCTATATTGTGTTGTTGTTGTCCCTGAAGCTACTCTTTTCCCTTAGTATAATTTGGTGCCACATTTTTCTTATTCATATTTATTGTTATTAGGAAATGATGAATAGAAGTCCTACACTCATTCATCACAGGTATTATGTGCTTATTTCCCTAAACGATGACGAAAGGAATGTTCAAGGGCACTACACAATCAAGTAATATTTGGTATCAAGTGATAACCAAGAGGGACATTGTCCTTGTATTAGACCCTTGCTAGAATTTCAGGTTGACATTATTTACAATATACCAACATTCAGAGACCTAATCTCACAGTGAGATGGGCACATTGGAACCCCAAGATATCTATGTCTTCATACACCCAGATGATGGAGGAAGGTCATTGGTTAAAAATAAAAAAACTGCTTGGCCCTCATAGGTTAAAACATAGGTGGGTGGAGTAAACAGAACAGAATGATGGGAGGAAGAGGAAGTGAGCTCAGATGCAGGGCAGCTCCTCTCAGAGCCAGAAGCGATGAAGCAAGCCGCCAGGTCAGACATGCTGAATCTTTCCTGGTAAGACTGATGCTACACAGATTATTAGAGATGGGTTGATCGGGATATGAGAATTAGCCAGTAAGGGCTGGAGCTAATGGGCCAAGCAGTGTTTAAAAGAATACAATGCGTGTGTTGTTATTTCGGGTATAAAGCTAACCATGCGGGAGCCGGGCTGTGGGAAGAGGTCCACAGCTCCCTCAACACCCAGAAGAGTTTGTGTACTTGCTAGGAAGAGCACTTTCTTTAGCATATCCCCTGGTAGAGAGATGTCAAATGCCATTCAATAATAGTCTTACATCAATCCATCTGCTGAGATCTGAACCCACTCTCAGTTGTTGCAGCTTTTTATGTTCTCAACAGAGTGTCACACACTGTTTAATGCCTGTATGCATGGCAGACAGTAATATGTCCCTTTAAAAGATGCATCTCCACCTATTTCACTTTCTTTCACTCTCTCTCTCTTTCTCTCTCTCTCTCCCTCTCACATTCACTCACTCTCCGTCTCTCTCCCTCTTGTGCTTCTGCAGATCCTGTCCCCAGAGACTGGTCCTTTCCCTGTCCTTTCCCCTTCTGTAAGTAAACTTATCACTCAAACTTTTTCTGCATATCCCTTTTGTCTGTCCCTCATTTGCCTTGGGCTCTAACCTGCCACAAAGGCAAACACTTGTAAAATAAAACAAGTGAATCCAAACATATACAAACACATACACACAAATAAACTACATGAACTAGAACAACCACACACACACACACAAACACACACTAAAATAACCTACATGTCTAGAACAACCACACACACACACACACACGCACACGCAAATAACCTACATGAACTAGAACAGCCTCCTTTAACAATTGAACTGTTGAAATTTCACTATGGCATTCTCACACATACACATACTTATTCTGCTCTTATTTGTTGACCTCCCCCATTCTCCTCCCTCTGTTTCTTTCCCAGCGAAAGTCCATGACCTCCAACAAGCTCAGTTCACCTGTCTCTGTGGGTTTTCCCATCAAGATCTTGCCCACGCCCACTCTTGCTCATATATTCCACTAACCTCTCTTAACCTGGTCTCCCAGAGCTCAGCCCAGTGGTTGGCTGTGGATCTCTGCATCTACTTCCATTGGGTACTGGATGAACGTTCTATGATAACAATTAGGGTAGTCACCAATCTGATTACAGGTGAAGGCCAGTTAAGACACCCTCTCCAGAACTTCTCGGTGACCTGTGGATCCTTGGGAATTTCCCTAGCACCAGGATTCTCCCTATTCCATAATGGTCTCTTCTATCAAAATATCTCTTTCCTTGCTGTGCCCCTCCATCCTGCCCCCATCTCAGCCATTTAATTCCTCATGTTTCAAGCCCCTCATTCCCTCTCTTTTACTCTCCCCAGAGTTCACCCAGGATATCTCATCTATTTCCTCTTCCCAGGGAGATACATGTGTCCCAATTAGGGTCCTCCTTGCTATGTAACTTCTCTGGAGCTGAGAATTGTAGTGTGGTTATTCTTTGCTTTACATCTACTGTTCACTTATGATTGAATACATACCATATTTGTCTTTCTGAGTCTGGGTTACCTCACTCAGGATGGATTATTTTTTTTAGTTCCATTCATTTGCCTGCAATTTTCATGATATAAATGTTTTACTGCTGAATAATACACCATTGTGTACATATATCACATTTTCTTTATCCATTCTTCAATGGAGGGTCCAACTAGGTTGTTTTCAGGTTACTGGCTATGGAGAGGATTTTCAGGAGCCTTCTTGCTGACTGATAAAGTCTTTGCAAGAGCACTGAATTTCCACCAGATTTGAGGACAGGATCTAGCTGCCCAGCTGCTTATTCAAGACATAACACTTTCTTTCAAAGCGGGAATCTTAATCATCTTTGCTCTTCTCTGAGTGTTATCTGATTGGGTGGGGCTTCACCTCAGCCCTTGGCATGTTTTGGAATGTTGGGTTCAAAGTTCCATTTCAAGTCCTTTCCCTTGGAAGTTGCCTCAGTCAAACTTCACATTCAAGAAAGGCCACCAAAGAGTGAACCTTTCCCCAGAGAGGGTCAACACGTCTCTCACAGTGTATTTAAACTGTCCCCAAAAAACAACATGTGGTCTTTCTGGCTCTCCTTTTCCCTCCTTGTGGTTTCCCAGACGGCCACCTGGGATGACTGGCATTAATTAAACCTGGACTTTTTCTAATTTGGTTTGATTTGGTATGATTTTTATTATTGTTTCACCAGGGAAGTGTATTGTGCTGCAAAAACTTTACATTGGCCTCCTTGAACAGTGGGAGAAAGAGCAGCATTGGCAGGTCCTGCAGAGGAGATATCGTCAAGTCCTCATTCCTCGCCAGGGTCTGCACTCCCAACTGTAGGAGTTTGGATGGGACCTGGAAGGTCATTCTGATGGATGTTTAGGGAGATGGTCCTGAGGAAGAATTTAGGTGAAAATATATTTTCAGAGTCTTTCTTATTAAGCTCTTTCCCCTCACAGTGAGCACCTGTCACCACTCTGGCCTTGGTGGAGATGGGCTTTGCTCATTAGTCACTATTTGGTGGTCTTTTTTTTTTATTATTCTTTTTTAATTAAAATTTCCACCTTCTCCCCGTTTCCCATTTCCCTCCCCTCCTCCCAAATATTGCCCCCTCCCCCAGGTCCCCTCCCCCTATCCCCACTCCTCTTCTCCTCCCCCCACACCATTCCCCCTCCCTCTCAATACTGAAGAGCAGTCCAAATTCTCTGCCCTGCGGGAAGACGAAGGTCTTCTATCTATGTCCAGGAAGGTGAGCGTCTAAACAGGCTAAGCACCCACAAAGCCAGTTCATGTATTAGGATCGAAACCTAGTGCCCTTGTCCTTGGCTTCTCATCAGCCTTCATTGTCCGCCATGCTCAGAGAGTCCAGTTTCAACCCATGCTTATTCAGACCCAGACCAGCTGGCCTTGGTGGGCTCCCAATAGATCAGTTCCACTGTCATAGTGGGTAGGTGCATCCCTCGTGGTCCTGGTTTCCTTGCTCATGTTCTCCCTCCTTCTGCTCCTCATTTGGACCTTAAGAGCTCAGACCGTTGCTCCAAACTGAGACTCTGTCTCTACCTCGATCCATCGCCAGATGAAGGTTCTAAGGTGATATGCAAGATATTCATCAGTATAGGATAGGGTCATTTCAGGTTCCCTCTCCTTAGTTGCCCAAGGTACCAGCTGGGGACATCTCCCTGGACACCTGCTAACCCCTCTAGAGTCAAGTCTCTTGCCAACCCTAAGATGGCTCTCTTAGTTAGGATATATACTTCGCTGCTCCCGTATCCTCCCTTCCTATATCCCAACCATCCTAATCCCCCGAGCTCCTCCCATCCTCCCCATCTCATGTTTCTCATCCCATTTCCCCTTTGCCCCTTGCCACCTCACCCTCAAATTCCCAGATTTTGCCCTGCAATCTTGTCTACTTCCCCTCTCCAGGCGGATGACTATATGATTTTCTTTGGGTTCACTTTCTTATTTAGCTTCTCTAGGATCACAAATTATATGCTCAATGTCCTTTATTTATGGTTAGAAACCGATTATGAGTGAGTACATCCCATGTTCCTCTTTTTGGGTCTGGGATACCTCACTCAGGATAGTGTTTTCTATTTCCATCCATTTGCACGCAAAATTCGAGAAGTCATTGTTTTTTACCGCTGAGTAGTACTCTAATATGTATATATTCCACACTTTCTTCATCCATTCCTCCATTGAAGGGCATCTAGGTTGTTTCCAGGTTTTGGCCCCTTTCTCCACAACCTCTCCAGCAAAGGCTATCATTGCTGTTTTTGATTTTAGCCATTCTGACAGGTGTAAGATGGTATCTCAAAGTTGTTTTAATTTGCATTTCCCTTATCGCTAAGGAGGTTGAGCATGACCTTAAGTGTCTTTTGGCCATTTGAATTTCTTCTGTTGAGAATTCTCTGTTCAGATCAGTGCCCCATTTTTTTATTGGGTTCATTAGCATTTTAAAGTCTAGTTTCTTGAGTTCTTTATATATTTTGGAGATCAGACCCTTGTCTGTTGCAGGGTTGGTGAAGATCTTCTCCCAGTCAGTGGGTTGCCTTTTTGTCTTAGTGACAGTGTCCTTTGCTTTACAGAAGCTACTCAGTTTCAGGAGGTCCCATTTATTCAATGTTGTCCTTAATGTCTGTGCTGCTGGGGATAAACGTAGGAAGTGATCTCCTGTACCCATATGTTGTAGAATACTTCCCACTTTTTCTTCTATCAGGTTCAGTGTGTTCAGACTAATATTAAGGTCTTTAATCCATTTGGACTTGAGTTTTGTGCATGGTGATAGATATGGATCTATTTTCATTCTTCTACACGTTGACAACCAGTTCTGCCAGCACCATTTGTTGAAGATGCTCTCTTTTTTCCATTGAATACATTTAGCTCCTTTATCAAAAATTAGGTGTTCATATGTTTGTGGGTTAAAATCAGGGTCTTCTACTCGGTTCCATTGATCGACTTCTCTGTTTTTATGCCAATACCAAGCTGTTTTCAATACTGAGGCTCTGTAATACAGTTTGAGGTCAGGGATGGTAATGCCTCCAGACGATCCTTTATTATATAAGATTGTTTTGGCTATCCTGGGTTTTTTGTTTCTCCATATAAAGTTGATTATTGTCCTCTCAAGATCTGTGAAGAATTTTGATGGGATTTTAATGGGGATTGCATTGAATCTATAAATTTCCCTTGGTAGAATTGCCATTTTTACTATGTTGATCCTCCCAATCCAAGAGCAAGGGAGATCCTTCCATTTTCTGGTATCCTCCTCAATTTCTTTCTTCATTGACTTAAAGTTCTTGTCAAATAGATCCTTTACTTCCTTGGTTAGAGTTACCCCAAGATATTTTATGCTATTTGTGGCTATCGTGAAGGGTGATGCTTCTCTGATTTCCATCTCTGCTTCCTTATCCTTTGTGTATAGGAGGGCAACTGATTTTTTGGAATTGATCTTGTATCCAGCAACGCTACTAAAGGTGTTTATCAGCTGAAGGAGTTCTTTGCTGGAGTTTTTGGGGTCGTTTATGTACACTATCATATCATCTGCAAATAATGAAAGTTTAACATCTTCCTTTCCAATTTGAATCCCTTTGATCCCCTTATGTTGTCTTATTGCTATTGCTAGAATTTCAAGCACTATATTAAAGAGGTATGGAGAGAGTGGACAACCTTGTCGTGTTCCTGATTTTAGTGGAATAGCTTTGAGTTTCTCTCCATTTAATTTGATGTTAGCTGACGGCTTGCTATAAATAGCTTTTATTATACTTAGGAACGACCCTTGTATTCCTAATCTCTCTAAGACCTTTATCATAAAGGGATGTTGAATTTTGTCAAATGCTTTTTCCGCATCTAATGAAATGATCATATGGTTTTTTTCTTTCATATTATTTATATGATGGATTACATTGATAGATTTTCGTATGTTGAACCAGCCCTGCATCTCTGGGATGAAGCCTACTTGATCATAATGGATAATTTTTCTAATGTGTTCTTGGATTCGGTTTGCCAGTATTTTATTGAGAATTTTTGCGTCGATGTTCATGAGTGAGATTGGCCTGTAGTTCTCTTTCTTGGTTGTGTCTTTGTGTGGTTTTGGTATCAGAGTAACTTCAGCTTCATAAAAAGAATTTGGCAATGACTTCTCTGTTTCAATATTGTGAAATACATTAAGGAGTATAGGTATTAGGTCTTCTTGGAAGTTCTGGTAGAATTCTACATTGAAGCCGTCTGGACCTGGGCTTTTTTTGGTGGGGAGGTTTTTTATAACAACTTCTAATTCTTCGCGACTAACAGGTCTATTTAGATTGTTCACCTGGTCCTGGTTTAACTTTGGTATATGGTACTTATCTAAAAAGGTGTCCATTTCTTTTACATTTTCCAATTTTGTGGCATACAGGTTTTTGTAGTAAGATCTAATGATTCTCTGAATTTCCTCTGTGTCTGTGGTTATGTCTCCCTTTTTGTTTCTGATTTTGTTAATTTGCATATTCTCTCTCCGTCGTTTGATTAGTTTGGATAGGGGTTTATCAATCTTATTGATTTTCTCCAAGAACCAGCTTTTTGTTTCATTGATTCTTTGGATTGTTTTCTGTGTTTCTATTTTGTTGATTTCAGCCCTCATTTTGATTATTTCGAGTCTTCTACTTCTCCTAGGTGAGTCTGCTTCTTTTTTTTCTAAAGCTTTCGGGTGGGCTATTAAGTCTCCAATGTGTGCTTTCTCCGTTTTCTTTAAGTGGGCACTTAATGCTATGAACTTTCCTCTTAGCACTGCTTTCATAGTGTCCCATAGGTTTGAGTATGTTGAGTCTTCGTTTTCATTGAATTCAAGAAAGACTTTAATTTCTTTCCTTATTTCTTCCTTGATCCAGGTGTGGTTCAGTAGTTGACTGTCCAGTTTCCATGAGTTCATAGGCTTTCTGGGGCTAGCATTGTTGTTGAATTCTAACTTTAATCCATGGTGATCTGATAAGACACAGGTGGTTACCGATAATTTTTTGTAACTGTCTAAGTTTGCTTTGTTACCGAGTATGTGGTCTATTTTCGAGAAGGTTCCATGAGCTGCAGAGAAGAAGGTATATTCTTTCTTATTTGAGTGGAATGTTCTATAGATGTCTGTTAAGTCCATTTGATTCATTACCTCCCTTAATCCTCTTATTTCTCTGTTAGGTTTCTGTCTGATTGACCTGTCCATTGGTGAGAGAGGAGTGTTGAAATCTCCTACTATTAGTGTGTGTGGTTTGATGACTGCCTTGAGTTTTAGTAACGTTTCTTTTACATAAGTGGGTGCTTTTATATTAGGGGCATATATATTCAGGATTGAGACTTCATCCTGGTGAATTGTTCCTGTTATGAGTAAAAAATGTCCCTCTCCATCTCTTTTGATTGATTTTAGTTTGAAGTCAACTTTCTTAGAAATTAGTATGGCCACACCTGCTTGTTTCTTAGGTCCGTTTGCTTGATAAACCTTTTCCCAGCCCTTTACTCTGAGTAGATGTCTGTCTTTGTGGTTGAGGTGTGTTTCCTGTAAGCAGCAGAATGTTGCATCCTGTTTTCGAATCCAATCTCTTAGCCTGTGCCTCTTTATAGGTGAGTTGAGTCCATTGATATTAAGTGATATTAATGACCAGTGGTTGTTAACTCCGGTCATTTTTCCTTTCTCTCTTTCTTTCTTTTGGTAGTAGAGTTTGTGTGTTTCCCTTCTTCAAGTTGTGCTGGTGAAGGGTCATTAGATGTCTGAGTTATTATGGGCATTGTTGGACTCCTTGGTTTGTGATTTTTATTTGGTGGTCTTAAAGGCAAACTCGCTACCCTGGCAGCATGTGGAGCCTCTCACAATCACATTCACTATTGTGCCATCCAGTCCCAACTTCTGCTACGCTGAAGCACATAGCCCTTTGGAAGAAGGAATCCAGGAAGGAAAAATCTGAGCTCCTTCCCTTATGGCAGAAAAGATCCTAACCACCTTTCAGAGACAATGGAGTTGTGATATGCCCACCCTACCAATATTCTGATTTTAAAAGACTGATCCTGCCTGGCAGGGACTGATGAGAATCTGTGAATTGGGTCATTGCTTTTAATTTTCAATGATTCAGCTCCTGGTTTAGGGAGCCTATATCATACTTCTTTGGCATAGAAAGTACTGTGGGTATGTGTTTGGGGGGATAGTAGTGGGGTTTCAGGTCTGTTTAGCATCTTGTTTTGTTTTGCTCATTATGTAGCCAGAGGCAGCTATATAATCCAGTCTGGACTCAACTCACACTTAGATCCTAGAATTGGACAGTAGCCAATCTGCTGTGACCTCATTGCTCAGCGTGGTGTCATTCAAACACTGGCCTTTCAAATACTGCATGATGTCAGTGTGGTTCGCAAGAACCTAATATTTCATTATTTTAGAGGCAAATACTGGAGGAATTCCATTCAGTGTAGTCTATACTTTGAGTTTGAGGCCAGACCAGTAGTAGAGGTTATAAAAACAAAAATAAGCAAGAATGGTATGGATTGATGAGTCCCTTTGATTTTGACTGAGGTTGTCTGGTGCTGGGGTTTGATCCAGGTCCTGGCCTGTGTTAGACAAATGTTCTACCTCTGAGCTGCATTCAACTCAATCATTTCCTTTTATTTTACATAGAGACAAAGTCACTTCATGTACACAGGCCATCCTAGAGCAGGGATGTGATTTCCCTCACATCTCTAGTGCTAGGGTTCCAGCATTGTGCAAGCAGCCTACCTGGCTTCTTTTTATGTCAGTTTGAGGAGTGAACTTGCCAAACTGACCAGGTTGAAGTAACTGCACCCCAACAGGCACTTTCGGAAAAATCACTGTCTTGTGGCCCTTCTTAACAAAACCATCCCAAGGCTTTTTTTTAAGATACTGTTAAAAAATTCCGTCTATTATCTGGGTTCTGGGAAAGTTTTCTTCTATAATTTTATTAAATATATTTTCTGGACGATTGAGCTGTACTTCTTCTCCTTCTTATATCCCTATTATTCTTAGGTTTGGTCTTTTTATTGTGTCCCAGATTTCCTGAATGTTTTGTGAGGAGAATTTGTTGGTTATGCTGTTTTCTTTGATCAGAGTGTTTATTTTCTCTATGGTATCTTCAGTGTCTGAGATTCTTTCTTCTATCTCTTGTAATCTGTTGGTGGTACTTGTCTCTGTAGTTCCTGTTCATTTATCCAAATTTTCCATCTCCATCCTTCCCTCGGTTTGTGTTTTCTTTATTACTTCCACTTCATTCTTCAAGTCTTGAACCTTTTCCCTTACCTGTTTGATTACTTTTTCTTGTTTCTCTTGGTTTTCTTGGGTATCTTTGAGAGATTTATTCATTTCCTCTACCTTTTTGTTTGTAATCTCTAATTGATTATGGCAGTTTTTCAGCTCCTGTTTAAGGTCCTCTATTATTTTCATATAATTCACTTTTGAGTCGAATTCTTCTAATTCTTCTGGATTAGGGTGTACACTTCTTATTTCGGGATTCCTGGATTCTGGTTATGTCACGTTGCCTTTCAAGATGTTGGGGGAATTCTTGTGTTGGCGCCTGCCCATCTCTTCCTTCAAATGGAGCCAGGAGAGGCCTGGTGTCTTGGACCAGTCTTTGCTGTGACTAACTCTCTGTGTGCATCTCCTCAGTGTAGGGGCAGGAACCGTTCCCTTCCAGATGAACCCCCATCCAGATGGACCTTCTCAGCACCTACACAGGGACTCCTGATAGCCCCAATGAGCCAGGGACCAAGGGAAGTAGGGGGCAGGCAGAGCGGGTCCAGGAGAGCACAGCAGACACTGCAGCCCCAGCAGCAGGGGCCCACGTTCCCTGGCGGGGACCTTGAGGCCTGCCCTCTAGTCCGGCACTCATTGCTCTGGGTTGGTAGCCTTAGTGAGAGGGCAGGAAGCTGTTCCACAGCAAAGGACCTTGCAGGCAAGGCAGGCTTGGGGGTGGGGGTGGGGGCACATGTGTAGGAAAGAAAGCCCTGCAGCAGGAGCTGGGGGAAGGGCGTTTGTGTTCTCTACTGGGACAGTCCGCCCCAGGATAGCACACACTCACCCGTCCAGATGGAACTTCTCAGCACCTACACAGGGACTCCTGGTAGACCCAATGAGCCAGGAACCAAGGGAAGTAGGGGCAGGCAGAGCGGGTCCAGGAGAGCACAGCAGACACTGCAGCCCCAGCAACAGGGGCCCACTTTCCCTGGTGGGGACCTTGAAGCCTGCCCTCTAGTCAGGCACTCACTGCTCTCGCATGAAATTTTTTTTTACACAGCTAATATTTCTACCTTCAAAAGCAGGCGTGTCTTTTCTCTATCATCTTTCTCATGTACAGTCATACTTTCACCACCACATATTTCCATACTATTTACCTTGCATGATTAGAATCATGAGAAATAGAACAACCTGTGGCAAGTTTTGTTAAAATATTATCATTAAACATATTTACCATAGCTATCAGATGCTCCACTTCTACGTACATATATTTAACTGAAAGAAAACATGTTCATGTGGAAATGTTTTATAATGGTTGTAACATCATTATTCATGAACCTTAAGGGTGAACTTACCCACAGCCTCAATCATCAAGATTATGAGAAGATAAAATAAGCCATATGCATACAGAGGAGCATTATTTTACTCTTAACATGAATGCTATACGAATACAGGGTAGATATTTATTTATCTGAGATCCAGGACAATATATAAAGGAGTTAAAACAGGTTAGAATTTCAATGAGCATTAACTTCTATAAATCTCAATGAAAAATTAAAAAAAAAGAAGAAGAAGAATACTCTGTAGACTGTGGCTATATAGACGTCCTGGAAGAAGACGCTGTTGGAACAGATGTGCTCAGATCATCTGTGTGGGGCTATGATTTACAAGTTAACTTTCTAGCTTTTCAGTTGTTATATGAGGTGACTACAGATTCAATAAAACCCAATTTGGATCCTTCCTACTGGTGTAGGCCAGTGTTTCCTGACGACCAGACTGCAATTCTAGGCAATAATGTTGGCATGATGGGAGTCAGCAAGGAGGAGTTGGGCGTGATTAAAAGTTTGGTATTTTTGGGTACAGTGAAGACTCATTTGGGCACCAGAAACCTTAAAAGATAATCTCACACATTTGAGCCACATACGTCCCTTAAAGTAGGTAGGTAGGTAGGTAGGTAGGTAGGTAGGTAGGTAGGTAGGTAGGTTGGTTGTTTGCCCCACCTACTTGGGTTAGGGTCTGAGAATCCATTATCAAGGAAAGCCCTAGGGAAGCAAAATCCCTAGGGAAGGGTTTGCAACCACAAAGAGAGGCGTGGCCCGAGCTCACACGCCTAGGGATGGCACTACTCCCTTACCGAGGACTGGGACCTCCTAAATCGATTAGCAAACATGCTCGTGTCAGTGGTGTCATCTCATACCTGGAGTACAATTTTGTTTTGGAGTATGATTTGTTTCTTGGTTTTGTTGCCCTAAATCCTGCCTCTCTGACCCCCGGAGAAACATCCAATAGACCTTCTTGCTTTGAAAGCAAAAGGATGAATCTAGATGCTGCCATTTACAATGAAGACCAAACAGAAGTCACCCCAGTTCCTCCCGTTTGCGGAAGGAGTTATCCCACCACAGGTTACATGGAATAAGCAAAACTCTTGGAAGCAGGTGTGGCCCAGCCCGGCCCAGTAAGAAAAAAGCTCAGCTGCACACAGAGCCTGGCACTCTCCTCAGACAAACAACAGCTAAAGCTTTAACTCGGGAAACAGATGTATGTTCTGATCTAAGACCTATTGCTGGGCCCTAAGAGAGAGAGAGAGAGACAGAGACAGAGACAGAGAGAGACAGAGACAGAGAGAGACAGAGAGAGACAGAGAGAGAGACAGAGAGAGAGACAGAGAGAGAGACAGAGAGAGAGAAACACCTCAGTAGATCAGGGTTCTTGTTCCTTCCTTCACTCCCTAGCAGCTACATCAGGTAGATCACAGCTGCCTGTAACTCTAGCTCCAGGGGATCTGTCCTCCTCAGAACATGTACACAAATACCACAAATTTCATAGACACACTCTTCTACTAAAATAACAAGACTCTTCTCCCATTAAATAATTTAAGTAAAATCAACACTGTAGAAACAACAACAACAACAACAACAACAACAACCCAGGCATATAAGAGTCATGGTTTTTAAGGTTTTAGAATGTGTTTTTAAAATTGAAATACTCTGCTCCCATCTGAGGTTGCTCTAAATGAGGATTAAAAATGAGACTGCAGGGCCGGTGGCGCACGCCTTTAATCCCAGCACTCGGGAGGCAGAGGCAGGCGGATCTCTGTGAGTTCGAGACCAACCCGGTCTACAAGAGCTAGTTCCAGGACAGGCTCCAAAACCACAGAGAAACCCTGTCTCGGAAAACCAAAAAATAAATAATAAATAAATAAATAAATAAATAAATAAATGAGACTGCATCATAGGAAAGTAGGCTGGGGAAAGTCAATTCAGAAGTGCCACATCCCCAGAGTGACAGGTGCATCAGAGCTGCCGCGCTCTGACATACGGCGAATGCGAGGAATGATGCACTGTGTGTTTCTAACCATAGAGAATGCATTTTAAGGATTTCATTTTAAAGTTGACCGCTTTAGAATGAGACTTGATGAGAAGCTAGCATGCAATCTTCTCAAAAATAACTAACCATCAACCTTATACTCTATCTCAGTCCAACACAGTCTCCAACAGCATTAGACTAACTAAGTAACTTAATGACCTCCAACCCTGTAAGATATTTTGGGTGAAGTTTTGTCTGATTTTAAAAAAAAAAATGGCCGGCCCGGGCGGTGGTGGCTCATGCCTTTAATCCCAGCACTCCACTCGGGAGGGAGGCAGAGGCAGGCGGGTCTCTGTGAGTTTGAGGCCAGCCTGGTCTCCAAGAGCTAGTTGCAGGACAGGCACCAAAAACTACAGAACAACCCTGTCTTGAAAATAAAAAAAAAGGGAAAGAAAGAAAGAAAAAGAAAACAGTGCTGTCCTAGAAAATGCCCTCTCCCTTTGAACACGGCCCCTCCTTTGGGCTGAGTTTCCCACACAGCTCTGACGATGCAGGAGGATGCCGAGAGCCCAGTTGGTGCCTCAGCCCGATGCCTGCATCTGTGCCTTGGCAGCAGCTATTCATCTCTTGCCACTCAGAGAGAGTCCAATTCCCTTAAGTTTATCCTTCCCTAAGTGCTCATTCACTTCAGAGGACTCAACCCTCATCCTCCGTATCCTCCTGGCCTAATTTCTCATATTACTGAGTATGAATACCTGTTCAGGAGAGGGAGGAAGGGTCATTCATGAAAAAAGTGAGTGTTCAACTAACTAGCTCCCCATGGGTGAAGGAAGTAGTGAAAAGATTTTAATGACGCAGAGAGACATTTCTAGTTTTGGAAGGAGGAGATCCTGAATGGCTCCCTCTGTGTCGCAGGAGAGACTCCCGGAAAGGAAACCTCAGGTTCCGGTCGGTCAGTTCGGGGAGAAATATCAGCAAGGAGGTAAAGGCCGTGCCTCACGACATCAGCAGTCCCTTCTCTGGAAATTCTACGGTATCCCAGAGAGCTCTCAGAATTTTGTGATGTCACTCGTGTCCTAGAAACGCCAACTGCCCTCAAGACACACTGTCTCGGTGCCTTCTAGACTCACTTCTAGACACGTCGTCTCGACTGATGAGTCTACTTGCAAGAGAGAGAATGGAGAGGAGATTGTGGAGAGGCCAGAGGGAGGAAGAAGAAAGCTGGCGCCAGATCTCACAGGAAAACATGGAGAAATAAGTGGTTGGTCCTGGGGAAGACGAAATGAGTTCACCACTAGCAGGGACTAGAGAGATCTCTAGATGTGATGGCTTTGAGACTTCCAGGGCTAGGGCTCAGGAACTGGGAGGTTTCTGGGATGCCCAATAGGCCTGCCTGTCTTGTTTCTCTGAGTTCCTAAAGGGCCAAGCCACATCAAAGATTCATGATAGTTGATTTGACAAAGTCGGGAATAAACAAGGAGTGCGGAAGGAGTCAGTGAGATTTCAATATCAGCATTGCACATCACCCCCCCCCCAGTCCTTTTCGTTGTGGAGCAGTAATAATAGAGAAAGGGGAGTAGTGCTCTGCCAAAGCCCGATTTTTACCATGCCTTATATCACAGCCAATAGCAGGGTTGAGGCATCAAGTGCTGCAGTCAGTCAGTCAGTCAGTCAGTCAGTCCTCCTGTGACCCCCTAATGTTTCTGGCTTCCCAGTTAGGAATGACACCCTGGTCTCCAGTTCAGCCTGAGAGGAGCTCTTTAGAGCCAATGGATGAGAGAGTGGGAAGAGACTGCAATTTTTTTCTTTTTCCTTCTTCTTTTGTCTTTTTCCTTTCTTTCTCTGTTTTGCTGTTTTGTTTTGTTTTTCAAGAAAGGGTTTCTTTGTGTATTTTGGTCTGTCCTAAAACTCACTCTGTAAATCAGGCCATCCTTGAACTCACGGAGATCTGTGTGTGTAAGTGCTGTGATTAAAGGCATGCCCCCACCCCCACACACCACAGTCCGGCTGAGACTGTAATTTCTTGTTAGTTCTGGGTGTCCTGGGCTGTTAGTAAGTGACGATGGCTCTGTGTTGTGAATCTTTGTGAATCCAGACTATGTTCTGCCCTTCAATGACATGAGTCTGAAGCATCAAGCTAGTGACTTGGGCACCCACCCCTATACTACCTGAGGTCTCTGAAGTCACGGTGCATCCTCTCTATAGCTCTGAATAAGGCTTAGAAAGCCTTCCCCTGGGTCACCTTGTGCAGAGGAAACCAGGTAACCTCTGAGAGACATGCACCACCTTCCTACAGAAAGAAGGGAGGACTGACTGACTAATACCCACAGAGGGGGAAACTCAAGCCTGGTATTTCAGAACCTGCTTGGACAAAGTCTCATCTGTCAGTCACTTCCTGAACAAAAGAAGGAAGGAAGGAAGGAAGGAAGGAAGGAAGGAAGGAAGGAAGGAAGGAAGGAAGGACCACAAATATGTCTCCTTTTGTATCCTTTTTACACTCTTCTCATGCTCTGATGAATATTGTGATTCAAGTTGGCTGTGTCCCCTTTTCCACGGCACGTGCACTGTGACTCTAGATCAAGGAATCAGTTTTTTTTGTGTGTGTTGCTCTATCTGGGAGAAGCACCACAGCAGTTGCATACTGACTGAGAAATTTGATTTTTAGGAAATGATTTTTCATATCTGTGAATGGTCTCTCCATAGCCATTCATGTTTCCTTAAACTTGAGTATAGGCATGAATGATCCCTCCCTCCCTCCCTCTCTCCCTCCCTCCTTCCCTCTTCATGGGAGTGTCTGCTCTTGCATTGGGGGCTCCCCTGGGTGCACCCCAGTTCTCAGCATCTCCAGCCCAACCTGTCACAAGCTGATCACACATTTGCAAACTTGGGCTATATTCTGCTGAAGTTTGGGGTAATGAATTTCATCAATTATGGGACTAAACTTTGTTCTGATCTGACAGGACACTTACTCACCATCTCTCATCACACGCACAGAGTGTAACAACTTTGTGGTTCCTCCATAATGTGCTTATTTCTGTCAGGGAACGGAACTGAAAGCCAGCCAGCCAGCCAGTCAGCCAGCCAGCACCGTCTTTCCTTGTTTCTCAGTTTGTTCTTATATTCAGTCTCTCCCTCCCCCCCTTCCTTTAAAAAATTTATTTATTTTTATCTTATGTGCATTTGTGTTTTTGCCATGGCTCTCAGGATTACAGACAGCTGTGAGCTGCCATGTAGATGCTGGGAATTGAACCTTAAACTATCTCTTCAGCCCGACATGGAGCATCTCTCTATATAGCCCTGCCTGCAAAACCTTCAGAGTTCACTCTGCCCCCTGATTAAAGGCATTATGCGTTATGCTTCCTTTTATTGTATATTTAGTGGGGTTTTGTGTGTGTGTGTGTGTGTGAGAGAGAGAGAGAGAGAGAGAGAGAGAGTTTCATTATGAAACCAAAAGTCAGTCAACAACAACGAACTTTGTATTTATTTGTTTGTTCATCCGTAAACGTATTTGCTTACTTACTCTTATTTATTTATTTGTTTGTTTGTTTGTTTACAGTGGAAGACTTAATTCAGTACAGAATGATCAGAACGGTAGGGTATCCTTGGGAAAATATCACGATGAGTTTCCCTTCCGAGAGGCTGCTTCCTGGTAAGATGTGAAACCGCAGTTTTAAGCACCCTCTTTCCACAAGTCCCTTTTCCCAAGGTCAGGCATTTTTTAGATAAGCAAGGGTCTCCATTCATTCCCTTTGAGGAACTCTCAGGTCAGGCCCTGACATTAACATCTGACTGGAGCTTATCGTCAAGGCCAATGGTACACTCCTCAGCCCCTCCCCTCCGTGACCTGAGAAGCCACACCCCACCCCAGTTCACAGGCCCCTCTTAATCTAACTAACTATACAGCATCAAAAGTGGCATCTCTTCTCACTGAAATGCTGTTGGCAGCCATTCGATGAATTTATTCTCAGATCAGATCCTGTCCAGCAGGGATGTCTTCTTTCCATGTTTCTTCTTCTTTTGTATGTTGCAGTCATTCCAGATGTGGTGGTATATGATGAGAGAGAGAGAGAGAGAGAGAGAGAGAGAGAGAGAGAGAAATGGAATTGCTTTTTATTTGAAGAGTTTTAATGATTTAATATTCAGCTATTTCCAGCCTTCTTTACCAGCACATTTATTATTACCAGCGAGCACCTTCCTCTGAAAACATTGGAACCCCCCCCCGATCTGTTCATATCACGCGTGCACGCGCGTGTGTGTGTGTGTGTGTGTGTGTCAAATTCCATTTCAGGAGCTGCTTTGCTGACACTCACCCAGCACCAGTGAGATGGAGGCTACCATTTTCTTAGCCAGTTATGTTTCTAGGACAGTCAGGAGACAGAAAGAAGGAAGGAAGGAAGGAATGAAGGAAGGGAGGGAGGGAGGGAGGGAGGGAGGGAGGGAGGGAAGGAAGGAAGGAAGGAAGGAAGGAAGGAAATAAATGATCTACATTCCCAAAGAAATAAAAAAACTAAGTAAATTTTAAAAATTAAAAAAATTTTAAGAAAGTAAGTAAATACATAAAAATAGACAAATAAGGAATAAATGAATAAAAATAAATAATAATTGAAACATTCAATAATTAATGAGTCAGGCTGAGCAGATACATGAAAGAAGATAAGGAAGTGAAGGAATGAATCAACAAATAAATAAGTAAATAACTAGGTGGGTCATTTTTTAAAGAAGTAAGTAAATGAGATGGGCTGAACAGATAAGTAAGTAAGTAAGCAAGCAAAGAAATACACAAGAAGTCATTGCTCGATCAAGCAAGCAAGCAAGCAAGCAAGCAAGCAAGCATAGAAAAAAAATGAGACACATCCATTCAATCCATAAAAGACAAAACACGGAAATAAACATGTAAACTGGTCGACCCACCCACGTTCACTCAGCCACCCCACCCACCCAAATCAGGAGGGAGGTCTCTGTCCAGCAGGGCCATCTTCTTTCCAAGTTGCAT